>NC_142103.1:48998923-49346860 GCF_054644295.1 Miniopterus natalensis | reverse complement strand
TAAGAATATCCTGAACTCACCTCCTTTCATGGACACATTGAATCTACAGCTCTGTATGGAACATTTTCCTTTGGAAAAAAACAAACAAAAAACCCCCCAAAACAAAACAACTAAAACTAGTGGAGCAACCCCCTTCGCATGAGAAAATGAGAGGGAGCCCTGGCCTATGTGGCTCAGATTGTTGAGGGCCTTCCTGAGCACTGAAAGGTCACAGGTACAATTCTCAGGGTACATATGCAAGTTGTAGGTTTGATCCTTAGTTGGAGTGCATAACGGAGGTAACAGATCAATGTTTCTCTCTCACGCTCTCTCACTTTCTCTCCCTCCCTCCCTTTCTAAAATCAGGAAAACATATTTAAAAAGAAAATGAGAGGAAAGCCATATCAAAGCATATAGAAAAGGCTTAGATGTCACCTAACCATTAACCCCACCCAAGGTAACCCACAATTGGAAAGGAGCTCAAAACCTGCAGCTTCAATTTGAGATACAAAGGGGTTTGTATCCCACATTGGGCACCCAATCATTTAAGACTGGCAGTTGAGAGACAATCCCCAACAATCTGGCTTTGAAAAGAAATAAGACTCATGCCCAAAAGAGCTGTTGGGCTATAGCAAACTATGAAACAGCTCTTAAAGGGTTCATGTGGTGACTTGTCTGTCCCAGAGCCCAGCACAGAAGCAACCCTTTGAATAGCATCTACACCTTCTGTGAAAAAGACTCATTGGCTAATTTTAAAGCATTGGTCTGAGGATAGGGGCCTGCTGTGTTACTCTCCAGGGACAGAGGCTCATGAGCACCATCTTCCTTCTCTCCCTGTCCTGCTAAATCTGGTAGGCAACATTTTTTTTTTCTTTTCAGCCAGTGCCATCTTTATGCTCCAGCTGATGGAAGCCATCTACTCTGCACTCCCTCTGCTTTGCTAAAGCCAGTGTGCACCATCTTATTTTTTCCTTTTTCTTTCCTTCTTTCTTCAGTTCATTTTTTTTTTACCTTTTTTTTCTTTATCTTCTGAAGGGGAGCTTCTGCACATGCCTGGTGCCCCTCTTTTTATATCTGGTGACCTAGTTTTTGTGGCTGTAACACAGAAGATACCCTTTGATTAACTGGTTTTGGAGGCCAAGGTAGCTTTCAATCCTGGGTCTCATGGCACTGCAACAATCCGAAAGAGAGTTTGTGGCAGACTACCACTCCCAGGGAACTGTACAGATAACAGATTGAAACATATCATCATCTTTCTGAGAAGAAGACCTATTTGCTTGCCCAAGAGCTTTGGACTAAGGGGAAGGTTTCTGGGTTGGCACACTTTTAAGGGCCTGTAGAGGTACTCTCAGATAATGGACACCTATGAATATAATCTTTGCACTCTCCCTTTGCTTCACTCCAACTCACCGGTATCTTCCAGAAAGGAATCTATACCCTTTTCTAGGACCCTGATTTTTGCACCTCTTGCCAGAGGACACCTCTATATTGTCTGGCTCTATTGGACAGTGGGACTTACACTCATGGGTCATACAGGGCAATAATCAATAGAGAAATAACTAAAAAAGCTGCCACACCAGGGCACAGCAATAGGTAACAGACCCAGGAGCTAAGTCTTTCTGTGAAAGAGTTCTAATTTGCTTGTTATCATTGCTGCAGCCTGAGTGGCAGGTTTCTAAATAAACATAAAAGTAAAGGCTGACTGTTAACATTTCCTGAGACTTCAGAGGGTCGGCACTATCTTCATGCTCTCCCTCTGTCACACTACAGAGCACCAGCATTTCTCAGAGGGGAGCCCTTATATGTAACTCATGCCTCAGTATTTATTCCTAGTACCTTGTTTTTTGTAGCTGCTACCCAGAGGATATCACTTGATCACCTGGGTCTGGTGGGTAGGATAGCTCCTGTTCTTGTGTCCCATGGGACTGTAACAATTGGAGGAAAAGATCTTGGAAAGCTACAACACCCAAGACGCTGCATAGACAATAGTCTGAAATACACACTCAGCCTTTCTGTGAAAGAGGCTTACTTGTTGATCCAGGAGTTTAAGGTTTCACGTTTGACATATATCTAGGGGCTAAGGTGCTCTTGGGGAATAAAGATTGTGGGAATGCCATTTTTGTGCTCTCCCCCTGCCTTACTACAGCTCATTCTGATCACCCAAAAAGAAGATTATACATTTGTCTGGAGCCCCATTATTTGCAACTGCCATCTAGAGGACACCTCCAGAAAACTTGGCTCTGGTGGCCAATGGAGTTTGTGCTTGTAGTCCCACAGGGCTCTATATATTTGCACTGTTTAAAAACTGCTGCCTGAGGCTCTGGCTTCCAATCAGCCTGGATCTGGGTGCTGACAAGATCCTCCCCTTTGGAACACTGGTTTTGGCATACCCTCAACTAGTGGAAGCTATTAAAAATAAAATAAGTGCTTGACAATCACAAAAGTTTAAGACACAACCAAGAACTAGTACAGGATTAAATAATGTTTATCTGAAACACAAAGCCAAGCCTTCAAGTCTAGAAAAAAACACAGAGTTAAGCAAAATTAAGAAACAAAGAAATATGTTATAAACAAAAGAACAAGATAAAAGTTGACAAAAACTTTAATAAAATCGAGGTAAGTAATTTAACTGATAAAAAGTTCAAAATAATGGTCATAAAGATGCTCATTGAACTCAGAAGAAATTGAATGGATCAATACAGTGAAAACTTCAACAAAGAAATAGAAAATATAAAAAAGTATCAAACAAAAATTACAGAGTTGCAGAGTACAATAACTAAAGTGAAAAATACAGTAGAGGAGTTCAACAATAAACTAGATGAAGCAGAAGAATGGGTTAGTAAACTCAAAGATAAGGCCAAGGAACTATCACCCAATCAGAGCAGCAAAATGTAAAAGATTAAAAGTAAGAGAAAATAGCTTATGGCATTTATGAAACAAAATCATGTTTGTTAGACTAATATTTACATTATAGGAGTCCCAGGAACAGAAAAGAGAGAGAAAGGGGCAGAAAATTTATTTGAATAAATAGTGGCTGAAAACTTTCCTAACCTGAGGAAGGAAACAGACATGTATATTCAGGAAGCCTAGTGTTCCAAAAAAGATGAACCCAAAGAGACTCATACCAAGACATATTAAAATTAAAGTGTTAAAAGTTAAAGGCAAGGAGAAAATCTTAAAAACAGCAATATAAAACTCTTTTCTTTTTTAAAATTTAATTAATTTTTTTCATAACCATTTATCCCCTCTATGCCCTCTTCCACCTCCACTCACCCTCTCCCTCACAATCACTAAACTGTTGTCCATGACAATGAGGCCTCTCTATTTTTTTCATTGTGGCTCAATTCCTTAACTACCCCCAAAACCAAACCACTGGCAGAGCTGTCTGCCTGCTCTCTATCTATGAGTCTGTCTCAGTTTTGCTTGGTAGTTTAGTTTGTATATTAAGTTCCACATATGAGTAAAATCATATGGTACTTTTCTTTCTCAGAGATGCTTATTTCACTTAGCATAATATTCTCTAGGTACACCCATGCTGTCTCATAGGGTAAAATTTTCTTTCTTTTTACAACAAAGTAGTATTCCATTGTGTAAATGTATCACAGCTTTTTTACCCAATCATCTAATGATGGATACATGGGCTGCTTCCAAATCTTGACTATTGTCAATAATGCTGCAATGAATATAGGGTTACATATATTCTATCCAATTAGTGTTTCCAATTTCTTCAGATAAACTCCCAGAAGTAGAATCACTGTGTCATAAGGCAGTTCCATTTTTAATTTTTTGAGGTACTTACCTCTGTACTGCTTTCCACAGTTGAATACACTAATCTGCATTCCCACCAACAGTGCACAAGGGTTCACTTTTCTCCACATCCTTGCCAACACTTGTTTGCTGAGTTATTGATGAGAGCAATTATGATAGGTGCGAGGTGATATCTCATTGTGATTTTAATTTGCATATCTCTGGTGATTAGTGACATTGAGCATCGTTTCATATATCTATTGGCCATCTGGGTGTCCTCATTGGAGCAGTGTCTATTCAGGTCCTTTGCCCATTTTTTAATTGGATTTTTTTATCTTACTGGTGTTGAGTTTAACAAGTGCCTTATAAAATTTTTATATTAACCCCTATCAGATATATCATTGGCAAATATCTTCTCCCATTCAGTGGGTTGTCATTTCATTTTGTTTATGGTTTCCTATGATGTGCAAAAATCCTTTAGTTTGATGTAGTCCCATTTGTTTATTTTTTCTGTTGTTTCCCTTGTCCTAGAAGATATATCAGAAAAAAACATTGCTATGGGAAATGCCTGAGATTTTACTGCCTATGTTTTCTTCTAGTATTTTTATGACTTTGAGTCTAACATTTAAACCTTCAATCCATTTTAAGTTTATTCTTGTGTGCAGTGTAAAGAGGTGGTCTAGTTTCATTTTTCTGTATGTATCTGTCCAATTTTCCCAACACCATTTATTGAATAGACTATCTTTAGTCCATTGTATGTTTTTACCTCATTTGTCAAATAGTAATTTACTATAAAGGCATGGATTTACTTCTGTGCTCTCTATTCTGTTCCAGGGAACTATATATCTGTTGTTTTCATGCCAGTACCATGCTGTTTGGGTTAATACAGACTTGTACTTGATATCAAGTAGCGTAATTCCTTCATGTTCTTCTTTTTCAAGATCATTATTGCTATTCTGGGTCTTTTTTGGTTCCATATAAATTTTTGAAGTTGCTCCTATACTGGGTGCATATATATTTATAACGGATATTCCCTCCTGTTGGATCAATATCTTTAAGGATTAAGTACTGACCTTCTTTGTCTCTTGTTACAGTCTTTATTTTGAAGTCTATTTTGCCAGATATAAGTGTTGCTTGCTACTCCAACATTTTTTTCATTTCTATTTGCATGGAATTTTTTTTTTTCATCCCTTCACTTTCAGGCTGTGTTAATATTTTGTGGACAGCATATATATATATATATATAGGTCATGTTTTCTTTTCCATTCAGCTACACTATGTCTTTTTATTGGTGCATTGAATCCATTTACATTTAAGGTTATTATTGATATATGCTTATTTAATACCATTCTTTCTCTTTCTGCCAAAGTATCTTTCTCTCAATATTTCTTCTTCCTAAAGCAGTCCTTTTAACATTTCTTGCAATGCTGGTTTGTTGGTGCTGAATCCCTTTAGCCTTCTTTCATCTGAGAAGCTCTTTATTTCACCTTCAATTTTATTTTATTTTAATTTTTTAAATTTTATTTTTGTTTAAAATATTACAGATGTCCCTTTTTCTCCCCAATGACCCATTCCACCCCATCCCATCCCCCCCTCCAGTCCCTCTCCCCACCATTGTCAGTGTCCTTGGGTTGTGAAACTATGCATATAAATTTTTTGGTTACTCTCTCCCCCTCCACCCACCTGCTCTCCTCTATCCCTCTGACATTTGCCAGTCTCATCTACGCTTCCATGTCATTGAATCTATTCTGTTTATCAGTTTGTTAAGTTCTTTAAATTCCACGTATAAGCAAGATCATGTGATGTTTGTCTTTCGCTGCCTGGCTTATTTCACTTAGCATAATATTCTCCAGGTCCATCCATACTGTCCCAAAGGGTACGAGATTCTTCTTCTATACAGCTGCATAGTACTCCATGGTGTAAATGTCCCACAGCTTTTTTATCCCTTCATCTACTGATGGGCACTTGGGCTGTTTCCAGATCTTAGCTATTGTAAACTGTATGACAGACCTACAGCCAATATCATACTCAATGGGCACAAACTAAAACCATTTCCATTAAAAACCAGAACAAGACAGGGATGTACACTTTCACCACTCTTATTCAACATGGTACTGGAAATCCTCGCCATAGCCATCAGACAGGAAGAAAATATAAAAGGTATTCAAATTGGAAAGGAGGAAGTAAAACTGTCATTATTTGAAGATGACATGATATTGTACATAGAAAACCCTAAAGACTCCATCAAAGTACTACTAGATTTGATAAACGAATTTCACAAGGTAGCTGGATACAAAATCAACATCTGGAAATCAATGGCATTCTTATACACCAACAATGGACTTTCAGAGAGAGAAACTGATAAAGCAATACCATTTACCATTGCATCTAAAAAAATAAGACACCTAGGAATAAACTTAACCAAGGATGTAAAAGACCTGTACTCAGAAAACTACATTACACTGAAAAAAGAAATAGAGGAAATTTAAACACGTAATAGAATACACCATGCTCATGGGTTGGAAGAATTAATATCATTAAAATGTCCATACTACCCAAAGCAACTTATAAATTTAATGCAATTCCTATTAAAATACCAACAGCATATTTCACAGACCTAGAACAAACATTTCAAAAATGCATATGGAACCAAAAAAGACCCTGAATAGCTGCAGCCATCTTGAGAAAAAAGAACAAAGTGGGAGGGATCACATTACCAGATTTCAAACTGTATGACAAAGCCACTGAAATCAAAACGACCTGGTATTGGTACAACAACAGGCATATAGATCAATGGACCAGAACAGAGACCCCAGAAATAGAACCATGCCATCATGGTCAGTTAATATTTGACAAAGGAGGCAAGAGTATACAATGGAGTAAAGACAGTCTCTTCAATAAGTGGTGCTGGGAAAATTGGACAGATACATGCAAAAGAATGAAATTAGACCAGCAACTTTCACCATGCACAAAAATAAACTCAAAATGGATAAAAGACTTAAATGTAAGTCACGAAACCATAAAAATCCTGGAAGAAAACATAGGCAGTAAAGTCACAGACATCCCATGCAGTGGACTTTTCACTGATACATCTCCTAGGGCAAGAGAAACAAAGGAAAAAATAAACATATGGGACTACATCAAACTAAAAAGCTTCTGCACAGCAAAAGAAAACAGCCTCAAAATACAAAGGAGCCCCAAGGTCTGGGAAAACATATTTGCGAAAGATGTATCTGATAAGGGGCTAATTTCCAAAGTGTACAGAGAACTCATATTACTCAGCAAGAGGAAGACAAACAACCCAATTAAGAAATGGGCAAAGAATTTGAATAGACACTTCTCCAAAGAGGACATAGGGATGGCCAAGAGACACATGAGAAAATGCTCAATTTCTCTAATCATCAGAGAGATGCAAATTAAAATCACAATGAGGTATCACTTCACACCTGTTAGAATGGCTGCCATCAACAAATCAACAAACAACATGTGCTGGTGAGGGTTTGGAGAAAGGGGAACCCTCATACACTGCTGGTGGGAATGCAGACTGGTGCAGCCACTATGGAAAACAGTATGGAGGTTCCTCAAAAAATTAGAAATGGAGCTGCCTTTTGACCCAGTGATTCCACTCCTAGGAATGTATCTTAAGAATTCTGAAACATTCATCAGAAAGAATATATGTACCCCAATGTTCATAGCACCTTCAATTTTAAATGATGGCTTTGCTGGATAAAGCAGTCTTGGTTACAGGTTCTTGCTCTTCATTACTTTGATAAATTCATGCCAATCCCTTTTGGCCTGAAGAGTTTCTGTTGAGAAATCTGCTGTCAGCCTTACGGGAGCTCCCTTGTAGGTCACTGCTTGTCTCACTCTTGCAGCCCTTAAAATTTTTTCATTGTCATTAAAATTTTCCTTTTTAATTATGATGTGTCTTGGAGTGAGTCTCTTTGAGTCCCTCTTGTTTGGAACCCTCTGAGCTTCCTGAACTTGTGTGGCTTTCTCCTTCACCAGCATAAGGAAGTTTTCTGTCATTATTTCTTCCACCAGGTTCTCTATCCCTTCCTCACTTTCCTTGCCTTCTGTCATCCCTATAATGCAAATGTTTTTTTCACTTCATGTTGCCCCAAGGTCCCTTAAACTGTCCTCCTGCTTTTTAAGTGTTTTTTCTTTTTGCTGCTCTGATTGTTTTTTTCTCCCTTGTCTTCTAAGTCATGTATTCTATCTTCTGCTTCATTGAGCCTGCTTTTAAGTCTTTCCAGCCTTTTCTTGATATCAGATATAGAATTCTTTATTTCTGCCTGGTTCTTATTTATCATATCTATATCCTTTTTCATGGTGATAGAGCTTTCACTTAGTTCCTGGACCTTCCTATTGTCTTGTGATTCTCATTAATTTCCTTGTGCATCTTTATAACCATTGCTCTGAACTTCATTTCTGATAACTTGCTCACTTCCACCTCTTCAAGGTTTTTTTCTGGCAAATATCCAATCTCCCCTTTGAATGGGGTGACACAGGATCTCAGACCTTGACAAGGGAGCTAGCTATTTTCCTTCTAACTCAGCAATGCACTGTCAGAAACCCTAAGGATAGGCTCTGAGGGGGTCGCACCAGATGCTCCGACACTGAGCTATGTCCCCTTTGCCCTTTGTGGCTTCTCCAGCAAGTATGTGTAGGCAGAGCTTGGAGGAAGAGAATAAGGCTGCCCTCCTCCTCTTGGGTTGTCACCTTCCCTTGGGAGGAGAGAGAGAGAGCTGCTTGTTACCTTCTGTCTCTGTAGTGCTCTACCAGAGGCCTTGTTGGAATGTTTTGAGTCAGTCAGGTCCAATGCCCAAACTCTGTTTTGCTCCCCCTTCCCCTTGCTAGTGGATGTATTAGCAGGGTATGACTAGCAAAATCTGTAGGTGCTAATCTAATCCATCCTTTGATTGAGGTGGTGAGGGTCCTTAGCCCTCAAGAGAGGAAGTCAGTACTCTTCTTTAACCTCTATGCTAGAGCTCTGGAAGTGAAGCTCCTAGGGGGATTCACCAGATTTCACAGTTATGATTTGTGATCCCTTTACTCTATGAAGTTACACCTATATGACAGTGTAGGTGGGGCTTAGAGTAGTAGATCAAGGCTGCCCCCTCTGCTTGGTGTAGCACCAACTCTTGTTGGGGGTGGGAGAGAGCTTGTCACTCCCCTCTCTCCTTGCAGCTCTCTGCAAGAGGCCTTGATGTAGACCTCCAAGGAGGTGGCTCCAGATACCCAAGTTCTGACCTGCAATTCCTCCCCCCTTTTAGTTTGCACTTGGCTAGATGTATGGACAAGTTTATGGAATTCAAATCCAGAAGGCATCTTATTGGAAGTGGTACAGGGCCTCAGCACTCAAAAAGGGAGCTAGTCACTTGCCCTACAACTCAGGGGCTCCTCATGAAAGCTCTTGAAAGGAGGCTCCTAGTGGGTCACATCAGATTTCGTAGTTCTGATTTGTGACCCGTTTTCCCAGGGAGCTTGACCCTGTAGGATGGTGCAGGTGGGGTTTGGAGTGATAGTACAAGGCTGCCCCTTCTGCTTGGGGTTGCACCAGCTTTTGTGGGGGGAGTAGAGGGTTTGTAGTCCCCCTCTATTCCTGCAGCTCACTACCAGAGGCCCTGGTGAAGACCTCTGAGGAGGAAGGCTCCAAGGTACCAGTTCTTGTTTGCCCTTTGCTACAGCTGTGGATCTGTGCTTGGCTTGATGTGCAGGCAGGATTTGGAATGCAAATCCAGACTTTGGAAATGAAAATTCAGGTGTTCCCTCCTTGGGGGTGGCATAGGACCTTAAAAGGGTGGTTAGCTGCTAGCTTTCTGGTTTGACAGTGCTCAGCCAAAGATCCTGAAGGGAGGTTTGCAAGTGCACACCTCTCCCTTATTCCACTGTTGCTTGTAGCCTGAGGCTCTGCCTAGGGCTCCTTTTTTGGGGGGATTGCACCCGCATACCTAATGGGAGAAGGGAAAGATTTACTCTTATTTCCCAGCCACTCAGTTCAACGTTCCTCTAAGGCTATCTATAGTTTCTCCAGAGAAAAAAGCACTATTCATGTCCATTTTGGGTACAGCCTACAATTTATTATGCCAGACTCAAGCTTGGCAGAATGGTGTTGCCATTTTGGAGGACAGTGTTAGTGCACTTTCTCCAGCTGGTGCAGTAAGAATAGAATTTCTGGACCCTGGGAGATGGTGTTTGGGGACAGTGTAGGATGTTGGCTTGAGACTGATACCTCAGAAGACTGCCTTTCTGATCTCCAGCACTATGCCACCCTGATCTTCTTCTGACTTCTGTATGCCTTGAGTCTCCTTCCATCCACCAGAGCCCCAAGTGAGTGCCAGAGAGTGAGTCCTTGTGTGGTAGCCTTTAGGAAGAACACCTTGGATTCAGGTAGACTACTTCCCCTTTCCAATGAGCCAATTCCTTGTTTATTTTTTGCTGCTAAATATTATGCATGTTCTTCTTTCAGGTCCTGGTGTTCTGGGTTGGTGGGCCTGGCATGGGATTGAGGCCCCTCTTTCCTCTGAGGGAGTTTCTGCAGCCACAATATTTCTCTGGCTAATGCTGCTGCCCCTGGGAGCAAGGACCAGCCCTTTCAGCCCCTCTACCACTCTTACCAGTCTCTGTGTAGCTTCTGTTATTCAATCATTGGATATAATACTCCTGTTCAGGTATTTTTTCTGTTGTTAATTCGGATTAATTTTTCTAAATTTTAACTGTGTCTCAGGTTCGGTGCCTGGAGCAGGTTTATATTGCTTTCACCTATTCCTCCTCGATCTTCAGTCTCCTTCATTTTAATTCTTTATACCTATGTTTTTCTCTCTCTCTCTATTTCTACTTCTTATTACAGCAGTCCTTTTTACATTTCTTGCAATGCTGGTTTGGTGGTGATAAATTCTTTTTACCCTTCAGTCTAGGAAGCTCTTTATTTCTCCCACCTGTTTTAAATTATATCCTTCCTGGATAGAGTAATCTTGGTTTCAGATCCTTGCTTTTCATTACCTTGAATACTTCACAATTCCCTTCTGGCCTGTATAGATTCTATTGGGAAATTAGCTGACAGCCTTATGGGAGCTCCTTTGTAGGCAACAAGTTGCTTTTCTCTTGCTGCCTTTAATATTCTCTCTTTGTCTTGAATTTTTGGCATTTTAATTATGATGTGTCTGGGTGTGGGCCTCTTTGGGTTCTTTTTGCATGAGACTCTCTGTGCCTCCTGAACTTGTGTGACTTTTTCCTTCACCAGGTTAGGGAATTTTTCTGCCATTATTTCTTGAAACAGGTTTTCTATCTTTTATTCACTTTCTTTACCTTCTAGCTCTTCTATGATGTGAATATTGTTACATTTCATTTTGTCCCACAGCCCCCTTAAACTGTCCTCCAGTTTTTAAATTGTTTTTCTTTTTGGATCTCTGATTTTTTTCTACTCTGTTTTCTAATTCACTGATACAATCCTCAGCTTCCCTTAATCTGTTATTTATTCCTTCTGATATATTTTTTATTTCTGCTTTGTTATTCTTAATATCCTTTGTAGTTTCCATATCTTTCCTCATACTGTTGAACATCCTTATAATTATTATTCTGAACTCTATATTTGATAGATTGCTTATCTATCTCCATTTCATTTATCTCTTCTTCTGAAGAATCATGTTGTTCTTTCATTTGGGGTTTGTTTTCCTGTCTCCCCATTTTGGCTGCCTGTATTGGTTTATTTCTATGTGTTAAGTATATCTGCTAGGACCCCCAGTCTTTTTTATGGCCTCTGGTACAGGCCCATGTCAAATATTGTTTGTGACTCCCTTGTGTGCTCTG
This sequence comes from Miniopterus natalensis, assembly GCF_054644295.1. Lineage (NCBI taxonomy): Eukaryota > Metazoa > Chordata > Mammalia > Chiroptera > Miniopteridae > Miniopterus > Miniopterus natalensis. Next base: position 49,335,322 of record NC_142103.1, on the reverse strand, counting down.
TTTGGAGCTATCAATGATCCACAATTTGTGTCTCCCTCTGATGTGGCTGGGTGCATTTGGAAAAGACCAAGTTCTGCACCAAGGTCAGTTTTTCTAAGCTCTGTGTTCAGAAGCAGATCAGGCAAAGACTCAAAGCTCCCAGAGATCTCCCTTTGCCTGTAGGCTGATTGATATTCTCAGCCTCTTAATGAGCCTCAAGGTGTAGACCACTGCAAGGTATAAACTCCACAGTGTTGGGTGAGAGGTTTTCCAACAGGTTGGGAGAATTGCTTTCTCCCCCCCAGGCAAAAGCTGCCTGGATGGTAAAGGTTTGTCTGAGAAAGATGTTCTCTGGCATATGGGGGGAAATTCAGCACAGGAATGCAGACAAGTGCCCTCTGACATTTATCTGTAGAGCTCGCAACCCTGGATTCTCCACACGCAACTCTGGTCCACGCTGCCAGAGCCCAAGGTGAGTGACTGCACACAAAATTTTGTGTGTTGGCCCTTTAAGAGGGTGTCTGCTTCTCCAGCCATCTCTCACTGGCAGACATAAATCCCAGTGCTTTTCACAGCCAGATGTTATATGGGCACCTTTCTCAGTACTGGTGCTCTGGGCTGGGGAAGCCAGCTTGGGATTTAGGCCCCAGAGTTATCACTGGAACTGAGATATCCCTCCAAGCCTTCAGTGGCTGTCCGTGGGAGTCCAGCCAGCCCTCTTGCACCCCCACACTTCCTACCAATCTCTATGGAGTCTTCACTTTAGGTCCTTGCTTATGAGGGTTCTCTCCAGCTAGTCTTCAGTTGCAGTTGTTTATTCAGGATTTTTCTCTATTTTAGTTGTAATTCCAATTTGGTCAAAGGAGGGTGTCAGCAGCTTCCATTCAATCCACTGCCATCTTGGAATCTCCCTTGATTTTGTTGATGTTCTCTCTTATTTTACTATTCTGCAATTCATCTATTTTGCCTCTATTTTTTATTTTCTTTCTTATGCTTGATTTAATTTTACTTTTTCTCCATAGATTTATTTTTTTCAATTACAGTTGATATTCAATACTATTTTTTTATTACTTACAGGTGTACATCAGTCATTAGACAATTATATAATTTACAAAGTGATCCCCCTGATAATTCTAGTACCCATCTGATACTATACACAGTTATTACAATATTAAGGTGGAAAGTTAGGGCATTGATTTTGGATCTTATTTTTTTAACATATGTGTTGGCATCAATAAATTTCCTTGTAAACACTATTTTGTTGTGTTTAATAAGTATTGGTTTGCTGTGTTTTCATTTTTATTCATCTCAATGTATTTTCTAATTTCTCTTATGATTTATTCTTTGTTTCATCATTCAGGAGTGTGTTCTATATTTCCCACATATTTGTTGCTTGTTAAGTATTCTACCGTTGTCATTGTCTAATTTCATTCTATTTTGTCCTGATTATATACTTTACATAATATCAATCTTTTAAAATTTCTTCAAGCTTGTTTTAATGGTGTAACATAAGTTCTACCTTGGGGTATATTCTATGTACACTTGAGAAGAACATCTATTCTCCCTTTTCATGTGGAATATTCTGAAGATACCTGTAGCTATATTTGTTTTTGTGTTGTTCAAGTCTTCTATATCCTTATTGATTTTCTGCCTTGTGTTGTATCCACTATTGAAAGTTTGGTATTAAAATTTCTATTACCTTGATTTGCTTATATTTTTCTTCAATTCTACCAGTTTTTGTTTCATGTGCTTTGGGCCTTTGTTTTTTAGATGCTTATATGTGCATAATTTTAATGTTTCTGATGGTTTGACTCATTTATCATTATGAAATATCCTTTTTGTTTCTAGAATTTAGTTAAAATATTTTTGTCTGATATTAGCCTAAACAGTTCAGCTCTCTTATGTTTGTTTAAATGATTTATGTTTTATGCAGTTATGAGATTTAGTTGATTTTCATGAGTAAATGTGTCTCATTTCTTTTGCTGTATGTCTTTAGGACAACTTCTAAATATTGCAAATGAACATTTGTATTTTTTCCAGTTAAACAGTTGTTTTGTAATGGATAGTGTGCACTGTACTCCTCATTCCACCATTCTGGAAGTTGATCCCTCCTGCTTTCTTTTGATTAATATTTACATGACCTATATTTTTTTCTCTTCTTTCACTTTTAACCTACCTGTATCATTATAATTTAAGTGAATTTGTTCTATATAGGAATAGTTGGGTAGTATCTTTTTGTTATTCCATATGTAGACCATTGATATTAATATAATCATTGATATGTTAGAGTTTAAGTCTGTTGTTTTATTTTTGTTTTCTGTTTTATTTCCTCAGTTTTATGTATCTCTATTTTCTTTTTCTTGCTTTTCAGTGGATTATTTCACCTTTTGGATAACCATTTCATTTGTGACACTCTAAAGACCTGAATGTTAGATATTTTGTTATAGTTCTATAGTTCCCTGAGTATGCTCTTTAAAATTTTTATTTTAAAGTTTATTTTATTTCTGTTATTTATATTGTATCATTTTTATTGTTCTATCTTCAAGTTTACTTCTTTTTCCTGTGCTCCCCTTATTCTATTCTTGAGGTTATTTGTTGAGATATTTATTTTTGTTATTCTATTTTTTCAGTTCTTAAATTTCCATTTTGATCTTCTTTATATATTTTTATTTCTTCCCTGAAAGTTCCTATTTCTTTTCTGTTGCTTTCTGTTGTGTCATTTGTTTCAAATGTGTTTATAAGTGCTCATTGAAGTATTTATGTGATGGTTACTTTAAATAATTGCCATATCATTATATTTTTTTTATTATTTAAAATATTACAGATGTACCTTTTTCTCCCCAATGACCCGGTTCCACCCCGTTCCTTCCCCCTCCCCAGTCCCTCTCCCCACCATTGTCTATGTCCTTGGGTTCTGTATATATGCACATTAATTCTTTGGTTACCCTCTCCCCCTCCACCCACCCGCCCTCCTCCATCCCTCTGACATTCATCAGTCTCATCTATGCTTCCATGTTATTGAATCTATTCTGTTCATCAGTTTATTAAGTTCTTTAGATTCCACGTATAAGCGAGATCATGTGATATTTGTCTTTCTCTGCCTGGCTTATTTCACTTAGCATAATATCCTCCAGGTCGATCCATACTGTCCCAAAGGGTACGAGATTCTTCTTCTTTACAACTGCATAGTATTCCATGGTGTAAATGTCCCACAGCTTTTTTATCCACTCATCTACTGATGGGCACTTGGGCTGTTTCCAGATCTTAGCTATTGTAAACTGTGTTGCTATGAACACTGGGGTACATATATCCTTTCTGATGAATGTTTCAGGATTCTTAAGATACATTCCTAGGAGTGGAATCACTGGGTCAAACAGCAGGTCCATTTTTAATTTTTTGAGGAACCTCCATACTGTTTTCCATAGTGGTTGCACCAGTCTGCATTCCCACCAGCAGTGTACTAGGGTTCCCCTTTCTCCACACCTTTGCCAGCACATGTTGTTTATTGATTTGTTGATGGCAGCCATTCTGACAGGTGTGAAGTGATACCTCATTGTGGTTTTAATTTGCATCTCTCTGATGATTAGCGACATCGAGCATTTTCTCATGTGTCTCTTGGCCGTCCATATGTCCTTTTTGGAGAAGTGTCTATTTAAGTCCTTTGCCCATTTCTTAATTGGGTTGTTTGTCTCCTTCTTGCTGAGTGCTATGAGTTCTTTGTACACTTTGGAAATTAGCCCCTTGTCAGATTCATCCTTGGCAAATATGTAAAAGACCTGTACTCAGAAAACTAGGTGACACTGAAAAAAGAAATAGAGGAAGATCTAAATAAGTGGAAGAAGATACCATGCTCATGGATTGGAAGAATTAATATTATTAAAATGTCTGTACTACCCAAAGTGATTTATAAATTTAATGCAATTCCTATGAAAATACCAATAGCATATTTCACAGACCTAGAACAAACATTTTGAAAATTTATATGGAACCAAAAAAGACCCCGAATAGCTGCAGCCATCTTGAGAAAAAAGAACAGAGTGGGAGAGCTCACATAACCAGACTTCAAAGTATATTACAAAGCCACTGTAATCAAAACGACCTGGTAATGGTACAACAACAGGCATATAGATCAATGGAACAAAACAGAGACCCCAGAAATAGAACCATGCCATCATGGTCAGTTAATATTTGACAAAGGAGGCAAGAGTATCCAATGGAGTAAGGACAGTCTCTTCAATAAGTGGTGCTGGGAAAATTGGACAGATACATGCAAAAGAATGAAACTAGACCAGCAACTTTCTCCATACACAAAAATAAACTCAAAATGGATAAAAGACTTAAATGTAAGTCATGAAACCATAAAAATCCTGGAAGAAAACATAGGCAGTAAAGTCACAGACATCCCACGTAGTGGACTTTTCACTGATACATCCCCTAAGTCAAGAGAAACAGGAAAAAATAAACATATTGGACTACATCAAACTAAAAAGCTTCTGCACAGCAAAAGAAAACAGCCATATCATTTTAACACCTTTGGCATCTCAACGTTGGCATCTCTTTTTTTCTTTGCACATTCATGTTGTGCTTTCCCTGGCTATTGGTATAATAAGTACCTTTTAATTGAAACCTGGACATTTTAGTTATATTATGAAACACTGGACCTTATTTAACTCTTCTCTTTAAGTAGACTTCCTCTGGCACCATTCTAGTGCAGGAAAGGGGATGCTATCTTATTAGTGAAAAGTGGGTGGAAGTTTGGGTTGCATATTTTATCTCTTTTGATACTTGGGAGTAATGATTGCTTTATTTTTCTTCTCCCATGTGGCCTCCACTGAGACTGTGAAGGATAATCCCCTTATTACCATTTGTGAAAGTCCTGACTCTCCATTAGGACTCTTCTGATTCTGTTTTGGTCAGGAATGTGTGAGTTGCTTCATTATTATCATGTCTTGGTGGAAAGTCAGCATCCACATGTGACTTCTGTTGACATTACAGGTTGAAGAAGACTTGTTACTGCTCAGTGGAAATAAAAGTCCTGACTCCCTTATTCTCTGATACCAATCCAGTGGGGAAAAGTGAAGGTGGGGTTTTGAAGAGCCTTACTACACTTTGTGAGGGGGGAAATCTAGGTTCCTCATTTGTCTTTTTCTGGAAGAAGTGGAGTTGGAATGTAGCAGAAAAGACTCAGGCCGCACACCGGAGGAGGCAAAAGGATACCTTTATTTAACGCATGCGGTCCCAGAGGAGGCAGTCTCCAAATTCTGGGCCCCGAACAAAAGACTTGGGTCAGCTTTATAGGGTCGTAGGTAGGGCCTTCTTTTGGCCTGAAAATAGTGGGTGGGGTTACAGAGGTTAGATAAGGTTACACATACATTCAGGCAGGTAATCTGATACCTGAAATGGGGAATCTTTCTAAAATGGCGGCGGTTCCTACCTCAGGAGGATACAGTATTTTCTGTGACATTTGGCTAGAGTAGAGATGTTATTATCTAAATGTTTTCTGTCTTACTAAGATGACTTTTTTTCTTGTGCTTTGGCTTGAAAGAGGAGGCTTTTTGTGGGGGTTTTCTAGTCTGCACTCATTGATACTTATAGGTTCTGCTTCTAACACCAAATCTGGAATATATGTGACAAAAAGAAAACTTAGGGAACTTCTCTGTTATTTCTCACATCCTGGGTTCCCTAAAACATCTGCCGTTTTGTTTTTATCCTTCAGAGACTTTTATGTTTCTTTTATAAATAATGTCCAGAGTTTTTAGTAGTCCCTAGTGGGAAGAAGAAAATAAAGCACATCTACTACATGTTTCCAGAAGCCAAAGCCACTCATTTAATTATTTTAATTTCATTTCTTTAATGGAATATGAGGACAAAGATTTTTTCATATGTATGTTAGCTGTTATTTCCTCTCTCTTTTATTTCTTGCACATGTCTTATGTTCATTTTTCTATTAAAACTTAAAACTTTTCTACTGATTTATAAGAGCTCTTTAGTAATGAGAAAACCCAAATATTGACTAAAGATATTTTTCCCAGTGTTAGTGACTTGCTTTATAATTTTATTATAATATTTTCTAATGCACATAGGTTTATAATATTATTTATTTTTATTGACACTTTAAACATTTTTATTTTTAATCATTTTTAATTTATATTTTTAAAAAGTCAAACTTATCTTTTTTCTCCTAAAGTTTCTGCTTATACACATCTTAAATGTCTAGTGCCATGAGTTGCTGTTAAATTATTATATACACTTATGTCTCTTTCTGTACTTCCTATTCTGTCCCTTTGATAGTATTTTTATTTAAAATTTTAAGGATAACCAGGGCCTTTTGAAATTGTTTACTTAGATTTCTTTTGCCCTTATGTAAGAAAGCTCAAAGTACTTTTTAATGTTAACACCTGGTCCTTAAGGTTCAGCAGGACACTCACCAGCTCATTAATTATAAGTGGCTCTGATGGTTTCCAGGCCTTTCACAGACCAGCATTCTTATTAGAAATTAAGGTTTGGCCCTCAATCTAGAAACATTTCTACCAAAACCAAGATCCCAACTAAGACTAATTTTAAATATCAGAATCATGCCGATTGCAAAAAAACAAACAAAAGTGTCTTAAAGAGATTTACAAAAAGTGCTGACATCTGTTTAGATAATAAACATGTGGAAACAGATACACCAAGTTGCATACCATCATGAGAACCACAAATTATTCTCTTCTGGATTCCCTTCTGGAAAAAATACTGAGTAGATTTTTTTGAAAGACATACAGAACAAAACTATATTATCCTTTCCCTTGCTTGTGAATAGACTCTGTTCTAGAGCCTTCCTAAATTGTGGTCACAGGGTGACAAGCAATACATTAAATTGCAGAAACTTATTTTCTTTCTCTCTTTCTCTCTCTTTTTGTATACTATCTCCTTTAGATTCCTGGAACAAGAGCTAGGTACAAATGTAGGCATAAAAATGATGAACTTAGTGTTTTCAAATATGTTTTACTGTAGTTCATTTGTGGCCTTTCAGAATATATACTTCTGAAGAAAAAAAAAATGCTCTCTTGGGCAACCCAATGTTACTGGGGTACAGAGCATGTACTCTGACTAGGCCACAGAAGAAAGTTTTACTGTCACAGATGGTTAGTGTAGCTTGAAGAAGTTTTATAATATTTTAGCAAACCAGAAGTAAACTCTTGTCAAAATGCAAAGGAGATTAATTTTGTTTCAACTTCCCTTTACTTTGAGTTGACCCCTAACTTCTACTCTCAGGGTGTTTATATGCTAAATTTCGTCACATTCAAAATTTGTCTTCTATTTATGCTGATATGACTTACTTTATTTATTCCTCATTTATAAATGCTTACTTTGTGCAAGGCACTGGGCTAAGTCTTATAAATGAGTTAGATGGAATTCTTACCCTCAAGGAACTCACAGATCACAGCTTAAAATGTCACCCAAGTGAGATGGTTTTTATTGTAACTGAAATCAAAGTCTTTAGTTGGAGAACTTGACTGCCAACTTTTGGCATTTTAAGCACCAAGAGAAAACATTTGAAAGACACTAAAATCACTGCTGTATGACTCAGCTGTTCTTAAAAAGAGGTACATGCTGTGCCAATAGATTCTCCAGATTAGGAACATCCCATAATTTTTATAAAACTGACTGGTTATTTTTAAACTTTACTAAGTACAATTGATATACAAAGTGAAGTAGACTTAATCTGATTAAAATGTCTATCCCTTGAAGTCAGGAGTTGTATTTTTATTTACCACTAAATACCCAACACATACTAGAATGCTTAGGCTTAGAAATATTGGCAGAATAACTCCATAGTTCAGACCATGCTCCAGATGGTCCCTCACACAAATGTGCTTGAGAGTGCTCATAGAACACCTGGAGAGCAATCTGATAAGGTCTTCCCACTTTTTATGTTGTTGTTGTTGAGGCCTTACATCTCACATTACATCTCTTCTCGCCAGAAAGAACCTTTCACCAAGAAGCTGAAAGAGGCTTAGGCAGCTGGTGTATAACCAAAAATGGCTGTTTTTGGTTCACATGCTAGTGTGAGTTTTCCTGTGTAGCCGATTTATTAATAAATTAGTCAACATATAATTGATTACTCTTTGCTAAATTTTAGGTTGAATATTATATAAACCATGAAAAAAGCAAAGTAGCCTTATGAAAGAAGCAGTATAATTTAGTGAAAAGAACAGAAGCCTTAGATGGATACGGTTTGACATCTTGGCTAAGCTACTTACAGTTATGTAACCTTGGAGAAGGTGTTTGAGGAAGATTTTAAGCCTCAGATTACTCATTAGGAAAATGGAGATATTAACATTCATATGAGGTTGCTCCAAGGGTTACATAAGATAGTCTATATGAAACCAGACACAGTGGGTCTGGGCTGCCTGTCACTACTTCAGCCAATTAAGCAGAGACAAGGTTGAATCATATTTGATTGTTTATTTCATTATTGTGGGCAAAATAAGAAAGCAGTGAGATTTTTCCATATAAAATCTGCTTTCTCCTTCCCTTATTAGCTGACTGGTTATATTGTAGCGGAAAAGACTCAGGCCGTACACCGGAGGAGGTGAAAGGAGACCTTTATTAATGCATGCATGTCCCAGAGGAGGCAGTCTCCAAATTCTGGGCCCCGAACAAAGGGTTTGGGTCAGCTTTATAGGGTCATAGGTAGGGCCTGCTTTTGGCGTGAAAATAGTGGGCGGGGTTACAAAGGTTAGATAAGGTTACATATACATTCAGGCGGATAATCTGATACCTGAAATGGGGCATCTTCCTAAAATGGTGGCGGTTCCTGCCTCAATATAGGGATGAGAAAGAAAGGCTGCATGAAAGGAAGAAGGTGGGGGAGGGTGGCCGCAGGGTCTGTGGTCCGAGTGTCTTCTTCCAGGATCTTGTAGTCTGATAACAAAGTAGTTAATTTTCAGTGGTATTAAAACCCAGTTCTGCCAGTTCCTGAGACCTGAGAATAGTCAGCATTCCTGAGGCAAACTGCTGGAGGGGGTTGTCAGACTCCAGGCACAGCAACCAAATCAAAACATATTCTGTCTTTTGTCTGTTCTCAAAATGCATTTTCTTTTTTGAGCAATGGGCCATCCAAGCCCCAAAGTGTCTCATCTTTTTACAGCTCTCTTTTCCTTCTTGCAGCACATCCTCCAGTTTCTCAGGGTCTGTAGGAAAACTTCTTATTTATAGTTAGTAATGTAAATAATCATTAAACAGCTATATTCCCATTCCTATTAGGTGCCCTCCCCCCTTTCACAATCATGGTTAACAGAGTATGATCAACATCTCTGACCCCAACATATGTACTTTGAACTTTCAATGTAGAGCTAGACTTTGAGTAACTCAAAGGACCCTGTGATTTTCATCTCTGTATTCACCCACCGCCCAGTGTTTCTCATATATTGTAGGTGTTCAATAAGTATTTGTAAAATGACTCAACAAATTAAATATACTTGTTCAGAAACAAATATTTTTAGCCAGTTTTCCAAGGAACAAAGATAAAGCAAATTAACAACGTTTGCATTTTAAGAGAACCTACCACCCAGGCAATAATTTAAAAATCCTCATTCTAAAATAAATTCCTAAAAGCCTAAATTAATACTTTATACCATATGTGAAAGCTTCAGAATTCCATGAACAGCTATAGCTTAGTTTTTTTTAATGACTTTGAAGTTATTTAAAAATAAAAGAAAAACTTGTCTCTGAGCCAATGTAATACGTTTGAAAAACAACTACAGGTGTCTTGAAAGCTCATCCAAAACTGAAGACTGTGAAAACAGGATGCCCACAGTTCAATTTCACAGAAATACGTTAAAGAGATTAGAGTATATTACCTTGCCCTGGTTTGGTTAAAACACCAACAAAGCTAGCTCAATTTCTACTAATAAACCATTTCAATGAATGTAATATTGCAATGTCATAGATTTATATGCACGGTAATTTTCATTATTTAATGGTGCTAAGAACAAGTCAGTGTTGTTTAAAGGAGACTACAAGTCTACCTCTCTCATTGCCCCTTCTCAATAGATGAACAATACTGAAATTTGGCTGTTTTTCAGGAATAACTTGTTTTTCATTCAAATAAATTTGTGAAACAAAGGGGCAGGGCGGGGTCAGATAAAGATGTATTAAGGCACAGTCTCATGCAAATTAGAGAAAAGATGATCATCTTAACATATCAATTTATGTTTCCATTGCAATTATATGGACAAATTAACTTTTGATTATTTGGTAAACTATCTTTGAGCTTTTTTTCTGTCTTTCTTCCTTGTCCAAAATTCTAAAAAGTTGTGGAGTTTCTCTTTGATGATATTCTCTCTAGTAAGAATAACAATTCCAATATGTTAAAAAAAAATTGAGAATAGGGGTCATGACTTATTCATCACTATATAACTGAGTACAGTGCATTGTAAGTACTAGTTGCTTAATAAATACCTGTTGAATAGATGAATGTTGCCTTATTTCCTATTGTGGTAACATTATTGACTGAAGCTCAAATTATAACTGTTGATCTCTCCATCTCTTTTGGTTCTCCAATCAGTTGGACACAGAATCCAGTTGTTTCTTCTTTTGTAACATTTCTCAAATCAATTCATTCCTAGGGTAACTTCCGATCTTAACTGCCACAGTTTACAGGGACACAGTGAAGTGGTCTTCTTTCATGTTCATTTGTGGGTTTTTAGCACACAGTTTATCAAATCTTGTTTACTCACACCAAACAGGTTATAGGAGCTCAGGAATTCTTTCTTCTTGAAACACTGGTAACAATTTTCCTGTGTTGATGATATGGAATTACTTCTTTATAATAGGCCATGATACTTTTAAAAAATATATAATTCTCATCATTCCCTTTCCTCCCTGCTTAAACTAAATTTCTGGGTACTAAGTCTGAGTCTACTTTAACTTTTATTTTAATTTCTTTGACTCTTGAAAAAGATGACTCCAAGTCTGTTTACTCATATCTACTTATCTATCATCTATCTATCTACTGATCTATTATCTATCTATCTATCTATCTATCTATCTATCTATCTATCTATCTATCATCTATCATCTATCTATCATCTATCTATATCTATCTATCATCTATCTATCATCTATCTGTCTATCTATCTATCATCTATCTATCTATCTATCTATCTATCTATCTATCTATCATCATCTATCTATCTCTATCTATCTATCATCTATCTATCTATCTATCTATCTATCTATCTATCTATCATCTATCTATCATCTATCTAATCTATCATCTATCATCTATATCTATCATCTATATCTGTTTATCATCTATCTATCATCTATCTATATCTTTCTATCATCTATTTATCTATCATCTATCATCTATCATCTATCTATCATCTATCATTTATCTATCATCTATCTATATCATCATCTATCTATATATCATCATCTATTCATCTGTCTCTTATACATTTCCCCCAAAATAAATTTGAAAGCAGTTTAATAAAATGATTCAAAACGTGACAGTTAAAATAAATATTAAATTAACAATAAAAACTCATTAAGAGTTTGACCACAATTTTAAGTTTTATGAGTCTATTGAAATCTATCCATTGAATCAAGATTAAGATCTCCTGACTTAGAGGAAGAACAAATGAAGATTGTGATAGATGAAGGGAACAAGCTCTGAATGTCCTAGAAATTAAGGTGGGGATAAGGTAAACTTAGTTGACTACTCAGTCTCATTGTCAGGCGACACTACTAAAGGATTACCACATATACTTTTTAAAGTAGCTGACCTCTTGACTACCTCATTTTGATGGGATAGTACATCATCTTTTTCCTTTCCAATAACATAACTCACTTTTTCATACTGAGTCTTTATTCTCAACCCTAATTCTCAATTGCTCATGGCCTTTTCAGGACACTTCCCAACTCTAAATCCTTATCACCTCATGCTTGGATTATTACAATTCTCTTGATACCCTTTGAAATAGTACAAATCAATTCACTCATGCTTGGATTATTACAATTCTCCTTTCATTCAGACATACTCCCTCCCCTATTTATTTGTATATTAGCTTCAGAAGATTATTAGAAATAAAGTATTTGAACAGAGCCATCTTTATTCCTTCCGGTTCTTTTAAAAATTAGAAAAAAAGTATCTCTTCCAGTGTAACATAGTCTTATGGTAAAGAGGCTTGCCTTTGTGAATTAGAAAAGTATACATCTTCATCCAGGTAAAGCAGGACTGCTCTTCGGAGCACTGCTTGGCTTAGATTTCAGCTCCCATGCACATGTTGGATAGTCACTCATTTGCGCTGTACAACCATATGCAGCAGTCCTGGCTTTGTTTCATTACTTCTCTATGCCAAGCTTTATTGAGCTTCCATGACTTATAACCATATCATGATCATTTGATTTTTATTCCATATAAACAGGTCCAAAATAATCCAGAAAAAAAAGATCCAAAAGCAAAAGATGTTCTAGAGAGCGACTTAAAATTTTCCATCCTCAAACTATAACTACATCAATCATAAAAATAACATTTTGGGTAGAAATTAATCAGACTTACTCCAAATATCTCACCCACTTTTGAGTTTCAAAGCTCTTTATGCATTTAATGATGTTCTCAGACAAAAGTCTGTTGAATGGCTATTAGTTAATCTGCCTAATGGGACCAGTGAATATCAAGGTCATAAAATCTTGAAAGTTTCTCTTTGGAATCCTTACCACTCCTTTCTGATCAACTTTCTCCACTTTTAGAAATATTATTTCCCTTCCAGCTTTGCATAATATTACTCAAACAACACATTCCCAATATGGTGTTAAAAATTTAATGTGATAAAATTAGCATTTTCAAAGAAAATTGTATGGAGAGGATAAAGCTTAACCCAAAATAATGTCTCAAAATTTTTTTTAGCCATCTTTATGGGAGACATTGTGAAGCATAGCCTTTCTGATGACTTCAAATTATTCCATGATGTTTTCCCATATGTTCAAGGAAGTTCTTATTATTACCACCCTATAACACTTGAAACAGACAATATGGCAAAGCATAGCAATGTGGTCTAACCATTTCAATATGCCTTGGAAACATTTATTTCATATAGCCAGTGTAAATATCATCTTTGACTAGTATGCATGCATACATAAATAAAAGAAAAGAAATAAGAAAGATGATGATAGAGTAAGATGTGTGTGGACATAGCAGGAAGATTAGTGCATTTTTTAAAGCACTATCTTTTAAAGAACCATAGCAAAGACACATGACATTTCATGTCATTAGGTAGAAATAGCAGCCATTGCATCCATGGGATCTATTGATGAAACAGAGTATCTTCTGTAACTTTAACAAGCTATGAAATAACCTCTTGATACCCTTAAGAGTAGTACAAATCAATTCCCTCAGGAAGGAAAGCTGTCATTTACTTGCAGATTACATGATACTGTATATAGGGAACCCTAAAGATTCCACCAAAAAACTAGTAGAACTGATAAATGAATTCAGTAAAGTAACAGGAAACGAAATAAATATACAGAAATCAGTTGCATTTTTATAAACCAATAATGAACTATCAGAAAGGGAAACTCAGACAACAATCCCATTTACAATTGAATCAAAATAAAAACAAAAACCTAGGAATAAATTTAACCAAGGATGTAAATCACCTGCATTGGGGAAATTATAAAACACTGAAGAAAGAAATTGGAGAACATACAAATAAGTTGCAGCATATACCATACACATTGATAGAAAGAATTAAGGTCAATAACATGTCTATACTACCTACAGCAATCTATGGATTCAACACAATTCCCATTGAGATATCAGTGAAGTATTTCACAGAACTAAAACAAATATTCCAAAAATGTACTTAAACCACAAAAGACCCCGAACAGCCACAGAAATCTTGAGAAAATAGAACACAACATTAGAAGTATCACACTACCTGATATCAAATTATACTACAAAGCCACTGTAATCAAAACAACCTGGTACTGGCATAAGAACAGGCATATTGATAAATTGAATAAAACAGAGAACTGAGAAATAAACCCAAACCTTTATGGTCAATTAATATTTGGCAAAGGACGAGCAAACATACAATTTGGTAAAGATAGTCTATTCAATAAACGGTGTTGGGGAAATTGGACAGATATGTGCAAAAAATTAAAACTAAACAATTTTCTTACACCATACACAAGAAAACACTAAAAATGGGTTAAAGACTTACATGTAAGACTCAAAACCATAAAAGTCTTAGATGAAAACATAGGCAGTAAAATCTCAAACATTTCTCATAGCAATATTTTTTTCTGATATATCTCCTTGGGCAAGGGAAACAAAAGAAAAATAAACAGATGAGACTACATCAAACTAAAAGTTTTTTCACAGCAAAAGAAACCAACAAAATAAAAAGACAAGCCATTGAATGAGAGAACATATTCTCCAATAAGACATCTGTTAAGCGGTTAATTTCCAAAATTTATAAAGAATGTATACAACTCAACACCAAGACAAACAATCCAATTTAAAAATGAGCAAAGAACCTGAACAGACACTTCTCCAAAGAGGAAATACGGATGGCCAATAGACATATGAAAAGTGCACAAAGTCACTAATCATCAGAGAAATGCAAATTAAACCACAGAAAGATATCACTTAATGCCTGTCAGAATGGCTATAATCAACAAACAAGCGCTGGTGAGAAAGTGGAGAAAAGGGAATCCTCTCATGCACTGTTGGTGAGAATGCAGATTGGTGCAGTCACTCTGGAAAACAACATGGAATTTCCTCAAAAAATTAAAAATGGAACTGCCTATGACCCAGCAATTCTACTTCTGGGAACCCAAAGGAACCCAAAACACTGATTCAAAAAAATATATGTACCCCTATGTTCATTGCAGCACTATTCCAATAGTCAAGATTTGGAAGCAGGTGAAGTGGCCATCAATATATTAGTGGATTAAAAAGGCTGTGTTCTATTTACACAATAGGATACTACTCAGCTGTAAAAAAGGAAATCTTACCTTTTTTGACAGCATGAATGGACCTGGAGCATATTTTGCTAAGTGGAATAAGCTAGTCAGAGAAAGACAAATAACATATAATTTCACTTATATATAGAATCTAGTGGACAAAATGAACAAACAAAATAGAAACTGAATCATAGATACAAAGAATAGACTGGCCACTGCCAGAGGAGAAGGGGATTGAGGTACTGATTGAAAAAGTTGAAGGGATTAAACAAACAAACAAACAAACAAAAACACTTAGACACAGACAACAGTACAGTAATTACCAGAGGGAAAGTGGGTGGAGGAAGGTAGAAGAGAGTAAAGAGGGAATAATGGGGTGAAAGAAATGTTGGTGGTGAAAAGGCACCAGGTGTTAGAACAGTGGAGTCAGATCAGACCTTGGTTTAGAAACCTTTGTACTTGAGTTTTGGCTAAGAAAGAATTCAGAAGTTAAGACTCAAAGTATAAGAGAAAGTTTATATAGGACGTCACAGAGGTAGAAGTGAGATGTAGAAGAAATGGGCTCAGGAAACAAATTACAGAGGCAAAAAAAGGGCCCTTGGAGCTTCGGAGAAAGAGAGAGGCAAGGAAAATGCACCTGGGGGTGGGGGAAGGCATGGGTGTGTTCCATAGAGAGAACTGCACTAGATCCTCTGTCTTATGGGTATTTATCTGGAGGTCTGAGGGTAAGATCCCAATAGAATATTCATCAGATTTCCACCTGTGTCCTTTCAGGGTCATGGTCTCTACTGATTGGTTGGTGCCAGGAAGGAGGGTCATTAGTCAATGCAGATGTCAGCCATGTCATTCCTTGTCTGGTTTTGCTGGTTTTCTGGGCCTGAGCTGAAACACAGCTGAGGCCTAGATGTTATCCCTAGGGATTAATGCTTCAGGGAATGGTTCTGCAAGGGCCCACATGGAAGTTGCATGAGGCCACTGTTTGTCCCCTTGTTCCTCCTCCAAGGGGGTCTATTTCATGACTAGTGACATGCCATGAGAGGAAAGGTCAGTGTCTTGGCAATGGAATTCATGTTTTTTCACAGGATCTCAGAGAAAACTTTCCAGGGACCCATATATGGGAGATTGTGGCATGGTAAGATTTATTTGTGGTGTCAGATGCAAAATTAAATGAGTGCCCCTGAGTTTCCAATATCTTATCTCTGTCCATCCCTTGCCTTCATCAGGCCCGGAAATAGGGCCAATGTCTAGAGATTCTGTGCCATATTAAAGGTTAGTCTTTGTAGCCAACACGGTCTGCCATGGGCCACAGGCAGCTGCTAGACCCACATGGCTACTATGAAACGAGTGAATGCTCAAAGTGAATACGTGTTAGTGATGCCATTATAATAATCTGGAATGATACCATTATAATAATCTGGTTATTATTTAACAGAAAGGAGTAAAGGGAAGACTAAATAATATAGGCGTACCATCTGTACAGCTTTGCTAGAAAGCTGTAATTTAACACTGAGAGTCAGTCCCTACCCAATTGATGGAGGAAGGGATTGGAAAAAGGCAATTAAGATGCATGCCCAATAAAGTCTGAATGATGTGGGAAAGTGCTTACTTCTCAGTTACCCTGGGAACAAGTCCGTGTCCAGCATAGGTGTGCCACTGCAAGGGCATGAAACTTGAATATTTAAACTCCTGGACAAAGGAGCACTGTCTCTTGGCTCTTGGCCCTCTAGCTTTCTTGGGACTCCTGTTGCAGGGGACACATTTCCCTGTATTCACCCATGTGGCTCATGAATATGTTATACTCCAAACGTGGACTGATGGACTTTAATTAGCTTGATACTGAACTGGACCCCATTGCAACATGGAACAGAAGCTCTAGACACTGGCTTTGCTTTTGGCTCTATTGAAACCTCAGCTGCATGCACCTCTTTCAGGACTGGCTTAAGGTACATGGGACTTTGCCACCCAAGAAATGTAACTACACACATATTGTCTTTTACCACATCTCATTCTCCCATGGGAGCTTCTGAAAATGCTTATTTCAGCTATATCCCAAGAACACACTCCCACAAGTGATGGGGAAATCTGGCCCACTAATTTCTCCAGCAACATTACCAGGCAAGAGAGGGAGTTTCTTTGTTAAGCTTAGGAAGAATATCAGGCTTGGGAAGAATCTGGAGGTTTTTCAAAATAACCAATCAACTTCCCAACCTTTTGCAGGATTTTGATATGTCTACCTCCTAACCAATCTATTTTGTACATCTTTCAGGGTTTTGTCTCTTAACCAATCTTATCCTTTCCCCGGGTTAGATTGATGGGCCTCTATGGTCGCCATCTTTGCTCCTGTTGGGCATTACCTCCAACTTCATTGTTTTATCCCTTCTCCCAGTGATCTGTGGAGAACACACCAGTGGTTCCCTGGGGAGTGTGTGAAGCTGTAACTTTCTGGTAAAGCAAGCAGGCTTGTGCTCCCTAGTTTATTATGCTTAATGATATTAGATGGGTCAGGTACAAAAGCCAGGTACAGAAACTAGGGTACAGAAACTCACCAGGGCAGGAATCCCCAGATGTCTAACAAGGGGGGAAACTGGGAAGATAAGAACCTTGTCCCCAGGGTAATCTATCCTCCCATAGCATATCACTGGTCACACTGTTTCAGACCCTCTGAATGTTCCTCCCTAAAGATAAGATCTAGGCCTAGATTGTCATATTTCAGCTCCAGGCCCAGATAAGTGGTGAAACCAGGCCAGAGGCACCCTGGCTTACTCAGGACCGTACACATGACCTCCTTCCCGGGCATTGACCATTCAGTGGAGACCGCAATGCAGCAAGAGCACACCTGGAAAGCTGGTGAATATTCTATTGAGACACTCTCCTGAGACCTCCCCTCAGATTCCCAGATGCAGGAAAGAGAAAAATACGCTCAGGACAAAGGATCCAGTCCAGAGCCATCTCCATCCCTCCAAGGGAACCCCATGAGACTTTCAAAATGGGAGCAATGGGCATCAGCAGCTTATCTGGGCTTACCCCCTGGACCTGTCTGTATGGTCCCAGAACCTACTTCCAAGGTCCCCTTCTCTCTCTCTGACTTCTCAGTGAGCCAAAACAGCCAGGACTAAGCTCTCTTGTTACTTCTTTCTTGTTTCACTGTCCCAAGTGTATTTTTGCTGTCATCATGGACCCAATACCCTTTGGCTCAGTGCAGTGAGCCTTTTGGATATCCCCATCCCTTTTTAATAAATTTAATTTTTCTTTATTCACCTGTCTGCGACGTCTACTTAGCCTACCGATGCACCACCAACATTAACTTCTCAAATGTCTGATTTCCTTTGCTCCCTTCTTTATTAATACTTAGCTACCTATGCTAACAAGGGGAGGGTCTGAACCTCATGACCAGCAACATGCTATGGGAGGAAAGGTTACCCTGGGGGCAAGGTCCTTGTTTTCCCAGTTTTCCCAGTTGCTAGGCACCCGGGGCTTTCCACTCTGGTGACCCCCAGTACCTGGCCTATCATTCCTTACTCTGCTCATGTCTGTTAACTGCCTACCACAGGAGACTTGACTTTGTGTGGTAAACACATGATACAATATATGGATGATGTATTATAGAATTGTACACTTGAAACTTATATAATTTTATTAACCAATGTCACCCCAATAAACTCAATAAATAAAAGAGAAAAAAAGAAGTGAATTTCTTGCAAGACTGTGAAGCAGGAAGAAGTCATGGTAAGGAACAAAACACTTGGATAAACAGTGGGGAATAATTGTACAAATTAACATTTAATGTTCTCTTTTTAAAAAAGATCAGTATCTTAAAGTCATTAAATTTTAAAGACATTTTAAAGCATTTTAAAGAAATTACATTTAACAAATATTATAACACTATTATTACCTTTTTAAACAAAAAAGTAAAATTCTAACAGTTAAGCTGTGTTTTTATACTTTAAACTTTCAGAATAAACAGGAAAAAAAAACACAAAAAACAAACCTATGGTAATACATGACAAATCAAAGTCAAATACTCTGTTCCTGATTGAAGTGTACAACTCATGGAAACTCTGAATTTATAGAAACCAAAATTTTAATTTTCTTTGCCCACAATATCCTCTAAAGGGAATGCTTTCTTAAACAACTGGGTGATGCTGACGAACAGTTCTACCTCTCATTAGAGGTAAATGATTTTGTCTTTTTCCTGTTTTACTGAATAAACTACGTTATTTCCTCTTGTAACTGTACAAGTCCGCAGTTCTCTACAGGATATCTTGGTAGAAAGGGTAAGGTTCTTGGCTTTCTCTTCATACATTAAAAAATAGAACTAAATAATCTCTCTGAATTTAAAATGACTGTGAATTTCAGCTGCCTCCACTGCAAATGTAATCCTGAATCTGCTAATATCTTACTTTTAAGGGATGTATTGTTATGAAGAATGGAGACTACAGTGAGGTAATATTTATTTATATACATCTGAAGTTTAAATGATTAAAATGTTCACTGAAACTGCTGCATGCTTTGTATAAGGAAATGTTGTCTAGATGCAAAGTTCCTTTCTCCACAATTTAGTATGCAATTGACATAAACTAAGAATCCTGACTTAAACATTGCTCCTGGCAAATTGATGTTAAATTTAAGATAATGGTTGATTAAACATATTTCTGTTAGTGTGAGCAGTGGAGGGGAAAAAACTCAAAAATTTAAATCCAGAGTTTTATCAACCAAATTAGGCAGCGTTCAAATGATAAATACATTTAAATGCCTAAATCTTTTAGTAAGATGAGACTTGACCTGTTTCCTTGATTGGGACATTTTTCATGCAAGTGTTCAGGGGTGGGACATGAGAGCTTCAAATAGCACAAAAAGATTTTTATCAAGCCCAAGAACCTAGCACAGCTCTCAAATCTCAGAGGGGTGGATTCTCAATTTATGATAAACATTTCCTTGGATGTATTTTTTAATTTCAGAAAATGGGAAACATTTTAAGAAGGAGATCTAAGTGTTGTGCTTTCTTTGTTAGGAGGAATTTTTTCTGTTTTCCTTACTTGAAATAATAAAAAGGCTGTTGCCTTTTATAAAAGCCTGCTAATTTCACATTTGGAGTTTGATTTTTAAGTATGTAAGATTATTCAGAATATGTAAAAATTATATACATCTGAAGTTAGTGCAAGTCATCTAAGATATCAGTGAGATCTATGGTTATTGATATCTTCAGTGTATTTTTTATGTATTGAATTCCCTCAGATTAAACAGTTGGAGATACTAAATTCCCTCTTAGTAAAAGGTGGCTCAATAAAGATTTTTACAGTGAAATATTAGGATAAAGGCTTTATTGTGTGTACTGCTAGATTTATTTTCCAGGAACAAAATGTAACTAACAGCTGTAGACTGCATGAGCATGACTCACAGGATGGCACTAACTCCATATTATGGTTGCCAAATGGCACCATATGCTGGATATTGAAAGCAGCTCTACCTAATCTTTTTGACCACAAGTATAGGTGGGGCTTTTCCTCCATCAAAGCAGTTCCAAAGTGGCTGAGACTTGGGACAGTGTATGAAACTCAGGGAGGCAATGCAGCTGCAGGGCTTTAGGAACTTCCAGAAGAGCTGAGATCAGCAGCGTTCCTTGGAATGATCTTCCCCAGAAATTGTGTTTTGGCAGGACTATGAAGAAAGGACCTCCTCAGCAGATTTAGAAGCTCTGGATTGAGTCTTTTCTTCCCAATCTACTCCCCTTCCCTCACCCATCTAGCAAGTTAACTGAGGAGAAGGCTAATTATTTAACCAGCTTCTGAAGCTGGGTGGGAGGAGGGAGGAAATGAATCACCTCTGTATCCCTAACAGCAAAGTTTAGTCTAAAGCTGGTTCTTAGAAAGGACTAGGTGTTTACTGAATTGTAGAGTCCTAGGGTGAGGGAGGGTTCTGTTGGCTGACTTTACTGAGGTCTTGCTTACTGCAGTTGTGAATGCGACTGTCCTAGAAGAGTGAGAACTTTTTTTTTTTTAAATATATCTTTATTGATTTCAGAGAGAGGAAAGGAGAGAGAGAGAGATAGAAACATCAATGATGAGAGAGTCATTGATAGAGCCCACAACCCGGGCATGTGCCCTGACCGGGAATTGAACTCCAATCACCTGGATCCCCAGGTCAATGCTCAACCCCTGAGCCACACCCGGCCCAGCATAGAAGAATGAGAAATTAATCATTAGTGCTTGAGACAGTTTTCCACTTGGTCAAAATTTTTGCTTAAGATTGAGAAATAACACTTGCATATAATTTCTGGGAGTATTAAAGGATAGCATACTACTAGAATTAGATTTACAAACTGGCCACTGCTTAAGCCTTTTATTTTAAGACTGAGAGAAGGCACCCCCAACCCAATGTGTCGCCTAGTTTTAACTGTGTGTCTGATTCTAACCAGAAATGAAACTATTAGTAATCTATTACCAGAAGTTACTTACTGCGTCACTAAATTCCTATTTTTTGAGCTATAAATGTTCCTGAGTGTGGTAAAGGCTAAAGTAAAGACAATACAGTGAATGCATTTATGAGCTTAATTTATCAAACAGCTGCTAGATTTTCTCAAACAAGGAATGCTGGCACTTCAGAAGGTACTAGTTTATTGAAAAGAGGACAATGGGAGGAAAAGAGAATACAATACAGTGTAAAGGAAAGGGAAGTTTGCTAACTTCATACACCATGCCTACTTATTAGCCAGAAGTGTATAATACACATGTTTTATACCTATGAACATAACAATGAATAGCCCAGAGAGCGCGCAGTGACAATCATGGGGTTAACATTTCTTTTCTGGCTTTAGACTGGAACAATGTTTCTGTATTACTGTGGGCTACAAAGTTGTTTTGGATTTACCATCAAATTTCCTGAATGTCTCCTGAGAGCTGACTCTGACAGGAGATTCAGTTCATTGGCTGCGGAATAAGCATATTTTCTTTTTTCTCGGAGAGGCTTCTGAAGGATTTTTAATTGTATTTGCTAATGCCAGAGAGCAACGTGTATGTCAAACAAAACCAAGCAGAAACCTATTTCTTAATTGTGGATCAATATTCATAAGAATGAATAGTATGGGAAGTCAGGAATTGGTAGATCATAAGATAATTTTCTCCACAGTGTGTTATATATGAAAAACATGAGATAAGTGCTTTTTGATTGATTTCCTCATGGATCCAGGCAATTGTGCTTTAGCACATCTCAAGAGGAAGTCTTTTTTTAACCTTTTGTTTTGAAATATTTTTATAAAAAATTATAAAAATTATAAAAATAGTATAGAGCATCCCTATATACCCTTTACACAGCTTTCCTCAAAGATAAGATCTTACAAAACTATAGCACATTACCAAAAACATGAAACTGACATTAGTATAATACTATTTAATGAAACTACAGGCCACATTTAGATTCTGCCAATTTTTACATGGACTAATTTGTGCGTATATGTATAATTCTATGAAATTTTATAACATATATATTTGTGTAGCCACCACCACAATCAAGATTCAGAATTGTTCCATGACCCACCACAAAAAAACAAACAAACAATAAAAAAACAGAAAACAAAAAATACCTTTGTGCTACATCTTTACCATACAATTCTCATCCCTAAAATTCTGGCAACTACTGATATGTTGTTTTCCATCTCTATAATTCTGTCATTTTGAGAATATTATATAAATGTAAACTTTTTTCAGATTGGATTTTTTTCATTTAGCATAATGTCCTTGAGACCTATGCAAGCTGTTGTGTGTTTCAATAGTCGGTTCATTTTTATGGCTGAGTAGTACTCCATTTTACAGATATACCACAGTTGTTTATTCATTTACCCAATGAAGGGCATTTGGGTTGTTTTCATTTTGGGGATATTACAAATAAAGTTGCTATAAAAATTAATGTACAAGTTTTTGTGTGGACAGACATATTTTGATTTCTCTTCAGTATTGACCTAGGTTATACAGTAAGTGAATGTTTAGTTTTATAAAAACTGCAAAGTGTTTCTTAGAAGGTACCATTTACCATTCTTAACAGCAATCATAATAGATCGAGTTCTTAATCCTAGTCAGCACTTTTTGCTGTCTGTCCTTTTTTATTTTTATAGTACATTCTAAAAGGTATGTTCTGGTGTCCCATTGTAGTTTCAAATCACATTTTCCTAAAGGCTGTTGATGTTGAATATCTTTTAATATGCTCTTCAGTGAATTGACTGTTTATGTCCTTTGTGAATTTTCTGAGTTTTTTGTTTTGTTACTGTTAACATTTGAGAGTTCTTTTTTTGTGTGTGTATAGGTAAAATTCTTTTTAAAAATTTAATTTAGTGGGTTGATATTGGTTTGAAAGACCATATAGGCTTCAAGTACACAACTAAATAAAATATAATCTACACTCTGCATCGTGCACACAAGAAAAGTCTCATTCTGTCCCCATTTTCCCCTTTGCCCACCTCCACCTACCCCTACTCCCCTTTCCCTCTGGCTATCCCCACACTGTTGTCTGAGACTATGAGATATATATATATATATATATATATATATATATATATATATATATATATATATATATATATATCTATAAATAATTTCCAGGGTGATGCAAAAGAAGGTTTATAGTTATGAGTATTTGAAACACAGAGTATATTCTTGTATTATTTCTTATTATTTATTATATTATTTTCCATACTAACAACTGTAAACCTACGTTTGCCTTACCCTGCATATGTGTGTGTTTGTCAAATCCTTTCACTTTCTTTCATCCAGTCCCCCAACACCCCTCCCATCTGACAGCTGTAAGTTTGTTTCATGTATCCATGTCTCTGTTTCTATTTTGTTTGTCAGTTTATTTTGTTCATTAGATTCTACATATAAGTGAAATCATATGGTATTTGTCTTTCTCTGACTAATTTATTTCACTTAGCATAATAATTTCCAGGTCCATCTATGCTGTTGCAAAAGGTAAGATTTCCTTTTTTTTTTTTTTAAAATATAACCAAGTAGAATTCCACTGTGTAAATGTACCACAGTTGTGGTTTTTTATCCACTCATCTATTAAAGGGCACTTAGGATGTTTCCATATATTCGCTATTGTAAGTAATGTTGCAATGAAGATAGAGGTGCATACATTATTTCTGATTTGTGTTTTGGGATTCTTAAGATATATTCCCAGAAGTGAGATCACTAGGTCAAAAGACAGTTCCATTTTTAATATTTTGAGGAAACTCCACACTGTTTTCCACAGTGACTGCACTAGTCTGTATTCCCACCAACAGTGCAGGAGGGTTCCCTTTTCTCCACATCCTTGGCAGCACTTGCTGTTTGTTGATTTATTGATAGTAGCTATTCTAGCAGGTGTAAGGTGATATATCATTGTGGTTTTAATTTGCATCTCTCTGATGATTAGTGACATTGAGAATTTTTTCATATGTCTATTGGCCACCTGTATGTCCTCTTTGGAAAACTATCTATTCTGTTCCTTGGCCCATTTTTTTCTTTCTGGTGTTGAGTTGTAAAAGTTCTTTATACTTTTTGGAAGTTAACCCCTTAACAGATATATCATTGGCAAATATGTTCTCCCATTTAGTGGGTTCCATTTTCATTTTGTTGATGGTTTCTTTTGCTGTGTACTCACATTTGTTTATTTATTTATATTTTGTTCCCCTTGCCCTAGGAGATATATTGGCAAAAATATTGTTATGAGAGATGTCTCAGATTTTACTCCCTCTGTTTCGTCTAGGGTTTTCATTTTTTCATGACTTCCATTTAAGTCTTTTATCCATTTTGAGTTTATTTTTGTGTATGGTGTAAGTTTTTGCATGTACCTGTCCAATTTTCCTCACACCATTTACTGAAGAGAGTGTCTTTACTCCATCATATGTTCTTGCCTCTTGTGTGAAATATTAATGGACCATAAAGGCGTGGGTTTTTTCTCAGCTCTCTGTTTTGTTCCCTTGATCTATATGCCTGTTGTTATGCCTGTACCTGGCTGTTTTAATTGCAATGACCTTGTAGGATAATTTGATACCAGGTATTGCTACATGTCCAACTTTGTTCTTTCTCAACATTGCTGAGGGCTATTCAGAATCTTTTTTGGTTCAATATAAATTTTTGGAATATTTTTTCTAGATCTATAAAATTCTTCATTGGTATTTAATAAGAATTGTGTTGAATCTATAGATCGATTTGAGTAGTATGGACATTTTAATGATGTTTATTCTTCCAATCCATGAATACAATATTGTATGTGCTTCCACTTGTTTCTATCTTCCTGTTTTGTTCCTCTGTGTCTTATAATTTTCCCAGTACAAATATTATACCTCCTCGGTTAAATTTATTCCTAGGTACTTTATTTTTTTAATTGCAATAATAAATGGGATTGTTTACTTAATTTCTCCTTCTGATATTTCATTATTGGTGTGTAAAAATGCCACCAATTTCTGAATATTAATTTTGTATCCTGCTAATTTGCTGAGTTCATTTGTTAGATTTAGTAGTGTTTTGGTGGAATCTTTAAGATTTTCTATATACAATATCATGTCATCTGTGAACAATGAGAATTTTACTTCTTTGTTTCCAATTTGGATGCCCTTTATTTCTTCATTTTGTCTGATTGCTGCTGCTAAGACTTCTTGTCCTATGTTGAATAAGAGTGGTGAAAGTGTACATCCCTGTCCTGTTCCTGATATTGGGGGAAACACTTTTAGCTTTTGCGCAGTGAGTACAATGTTGGCTGTGAGTTTGTCCTATATGGCCTTTATTGTGTTGAGGTATGATCTCTCTATTCCCAGTTTGCTGAGAGATTTTATCAAAAATGGGTGCTGGGGCCAGGCCAGGCATGGTTCAGTGGTCAAATATCCACCTAAGATGCAGGAGATTGCAATTCCATTCCCAGTCAGGGCACATGCATGGGTTGCGAGCTCGATCCCCAGTCGTGGGCATGCAGGAGGCAACCTATCAATGACAACTCTCTATCATTGATGTTTCTATCTCTCTCTCCCTTCCTTTCTTTGAAATCAATAAAAATATATTTTTTTTAAAATGGTGATGAATTTTATCAAATGCTTTTTATGCATCTATTGATATAATGGTGATTTTTATCCTTTTTAAAAAATTTACTTTTATTTTTTTTAATTTTGATTTTTTGTGTGAGATGGTTTCATTATGTATTTATTTACTTATTTTATTTATTTATTTTTATTGTTGAAAATATTACAGACGTCCCGTTTTTACCCCCATTGATCCACTCTACCCCGCATCCGCTCCACCCCTAAGCCTTCCCCATACCAATGTCTGTGTCCATAGGTTATGCTTATAAACATATAAGTTCTTTGATTAATCTCTCCCCACCTACTCCCCCACCCCTGCCTCACCTTCCCTCTGAGATCACTCAGTCTGTTCCATGCTTCTATGCCTCTGGATCTGTTTTGTTCATCAGTTTATTTTGTTTTTTACATTCCACATATAAGTGAGGTCATGTGGTACTTGTCTTTCTCTGACTGGCTTATTTCACTTAACATAATACTCTCCAGGTCCCTCCATGCTACCTCAAAAGATAAGAGGTCCTTCTTTTTCACAGCTGCAAAAAATTTACTTTTATTGTTGAGAGTATTACAGATGTCTTCCATTTTCCCCCCTTTCCCCCTCTCCACCAAGCTGCCGCTCCAACCTAGGCCTTCAGCTCACTGTTGTCTGTGTCTATGGACTATGCATATATGCATATAAGTTCTTTGGTTATTTTCTTCCCGCCCCCTCCCCCTTCCTTCTAAGATCTGTTAGTCTGTTCCACGCTTCCATTTCTCTGTACCTATTTTGTTCATTGGTTTATTTTTTTCATTAGGTTATACATTTTAAATGCGATGTATCATGTTTATGAATCTGCAAATTACCAATTTCACATTCCTGGAATAAATCTTACTTGACCATTGTGTATGATCTTTTTTAATGTATCATTGGACCTAGTTTTCTAATATTTTGTTGAGGATTTTAACATGTATGTTCATTGAGGATATTGGCCTATAATTTTCTTTCTTTGTAGTGTCTTTATCTGGTTTTGGAAATAGGATAATGTTGTCCTCATAAAAAGAGCTTGGAAGTCTTCTCTCCTCTGGAATTTTTTGGAGAAGTTTGAGAAAGATAAAAGTTAATTCTTTGAATGTTTGGTAAAACTTGCCTCTGAAGCCATCAGGCCCAGGACTTTAATTTGCTGGGAGTGTTTTGATTACTGCTTCCAATTTTGTTAGTTGTAATTGGTCTACTCACGTTTTCTAATTCTTTCTGATTCAACTTCAAAAACTTTTATGTTTGTAGAAATTTGTTCATTTCATCCAGGTTGTCCAATCTGTTGGCATATCATTGTCCATAGTATTTATTTACAATCCTTTTTATATCTTTGGAGTGAGTTGTTACTTCTCCTCTTTCATTTCTGACTTTAGTTATTTGGGTCCTCTCGCCTTTTTTTCTGAAGAGCCTGGTTAAATGATCATGAATCTTGTTTACCTTTTCAAAACCAGCTCTTGGTCTCATTGATCTTTTTTTTTTTTTTTTAATATATCTTTATTGATTTCGGAGAGGAAGGGAGAGGAAGAGAGAGATAGATAGAAACATCAATGATGAGAGAGTCATTGATCGAGCCCACAACCCGGGCATGTGCCCTGACTGGGAATCGAACCCCCATGGCCTGGATCCTAGGTCGATGCTCAACAGCTGAGCCACACCCAGCTGGGCTCATTGATCTTTTTTATTTTTACTTTTTCTAGTTTCTATGTAATTTATTTCCACTCTAATCTTTATCATTTCTTTCACTCTACTTTCACTGGGCTTTTTGTTTTTCTTTTTCTAGTTCTTTTAGGTATGGGGTTAGATTGTTTATTAGAGTGTTTTCTTGTTTCTTGGGGTAGGCTGGTAATTCTACAAACTTCACTCTCAGGATTGCTTTCCTTGTATCCTATAGATTTGGGGTTATTGTGTGTTAATTTTTATTTGTTTCCAGGTAACTTTTGATTTCTTCATTGTTCTCATTGTTAACCCATTAATTGTTTATTAACATGTTGTTTAGCTTCCATGTGTTTGAATGTTATTCAGTTTTTTTCCATTGTAATTGATATCTAGTATGATACCCTTGTGGTTAGAGTAGATGCTTGATATAATTTCAATTTTCTTAATTTTGTTTAGACCTCTTTTATGTCCTCACATATGTTCTATCTTTGAGAAAGTTCCACGTGCACTTGAGAGGAATATATTTTCTGCTGCTTTGGGATAAAATGTTCTGTAGATCTCAAATCCGTTCAATCAAGTTTGTTGTTTAAGGTTGCTGTTTCCTTGTTGTTTTGCTGTCTGGAAGATATATCCTTTGATTTAAGTAGGGTGTTAAAATCCCTTAATATGACTGTATTATTGTTCATCTCTCTCTTAATGTCCACCAAGATTTTCTTTATATATGTTGAGTGCATATGTTTACAAGGGTTTGATCCTCTTGTTGTATTGATCTCCTTAGTATTATGTAGTGACTTTCTTTGTCTCTTGTTATGTCCTTTGTTTTGAAATCTATTTTGTCTGATATAAGTATTGCTCTCCTAGCTTTTTAAAAATTTCCATTTGCATGGAATATTTTTTCCATCCTTTCACTTTCAGTCTATGTGTGTCTTTTGTTCTAAGGTGGGTCTCTTGTAGACAGTATATATACGGGTCATGTTTTCTTATCCATTCAGCTACCCTATGTCTTTTGATTCATGCATTTAATTTTTTTACATTTATAATTATTATTGATAGGTACTCATTTATTGTCATTTTATTCTTTATATCTATGGTCTTCTCATTATGTTTTTCTTTTTTTCTTTTTCTTTTTAAAGTAGTTCCTTTAACAATTCTTGCAATACTGGTTTGCTGGTAATGAACTCCTTTAGTTTGTTTTTTTTTGATCTGGGAAGCTCTTTATTTCACTTTCAATTTTAAATGATAGCTTGCTGGATAGGGTAGTCTTGTTTTTAAGCCCTTGCTTTTTATGCCTTTGAATTTTTCATGCCAATCCTTTCTGGCCTGAAGTGTTTCTGTTGAGAATTTAGCTGGTAGCCTTATGGGAGCTCCCTTGTAGGTAACTAACTTTCTTTCTCTTGCTTCTTTTTTATTGTTGCTGTTAATCCTCACCTGAAGATATTTTTTCTATTGATTTTCAGAGAGAGTGGAAGGGAGAGAGGGGGAGAGAGATTGATGTGAGAAAGACACATCAATTGGTTGCCTCCTGCACACACCCCAGTTGGAGCCAGGGATTGATCTTGTAACTCAGGTAAGTGCCCTTGACCAAGAATCAAACCCATGACCCTTCATTGCATGGCTGATGCTCTATCCACATTGGCCAGGGCTCTCTTGCTGTTTTTAAGATTCTCTTTTTGTGTTTAAGCTTTGGAATTTCAGTTATGGTGTGTCTTGCTGTGGTTCTCTTTGGGTTCATCATGATTGGGACTCTCTGTGTTTCCTGAACTTGTGTGACTTTTTCCTTCACTAGTTTAGGGAAATTTTCAGCCATTATTCCTTCAAAGTGATTTTCTATCCCTTACTCACTCTCTTCTTCTGATATCCCTATGATGTGGATGTTGTCACACTTGATTTTTCCCCCAGAGGTCCCTTAGACTTTAATTCCTTTTGGATATGTGGTTTGCAAACATTTTCACCAAGTCTGTGGTTTGTCTTTTTATTCTCTTCATAAGGTCTTCAATAAAGGTAAGTTTTAATTTTTAATGATGTTGAACATGTTGATTTTGTTTATTTTGGGGTTCATTCTTTGGTGGCATGTCTAAGAACATTTTACCAAGCCCTTGACCCTGAAGTTTTTCTGTCTCATCTAAATATTTTATAATTTTTAAATTAGATATATGATTTATTTTTTTGGTAATTTTATATAATATGTGAGGTTTAGATCAACTTTAGTTTATTTTTTATTTGTTTTTAAATGTATTTTAATTGTACCAACATAATTTGTTGACAAACTATTCTTTCTTTATTAAGTTTTGTACCTTCATAAAATATCAGTGTGCTTTGTAAAAATATCAGTGTGGCTCTATTTTTATTTTCTATTGTTTCATAATCTATGTATCTCATCCTCCACTCTCTTGATTACTTTTCCCATATCGTTAGCCTTAAAATTAGGTACTGTGATTCTTTCAACTTTAGTTTTGTTTTTCATAATTGTTTTAGCTCCTTTGTCTTTCCACATGAATGTTAGAAAAAAGTTGTCTATATCTAAATAATACACTCTAGGATTTCAAGCATAATGCTGTTAAACCTCTTTCTTATGTTGGACTGTGAAATTAATGAACATTTTGTGTCTATCCACTTATTTAAGTATTTGATTGCTTTCATCAATGCTTTATAGTTTTCAGCATACAATGCTTGTAACACATTTTGTTACATTTATACCCAAGTAGTCCTTGTTTTTTGAACTATTGCAAATGCAACTGTATTTTAATTTCCACATGTTTTTTGCTTCTTTATAGAAATATAATTGACTCGTGTGCTTTGACCTTGTATCTAATGACCTTCCTAAATTCACTTATTAGCTCTAAAATATTTTTAGGTAGAATTCTTGATATTTTCTACATGTACCATCATATTGCCTAAAAATAGGGATAGTTTTATATTTTTATTTCACTCTGTATTTCCCTTATTTTTTTTTTTTTTTCTTGCTTTGTTGCCCTGGCTAGAATTTCCATTAGTATCTTGAATAAGAGAGGTAAGAGTACACATTCTTTCCTTGTTGCTGAATTTAGAGAGAAAGGGTTTAAGTCTTTCACCAGTATATATAATGTTAAATATAGGTTTTTTAGAGTCTATCAAGTCAGGTAGGTTCCCTTTATTCCTAGTTTTTCATGAGGTTTTAAACTGAATGGGTGTTAGACTTTGTCAAATGTTTATCTACATTAGTTGATATGTTCATGTTAATATAATGGATTATATTGCTTGATTTTAGAATACTGAACCAACCTTGTATTTGTTTAATAAGTTGTATGTATTTATGCTGTATGCTTCTTTATATAATGATGGATTCAATTTGATAATATTTTGTTGATAATTGTACATATGTAATCATGAAAGGTATTGGCCTGTAGTCTTATTTTTTCTTCTGTATTGTCTTTGTCTGGTTTTAATATCAAGGAAATGAGTTGGAAAGTATTCCCTCTGGTTTGTGGAAGTGTTGTGTAGACCTGGTATTATTTCTTTATTAAATGTTTAGTACAGTTTGTCTGTGAACTGATCTGGGCCAGAAGATTAATTTTTGAAGTTTTTAAATTACGATTCAGATTTCTTTAATAGTTATAAGACTATTCATATTATTTGTTTTATCTTGGGAAAGTTTAGTCATTTGCACTTTGCAAGACATTGGCATATTTCATCTAACTTGTCAAACTTAAATGCACAGAATTGTTCATAGTATTACCCTATTAGACTTTTGATGTCTGCAAGGTCTACAACAGCATCCTTTTTTAAAAATTTATATTTATTGCCCAGCTGGGTGTAGCTCAGTGGTTGAGCATCGACCTAAGATCCAGGCGATCAGGGTTCGATTCCCAGCCAGGGCACATGCCCGGGTTGTGGGCTCCATCCCCAGTCGGGGGCGTGCAAGAGGCAGCCAATCAATGACTCTCTCATCACTGATGTTTCTATCTCTCTCTCCCTCTCCTTTCCTCTCTCTGAAATCAATAAAGACATATTAAAAAGAAAATTTATATTTATTGTTGAAAGAATTACAGATATCTCCTTTCTTCTTCCATTAATCCCTTCTACCTTGCACCCACGCCCCGCCCCAGGCCTTCACCACACTGTTTTCTGTGTCCATGGGTTATGCATATATGCATAAAAATTATTTAGTTAATCTCCCTTCCCACCCCACCCCCCCAATCCCACCTTCCCTCTGAGTTTCATCAGTCTGTTTCATGCTTCGATGTCACTGGATATATTTTGTTCATCGGTTTATTTTGTTTTTTAGATTCCACATATAAGTGAGATCATGTGATAGTTGTCTTTCTCAGCAGCACCCATTTTTGATAAAAACTCTCAGCAAAGTGGAAATAGAGGGAACATACCTCAGCATAAGAAAGGCTATATACAACAAACGTACAGCCAATGGGCAAAAACTAAAACCAGTTCTTTTAAAATCTGTGAGAGGCCCTGATGTAGACCTCCAAGGAAGGGCTCCAGATACCCCAGTTCTGACCTGCAACTCCTCCTCCCTTTTAGTCTGCACTTGGCTGGTTGTGTGGACAGGTTTAGGGAATGCAAATGCAGACGGCCCCTTGTTGGAAGTGGTGCAGGATCTCAGCCTTCAAGAAGAGAGCTGATCACTTGCCCTACAGCTCAGGGGGCACCACACCAGAGTTCTCGAAAGGAGGCTCCTAGTGGGTCACACCAGATTTCACAGTTCTGATTTGTGACCCATTTACCAGTGAACCTGCCCCTGTAAGATGGTGCAGGTGGGGTTTGGAGTGATAGCACAAGGTTGCCCCTCTGCTTGGGGTTGCTCTGGCTCTTGTGGGGGGGATGTCCTAGTGAAGGTCTCTGATGAGTGGTTCTAAACAACCAGTTCTGGTTTGTAAAAAGGTTATGGATCTGCCTTTGGCTTGTCATGCTGGCAGGTTTTGGAATGAAAATTCAGGCTTTGGGAATGCAAATTTAGATGGTCCCTTATTGAGGGTGGTGCAAGTGCTTGGCCCTCAAGAAGGGAGCTAGGCACTTGCCCTACAGCTCAGGGTCATCCCACCAGAGCTCCTGAAGGGAAGCTCCTCTGAGATGCACCAGGTTTTACAGTTCTGATTTGTGACCGCTTTTCCAAGTGAGTGTGCCCGTGCAGTACAGAGCAGGTGGGTTTTGGAGTGGTATAGCACAAGTCTGCCCTCTCTGCATGGGACTGCTTCAGCTCCCATGGTGGTAATAGAGAGCCTGTCATCCTGCAGCTCAGTCAGCGGCCCTGGTGCAGGCATCTGACAGGGGGGAAACACAAGGGGGGAAGGGGGGGACGACAAGACACAATGTCCCAGTTCTGGTTTGCACTTTGTTCATGCTGTGGACCTACTTTAGCTTGTGGTACAGGCCGCTTTTGGAATGCAAATCCAGGCTTTGGGAATGCAAATTCAAGTGGTCCCTCACTGGGGGTGGTGCAGGACCTTAGCTGGTTAGTTAGCTGCTGGCTTTCTGGTTTGGTGTTGCCCAGCCAAGGAACTTGAAGGGAGGTTTGCAAGTGCACACCTCCTGTTATTAGGCAGTTTCCTGTAGCCTGGACTCCTGCCCAGGGCACCTTCCTTTGAGGATTGTGCCCTCATACCCCATGGGAGGGAAGATCGGCTCTAATTCCCCAGCCACTCTGTTCAGTGTTCCTCTAAGGCTATCTATAGTTTCTCCAGAGAAAAAAAGCACTGTTCAGGTTCCTTTTGGGTACAGCCTACAATTCTTTATGCCAGACTCAAGCTTGGCAAGATGGTGTTGCCAGTATTTGGAAGACAGTGTTAGTGCACTTTCTCCAGCTGGTCCTGTAAGAATAAAATTTCTGGACCCTGGGAGATGGTGTCTGGGGAAAGTGTGGCATGTTGGCTCGGAACTGGGAACTCAGAAACCTGTCTTCCTGATCTCCAGTGCTATGCCACCCTGATCTCCTCCTTCTGGTTTCTGTATGCACTGAGTCTTTTTCCTTCTACCAAAGCCCCGGGTTAGTGCCTGAAAACAAGTCCCTCGGTGGCCTTCAGGGAGAATTCCCTGGATTCAGGCAGACTCTCTCCCCTTTCCAGTAGGCCAATTCCCCATTTGTTCTTTGCTGCCAAATGTTATGCAGGCTCTTCTTTCAGGTCCTGGTGTTCTGGGTTGGTGGGCCTGGCATGGGATTGTTGCCCTTCTTTCCTCTGCGGGGGCTTTTGCAGCTACAATATTTCTCTGGCTAATGTTGTTGCCTCTAGGTGCAGGGACCAACCCTTTCAGGGCCTCTGCCCCTCTTACCAGTCTCTGTGTAGCTTCTTTTTTTCACTCCTTGGATATAATACTCCTGTTCAGGTGTCTTTCTGTTGTTAATTCAGGTTAATTTTTCTTAGTTTTAGCTGTATCTCAAGTTCGGCACCCGGAGCAGGTGTATATTGCTTTCACCTATTCTGCCATCATCTTTAATCTCTCCTCAATCTGTTTTTAAAAACACTGCATTTGTCCTGAAATATCTGGAAAGAACTAATCCCTCTTGTAACAGTTCACTGTCAAAGCTAGTACTCTAAAATCTGGCATAGGTTTATTTCTGAAAGTTTGAATTATTATTATATAATTACAAAAATATGGTTTTCATATTAGAATTTCTTGGAAAAATAAAAATTACTCTCTAGTGGTAGACAAGAGATTCATGGTTCAGTTTTTGCCAGTAATTCTCTGTGCGAATTTTGAAAATTTAATTTCTTTGGTTTTTTTTGCTTTTGTTTCCTCATCTATAAAAAGTGACAAGGTCAGCCCGGCCAGGCATCGCTCAGCAGTTGAGCATTGGCTTAGTCTCTCATCACTGATGTTTCTATCTCTCTCTCTTTCTCCATTCCTCTCTCTGAAATCAATAAAGATATATTTTTTAAAAAAGTGACACTGTCAGAAGATCTTTTTTTTTTTTTTTTAAATATATCTTTATTGATTTCAGAGAGAGGAAAGGAGAGGGAGAGAGAGAGAGACAGAAACATCAATGATGAGAGAGTCATTGATTGGCTGCAACCCGCAACCCAGGCATGTGCCCTGACCGGGAGTCGAACCCTGATCGCCTGGATCCTAGGTCGATGCTTAACCGCTGAGCCACGCCCGGCCGGGCAAGGTCAGAAGATCTTGATGAACCATAGCAGCTCCAGTATTCTAGGAATCTATAATGAATTTAGAAGTCAACCTTGAAGGACTCTATAAGAAAATATGGATGCTAAAAATATCCAAACTCTTTAAAATACCCTTTAAAGGATTCTTCTGTGGTTACATAGAAGGTTGTTGATACTCCTCTCCTTTAGTATGGTTTCTCTCTTAATTAAATTTGAAAACAAATTATGTGTTAAATACCAAGATATTTGAATGTTGGTATACCTCTGACACCTGGTGGTCAAATCAAGCATCGCAGCTAAATTCTAATTACCCAGACACTCATTCCACTCTTTTCAAAGGAACTTTTCCCCCTTGATTTATTCATTCATCATTCACTCAACAAACACTTAGTGGATACCAACTATGTTCAAGACACTTTATTGTGGAAGAGAAGAAGAAATAATAATGAGTTGGGTTTGTTTTTTGTTTTTTGTTTTTTTAATCTTCACCCGAAGATATTTTTTCCATTGCTCTTTCAGAGAGAGTGGAAGGGGAGGGGAAGAGAGCGAGAGAGAGAGCGAGAGATCAATGTAAGAGAGACATATCAGTTGGTTGCCTCCCACACATGGCCCAACCGGAGCTGAAGATTGACCTTTGCAAGCCAGGTACATGCCCTTGGCCGGAATCGAAACTTGGACCCTTTACTCCACTGGCCTATGCTCTAACCATTGAGCAAAATTGGCCAGGGCAATAATGCGTTTTTTTATTTGTATGAGATTGCAATCTATTTAGGGCAACAGAATATACTCCATG
Organism: Miniopterus natalensis; assembly: GCF_054644295.1. Lineage (NCBI taxonomy): Eukaryota > Metazoa > Chordata > Mammalia > Chiroptera > Miniopteridae > Miniopterus > Miniopterus natalensis. Next base: position 49,299,782 of record NC_142103.1, on the reverse strand, counting down.
GTAAAGCAAATAACCAAAGCATGCTAGGTATACTAAGTACACTCTCACTAAAGAAAACGATCAAAACTATGAATGCTATGCTTCCACAGGATTGACCTATGGTTTGGAGAGGTCAGAGAAGGCTTCTTGGAGGAAGTGGGCCTTCCCTTTCTTGGGGCTTCAGTTTCTCCATCTGTAAAATTGTGGATATTTTATTGTTGCGTAGGATTTCTGTGAGTGATTGATGGACAGAGTATGTATAAAGTACTTAGTATAGCACCTTGCACACCTTGCACAGGTAGTCATTCAGTGATTATTAACTGTTATAATAAAATCAAAGATAATCAGGGAAGACTTCATGTATATTTTATTCCATAAATTTTATTTCAAAAATAATTCAGGTTCAAGCTTATATGTTTTTTTCTTTAGACTGACTATATACAGCATGAGATTAATTATTTTAGTGGATAAACAAACCACAAAAATGATAGTGTTGGCTACATTTATAGTTTGCTAAAGAAACTGGTCAATTCAGCAAAATAGTCAGCTCAGTTAAAATAACATTCAAAGTAGTTGTTTATTTAAATGAGCTGATTGTTTGATTGCAATGAAGTGTCAGTTAGTAAATACAGTCTATTTGAAAGTCCCATGTCATCAGTGCCAAAGCATCAAATAAGCTGTTTGGCATTTGTGAGCTGTGTGTGGGTTAACCGAATCTTAAAACATTTTAATTGGATGTGTTTGGAGTTGAGTAGACACTTTCTCTGACTCTATGTTGCTTTCAGTAGTTAAGGCTGAGTTTGTCTCATTTTCCCATTAATTACATAAAATGTGAAGCAAACTAACTGCCTTTGCAAGCAATAAAAAATACAAGGAAACATTAAAATCTCATTTATCTTTTATTTTTTTTCTAAATTAGATGCATAAGTCATATTTCCTAAAAAATATCAAACATTTGGGTTGTTAAACTGCCATTTTCAAGGTTAAAATAGGTAGTAATATAGTGGCTTTTTGCCAAAAGCAATAATGTTCTGATAAAAAAAAAGAAAAAGAAAAAAACAAGAACAGACAATGTCATTTTATAAATGAATATCTAACTTGAATTAAGGAAAGGTTTGAGAGAGGACAAGATTGCTGTCTCAGATATTTCAAATGTTTGCAGTGTTTCATGTATAACAGGACTTTATTTGGCTTTGGTAGGCAGAACTGTGTTGAAATGAAAGGGACACAGATTTTGACTCACTAGATAGTTCTCCAAAGAAGTCATACAGATGGCCAACAAACATATGAAAACATGCTCAGTATCACTAATCATAATGGAAAAGCAAATGAAAACCACAACGAGATATCACCTCACACCTGTAAGAATGGCTAATAATAAAAAGTCAACAGACGGCAAATGTTGGTGAGAATGTGGAGAAATGGGAACACCAGCACACTGTTGGTCATATTGTAAGTTGGGGCAGCCACTATTGGAAAAAGAATGGAGGTTCCTCAAATTATTAAATTAGAACTACCATATGATTCATATATAAACTACCATATATTTCATTTATATTAAAAATGAAAAAAAAAGATACATGCACCTCAGTGTTCATGTTAGCATTATTGACAACAGCCAAGATATGAAAGCAGCCTTTGTGTCCATTCAGCCATAAAAAGAATGAAATCTTGCCATTTGCAACAATATGGATGGACCTAGAAAGTATTATGCTAAATGAAATAAGTCAGAGAAAGACAAATACTGTATAATTTCACTTATATGTGTAATGTACTAAACAAAAATAAATCAATAAACTTATAGATACAGAGAACAAACAGAGGGTCACCAAATGAGAGGGGGGCTAAGAGGATAGGCAAAAAATTGAAAGGGATTAATAAGTACATATTGGTAGTTACAGAAGAGTCATGGGGATGTAAAGTACAGCATAGGGAATATAGTCAATAATACTGTAATAACTATGTATGGTGCCAGATCGGTATGAGATTTATAGAAGTGCATAAATATTTAATGATTATGTTATACACCTGAAACTAACATAATATTGTATGCCAACTACACTTTAAACTATTTTAAAAATTTAATCATCCACATTAATAACTTTTAACTGAGCTTGCCCTGAGAGTTGAAGTAGAAATAGTCCCTTCTGTTGCATCTACCATCAGATACCCTCTAGTTCTTCACATACTCTGGTAGTTTCTTAAAATGGTTGCAAAGATAGTCTCAATACATGTGAATGTCTGAAGCTACTATAATTCTGTAAGTAAACACAAATCTTTAAAATAACAGAAGCTCCTGGAATGTGCCATGACTAATAAGCAGAACTAATTTTGCCCTCAGCCAAATTCTGAAAGAGGCAAAGGTAATCTGAATTGCACCATCTTTTTCAAGGCTCTATCCTTCCAAACCTGGTGACCTGGCAGCCATTCCCAGGTTTTTATCCTATGTTTCATTTCCAAAGTTTCATAGACTAACCTGCAACTACTTAATCCCTGATAAGATTGCAGTTAAAAATGAATTAAATTTTCTTTCTCCCAGAGTTGATGATTGGGAAATAAGCTAGATTTCCAATTTAAATACAGATGGAGACACCTGTAAAGCTGAAATGTGGAACCCCACAAGCAGTTAGAATGTATGTTTGGGGCTATTTCTTAATGAGGTCTTGTTTATTGATTATCTCTACAAGTTTGATTATTCCCTCTGACTACAAAGGGGAAAATCTGACTGAGCTTATTGCCAAAATAGTGATCCTTTTGATTCCTGAAAATATCTTCCAAAATACTGTTATCCATTTATAGATTGGCATGATATTTTTAGTTTACACAGAAAAGGCTTTTTGAAAATTCACACTTGAATACTTATTTAGTAGGAAGCAAATATATTTGTATATCTGAATATGAGCTGACATGCCTTTGATGCTATTTTTACTCTATTTTGGGCAGAAATCATCACTCTGATGCTTTCCTTAAGGAAGAAACATAAATCCTCAAGATGGGAAGTAACAGCATAAACAGTACAAGAGCAAAGTGCACTGATCTTCAAATGCCATTTCAGTACACTCTCTATGCAACCACCTACATCCTCATATTCATCCCTGGTCTTCTGGCCAACAGTGCAGCCTTGTGGGTTCTGTGCCGCTTCATCAGCAAGAAAAATAAAGCCATCATTTTCATGATCAACCTCTCTGTAGCTGACCTTGCTCATGTGCTCTCCTTACCCCTCCGGATTTACTACTACATCAGCCACCAGTGGCCTTTCCAGAGGACCCTTTGCCTGCTGTGCTTCTACCTGAAGTATCTCAACATGTATGCCAGCATTTGCTTCCTGACCTGTATCAGCCTTCAGAGGTGCTTCTTTCTCCTCAAACCCTTCAGGGCCAGAGACTGGAAGCGTAGGTACGACGTGGGCATCAGTGCTGCCATCTGGGTTATTGTGGGCACTGCCTGTTTGCCACTTCCAATTCTGAGAAGTACAGACTTAACCAACAACACCGAATTCTGCTTTGCAGATTTAGGGCTTCAACACATTAGTATGGCTTCTTCCATTGGCATGGTAACTGTAGCTGAACTTGGAGGGTTTGTATTACCTGTTATAATTATTAGTTATTGCACATGGAAAACCAGAAAATCTTTACGGGAATTCCAAGTTCCCCATCAGAATATGAAAGAAAGAAAAAAGGCTTTGTGGATGGTCCTGATGTGTGCAGTGGTGTTCATTGTGTGTTTTACCCCTTACCACCTCAACTTCCCACTTTTTATGATGGTGAAGCAACATGTCTTTTCAAACTGCTTTTTTATCAAGAGTACTCTATGTTTCCACATCATTTCCCTGTGTCTTGCAAATCTGAATTGCTGTCTTGATCCAGTTGTGTATTATTTTATGACCTCAGAATTTCGTGATAGGTTTTCAGAACATGGTGGCATGATTTTTCAATCATGTGTGAGATGCAAGGACAGTGTTTTGGAAATTCATCACAAGAAGGAGGATCTTCAAACTATCTCTCTTGAATTTTTGGATGATTCCAAGACAACATAATGAAATAATTAGGGAAAATGATCTATATGCTCTGTTAGTTTAGCTATGTCACCTTGAAGATTTTTCTTAAAAAATGATGTTGTTGACTGCCTTAACGAAACATGGCCCCCTCTCCTTCATTCTCAAAATTACTCTTGAAGGAGTTATTCATGCCTATATTTTCTGTCCAAATGGAAACATACTGTTCTATGGAGCACATAAGAAAATGTTTTTCTTGCCCGGCCAGGCATGGCTCAGCGGTTGAGCGTCGACCTAGGATCCAGGCGATCTGGGTTCGATTCACGATCAGGGCACATGCCCAGGTTGAGGACCTGATCCCCAGTTGGGGGCGTGCAGAGGGAGCTGATCAATGACTCTCTCATCATTGATGTTTCTATCTCTCTCTCTCCTTTCCTCTCTCTGAAATCAATAAAGATATATAAAAGAAAAAGAAAAAATATATGTATTTAAATATATCTTTATTGACTTCAGAGAGGGGAAAGGAGAGGGAGAGAAAGAGAGATAGAAACATCAATGATGAGAGAGTCATTGATCGGCTGCAGCCCGCAACCCGGGCATGTGCCCTGACGGGGAATTAAACCCTGATCTCCTGGATCCTAGGTCGATGCTCAACTGCTGAGCCATGCCTGGCTGGGCGAAAATATTTTTCTTTACAGAAATTGAAGAGCAACTGAATTAAATGCACAACTGTTCCTCAGCAATGGGTCCAATCTTTTCACCTTCTCCTACAAGAAACAAAAAAACAAAACACACAACAAAATGTAAATTGAAAACAGGTAGATATAGGTGACTTTTTTAAATGTTTAAAAATGTACATGAGAGCAATATGACCCTAGCTTTATTTAAAAAATAACACACTACTTAAACAACGTAGATTAAAGATGAAAGGTTTATTAATATTAATAGGAGTTATGATAATTGATATTTTTATAATTGGAAATAACTATGAGACTTTTACTTTTTCCTCTTGGGGAAAGAAACAATTAAAATTCATCCCAAGTATCTCATATGTATCAAGAGTTTCACACAGAACACAGACACCTTAAACACAGAATACAATCGTGTTCTAACATATTGCACAAAATTCAGATTTTCAGGGCTTGCAATGAAAGCCCTTTGCTTCAGTATGTGTGATGTGCTCCATGCTTTCATATATTGGCACTCATTCAGAAAATATTTTGTTTAATTTTTTCATTAAAATCAATTGTGCCTCGGTCTGCCTAGATTAATTCACCTATGTACAACCTTAGTCAAAATCTTGCTTGATAGGTTTAAACAATGAAGACTACACACATGCATATAGTTTTTCAGGTGGACCTCATTTCTCACAGGTAATGATATATGTAAAGAAAACATTGGTGTGTTGAATCTTATTGTAAATGGAAAATGAAAAATTGCTATTTCAATAATTACTGTGGTTAAATCATTTTGTAATACAAATCATTTCCATTGGAAAATTCAAAAGAAAATTTCACATATCAGTTTTTATTAAAATAGTATTTTAAAAAGCAGTGGTTAGTTTTATCAAAATACAGTCATGCAACGAATAACAATGCTTTAGTCAATGATGGGTTGCATATATGATGGTCGTCTCATAAGATTATAATGGGGCCAAAAAATTCTTATTGCCTAGTAACATTGTAGCCATTATAATATCATAGTGCAATGCATTACTCATGTGCTTGTGGTGATGCTGTTGTAAACAAACCTATATGCTACCAGTCATATAAAAACATGTAACATACAATTTTGTACAGTACATAATACTTGACAATGATAATAAATGACTATGTTACTGGTTTATGTATTCACCATACTATTTTTTACCATTATTTTAGAGTGTAGCCTTTCTATTTATGAAAAAAATGTTTGCTATAAACCAGTATTTCATGTTGCACTGGCAGCAGGCTTATACATATCGTGTTTACCATATCTCTTGATTGCATTATTTTTTCTTGCACTTGATTTAATCATGTGTTATGTGTTGTTTTTGTTGTATTATAACATGCTGTATAGGCTTGTAGCCTAGGAGCAATAAGGTATACCATACAGCCTAGGTGTGTAGTAGACTCTATCACCTAGGTTTGTGTAAGTGCATGCTATGATGTTCCACAATGACAAAATTGCTTAATGATGCATTAATGATGCATTAGTGAGAAATGCTCAATGATACATTTCTCAGAATATTATCTTATCTCTATATGATCAGAAATTGACAAAATATTTTATTCGTGTGAAATTTTTTTTTTTTTTTAGAGAGAGGAAAGGAGAGGGAGATACAGAGATAGAAACATCAATGATGAGAGAGTCATTGATCGAGCCCACAACCCGGGCATGTGCCCTGACCGGGAATCGAACCCGAGTGCCTGGATCCTAGGTTGACTCTCAACCGCTGAGCCAGGCCTGGCCGGGCTCCTGTGAAATTTTTGTAATAGTGATTGCTTATCTAAACACAAACAGATAACATTTACCACAGGGGTATTACAAAAAACAACAAAAAAAACCCCACGGAGACACAAAAACAAAAAAACAACAAAATAAAACGAGGGGGAAGCTCAAATTCTCTGAAGTCATTTAAGAATCTGCATTTTAAATAGTTGTATCCTATAGAAATGATTGAGTATCTCTTTTAGTACCTAAATATTTAAAACACCATTTTACATGGAAATGTTTCTAAATTGTACTCCTTCCTACTCACTTAAGCAGTTTGTTTTATATAAGAGGACATGGTGTATGAAAGAAGTATTGATTCAGATTCAGAGGACTAGGATCTTAGTTTCAGGCCTTTCACTAATGAGCTATGTGACTTTGCATAAGTTACTTCTCTTTGGTTTTCATTGTTATTAACTGTTCATAAGGGAGTTAGGATAGGTGATCTTAATTTGAGACATACTTTTTAGAATGTGCTTTCTAAACTCCAAAAACCTTTACAAATGATTGTTTTTGTTGTTATTAGTATTAGCATTGTTGTTAATATTTAAGAAGAGCTTCAACTCTAACATTTAATGTAATCTTTTCAGGATGACTGAGGGTCATTTTTACAAAAATCAGTTATTGTACTGTACACATTTTGTTCTCTCAGGGCGATTGAAATCTGTAGTATTGTTTGTACCTACACTAAATTAGCCCTATAAATTTTTATATATATTTGATTTTATAAGAGCTTCTTTCTCCACCATTTAAGGCTATTTGTTCATATTGTCATTGTCAGTGGGAATCTCTAATAAATTCCTTATAATTTTAATTAGTACTTTCTATTATTTTATGGCTTTGAAAATACACTAATTAAGCTAGTTATAACAGAGTTTAAATTGAACAAATATGAATAAAAGCCTGATTATTTTATTTTACTTGGAGAGGATATGCATGGAAAAGGGAAAATCTCCTATGGAACAAAGTGTATGGGTTTTGGTTTATGTATTTTATGACATCTATTTTGGTTATGCAGGACTATTTTTATTTTGCTTCCTTCCTGGTTCTGTTAGCTGTGTTTGTATAGCTAAGGTTGCCAGGTATTTGAATTCCAGTTCCCTGAGATGTGACTAGCTGTTTATGACAACAAAAATTTCTTGGAATATAATATTGCATATATATATATATATATATATATATATATATATATATATACACACACACACTCCCACATAAAGTTATTTATATGTATTTCAATATATTTATATATAAAGTTTACATATATATAAAGTTATATATGTATTTATATATAAATTTATTTAGATATGTATTTAAATATATTTATATATATAAATTTCCAAAATCTTTACTTGTTTCTCTTATGGAGGTGTTATGTTCTCCATAACTGTCTTAATAAAATATCTGCTCACTCTGGCCATTGTGCCCTCTCTCTTTAAGACCACTTGGTAGAAATTCCCTATGTCTTTGAAGTTTGTTTTGTTTTGTTTTATTTGTTTTAGATTTTTTCTGAATGGGCTTTTTTTTTTTAATTGCTGAAAGTATTACAGATGTCCCCCTTTCCCCCCATTGATCCCCTCCACCCCACATACCAAAGTCTGTGTCCATGAGTTATGCTTATAAACATATAAGTTCTTTGATTAATCTCTCTCTACCTACTCTTCCATCCCTACCTTCCCTTTGAGATCCCTCACTCTGCTCCCTGCTTCTATGTCCCTGCATCTATTTTGTTCATCAGTTAATTTTGTTTATTACATTCCACATATGAGTGAGATCATGTGGTACTTGTCTTTCTCTGACTGGCTTATTTCACTTAACATAATACTCTCCAGTTCCCTCCATGCTGTCCCAAAGGATAAGAGATCCTTCTTTTTTACAGCTGCATAGTATTCCATGGTGTAAATGTACCACAACTTTTTTATCCATTCATCTACTGATGGGCACTTGGGCTTAGCTATTGTAAATTGTGCTGCTATGAGCATAGGGGTGCATAAGTTCTTTCTGATTGGTGTTTCGGGTTTCTTAAGATATACTCCTAGAAGTGGGATCACTGGGTCAAATGGGAGTTCAATTTTTAATTTTTTGAGGAAACTCCATACTGCTTTCTATAGTGGCTGCAACAGTCTGTATTCCCACCAGCAGTGTTCTAGGGCGCCCTTTTCTCCACACCATCTCCAGCACTTGTAGTTCATTGATTTGTTGATGGTAGCTGTTCTGACAGGTGTAAAGTGATTCCTCATTGTGGTTTTAATTTGCATCTCTCGGATGATTAGTGACTTTGAGCATTTTTTCATGTCTCTTGACCATCTGTATGTACTCTTTGGAGAAGTGTCTATTCAGGTCCTTTGCCTATTTTTTAGTTGGATTGTTTGTCTTTCTTTTGTTAAGTTGTATGAGTTCCTTATATATTTTGGACATTAATCCTCTATCAGATATGTCATCAGCAAATGTGTTCTCTCATACAGTGGGCTCCCTTTTGTTTTGTTGATGGTTTGTTTTGCTCTGTAGAAGCTTTTTATTTTTATGTAATCCCATTGGCTTATTTTCTTCTGTTTCTCTTGCCCTGGGAGATGTATCAGCAAACATATTGCTATGTGAGATGTCTGAGATTTTGCTGCCTACATTTTCTTCTAGGATTTTTATGGTTTCACTTGTCTTTGAAGTTTTGTGTGAGACACCTTATTTTTTTTGAAGTTGGCCCTTTGTTATCATGATTAATAAAATTTTTCCAAAATATTTGGAGACTGGCATACCAATTCTCCTGAAGTTACCAAAATTCTCCAAATAGCTCCAGTTTACTCCTACTTCTATAGAGGGACAGAGGTGCTGTCACGTTGATCTAGTATTTCTGGGGCAAGGGAAATATTCAACTGCATATCTCCACTCCCTGTTTACCACAGCATTGGAGTGCAGGAGTTCCAATAATGGCAACCTTAAGTCTACAACCGTAAATGATTGATAATAATTAGATAGACTTGGACTCTAATACTATCTCTGCCTTTTCTTAACTATATGACTTTTAGCAAGACATTTTACCATTCTGAAGCTGTTTCTTCATGTGCAGTATGGTGATAGTCTCTGCCCTTTCTGCTTCACAATTCTTGTAAAAAAAATCCAATAAAAAATATAGATGAGAATTGTTTTTAAACTATAATGAATATTTAAACACAAGGGCACAGGAAGAAGTAATACTGAGAAAAAAATCAGGGAAGGGAGATAAAATGTTCCTCTCAACCAATAAAAACACAGTGGGCATTATTAAAGATTTTAAACAACTTATTAGCATAGGGAATATGAAGGTTTGAAACAGTTTGCAGGGTTAAGGCAATACTAGTTGAGTCCCCTGAGGGTAGCAGAAGGAGCTATTTATCTTGTCCCCTGCCATGAGTTAGTTAGGTATAGCCTTTCAGAGAAGTGAGTTATGATTAGGGTTAAGGATGTCTGAATAAATGAAATACCAAAAATTGTCAATAACCTTAGGGAAACAATAAAAATAGAATAGAGCAGTCAGTGCTTCCTATATATGAATTTTGTAGATGGAAGGCAAAGTCTCCAGAACTTTAGGAAGGAATGGATTTGAAACAAACTTACAATCACTGATTTAGTTATACATATTGGATAATCAAATCCACATAAATATAAATATACAAAAACTCAAAGTCTCTTAAAAAACATTAAACATACACACTTCTGCCTTTGCTCACACTGTTTCTCTATCATGTATACTTTTGCTTCTCTTGTGTATTTAGCCTTACAAATTATTTAATATTTATCTAAAATCTTACTTCACTGTAAAACCACATCATCTCCTCTATTCAGTAAAGTCCTTGAGGGTACCCATCAAAGACAGCATAATATGTTGTACTCTGTAAGATATTGAAATTGAAGCTAATTTCTTATAGGGATATTAAGACTTTAGTGGTTAGTTTCTCTTGCTAGATTAATTAAGATTTGCATATTTCTTTCTCTTTGGGAGACTGCATTTTGGATATAAATCAGAGTCTATGGATATACAGTAATCATATAGTTAATCTAATTTTACTAGCATCATGCAAATAGTAGGTGATTAATAAATGTTTGTTGAGTCACTTAAAAAAATGTATAGTGATTAGTTAGATAGCCAAAAGAATAGTTCCTATAAAGTTAATATCAATAAATGTCACTTTTAACTAAGTAACCATATTACAGTAGACTCTGACTTTTGTAATTCTGTAAAATATATTGACAAGCTGATTTTTAAATATTAAACATTAAAAATGTTTCTGGAAGTTTGATTCCTTTTTGTTTTGATATTGTAGTTGTTGCTATTAGCAAAGATTATGTATGCCCTCTTTTCTCAGTAGGGAATTGGAGGTATGAAAGAGTAGGTGTAAAATAAAGATAACATTTCACAAGATCGATTATTTTTCCCTCTCTTATCTACATTCCTAATTCTTTTATTTCCAAAGGATTCAATCCAAAGTGTTGATAAGTCAGACCTGGTGAACTTCATCCAAATTTTTTATAGTGCCAAAACCCTCCTCTTGCTCTTGCTACCACTCTGTCTTCTCTGGTCCGTTCTTCTTGGCCTGTGGTGGCTTCCTAGTTAGATTCTCATTGTATATCTGTGGGTTTGTTCCAACTAGAAGTCAATGAGATTTACTGCCTTGATCATTTTTTAAACTGGCTTAATAGAAGAGCAACTCTGGGAAGGAGGAGAAGGTCATAAATGACCACATCAGCCTAGCCCCAGAATGGGAGAGGTCATACAAGGAAACTTAACTTTTGTTATTGGTTATCCGTAGCTTATAGACTGGTTAATATGGATATCAAATTTTATTTAATATCAATTCAATATGTCTTCTTTGGCAGCCGCTACCAACGGCATAAAAACTCAGACTCCTTGCCCTGGCCAGTATAGCTCAGTTGGTTGGTATACTAGAAGGTGGCAGTTTTAATTCCCAGTCAGGGCACAGGGCACAGGGCACATACCTGGTTGCAGTTTTGCTCCCAGGTCGAAGCTCATGCAGAGGCAACCGATTGACCTCTCTCTCTCTCTCTCTCTCTCTCTCTCTCTCTCCCTTCCTCCCTCCCTCCATTCTTCCTTTCCCCTTCCTCTCTCTAAGACCAATTAAAAATGTTCTTATTTAAAACAAACAAACAACAAAAAACCCACACTCCTTTACCCAACCCCACCTACACCCATTTCTCCACCCCAGACAAATTACTTTCTTCACTCTGTCCCAGTCTTTTTCATTTATTTGCCTCCTGAACCCTCTTCCCAGAAGACACCTTCTATTCCTCAAACCTATTAAAATTCCAGTGTCCTCTACCTTACATCCCACCTGATTCATAAATATAGCTCTATTCTTATCACACTCTGTGATCTCTTCCCTTTGTGCCACACCTATTATACTTTGCATACCTGGCATAAAATCTAAATTAGAAATTAGAAAGAATACTTAGAATTTGCCTCTATATAACAAGAGTTTAAGAGCAGCAATCCAGGTGGGAAGAATCAGAGACTATAGGGAGTTTCTTAGGAGATCTGACATTTGAAGAATCAAGAAAATGCTATTTGTCAATGTTATAGAATGAAGGAGTAAGACTTGATGAACACCCCCCCACCACACCCCATACCATTCCTTGATCTATCCACTGTCAAATGTCCTCATTTCAGGAGAAGAAGCAGAGAGATCCAAAGTATTGTCAGAGTCTTATAGTAAGTGATCCCACAGTAAGTGGTGTTAGAATAAGAATTCATATCCAGATATCCTGATTCCTAGTCCTGTTCTCATTCTACCACCCCACGGTACCTTTTGAGTTATTTATTCAACTTTATGCATATGTTATTTTTATTTTATTACTTAAATTCTGAGTTTCCTAAAGGCAGGAATTTAGTTATATTTATTTCTACTTCTTAAAACATAGATTATCACAGAACTTGGGCCCAAGGTAAATGATTTATAAATAGTTGCTGATTGATTTTGTAAGTATGTAAGTGGTTTACTTTTGCTTTATAATGATTTAACTTTTACTAATTTAAAAATAACAAAACACCAGGAGACTAAATAGAGTGTTCTATGTATCTATACCAGAATTGTGAAGCAAACATGGTCACTTACTATCTTTGAAACCTTGGGTAAGTCACTGTTCCTCTCTGGGCTTTGATTTCTTCATTTTTGAAACCATGGGATGCAATACATGCTTTCTAAGCTCCCTTTCAACTCATTACAATAAAGCTAATTTCTCATTTTAAATTGTTTTTCATAAATCTCATTCACATAAGGATTTAATACTTCAATTACCAAGATAAGGCATAACTGCTATCTTAACAATATGCAAAACACAAAGTTCACATTAGATTAGGTTTAGCTGATCAAACACCAGAATGATGAATCAAACCTCACTCTTCCAAACAAGTTATTTTCACTTTACTATTTTTGTTTCCTAATAGAAAGTAATTATTTAGTTCTACCTTTCCTTGGGCATTAAATTTGTTCAGTCCTGGGCTTAAATATCAGTTTCACCATTAACTATTTGACTTTGAGTGAGTTACTTGATCTCTCTATGATTTTGTTTCCTTACTAGGAATTGAAGCTAAAAAGTTCATACCCTGTAGGATAGTCATGAAGGTAAAAAGAAAATATACATGAAAACCCTTAGTATAATGTATGGAGCCTTGTAGGTGTGCAAAATATAGTAGTAATGGCAATCAATCGATATCATGTGCAGTTGGTACTACTAAAGAGTTGACTTTTTATTGCATCTTTCTTGTTTGATTCTAATACTGCATGCAATCAATCTTCAGTTAAGCTTACAGTTTGGAACTTGGAATAAACTCTTCCCCCTCAGCATACAGCCTACCAGCTAAGGTTTAAGATCTACATGAGACAGAGGAGAAGAAATTAAAAGTTAGATGTCAGAAGGGGTGTTTAGAAATGGCTCAAATGAAATAGAAGCATGTGAGAAAATTGTAAGAAGTCAAAAGAATTTTTATGAGCTGGCTTTCAACACATGCAAATCCTCCACTTCTCTGCATAAAAAGAGAACACTGAATATCTAACAGCAAATGCTGATTCATGAACACATCTAATCTTGGTCTTATTCAGATAAGCTCTGGGTGAGATAACTATTTCCATGGAAATTGGAACTTACTCTCATTTAAATTTCTGAATTCTACTACCAGTAATTATTTCTTTATGTCTTGGTTTGGCTCAATTTACAAACTGATAATTTGATGTTTAACTGGTACTCAAAATTTGACTCAGGATGTCTATAGACAGAGCTGTAATGAGTCAAGTTTAAAAAGAAGGAAGAAGAAGAAGAAGAAGAAGAAGAAGAAGAAGAAGAAGAAGAAGAAGAAGAAGAAGAGAGAGAGAGAGAGAGAGAGAGAGAGAGAGAGAGAGAGAGAGAGAGAGAGAGACTTGAAAAAGTAAATAAAGTTGTAGAAAGAAATCAATTCACCAGAGCTCCCTCCACCCTAACCTTGAAAATTCACCTTGAGCTAGAAAAATGGCAATAACTGCCTGGCTAGTCATGGCTCAGAGATTGAGCATCAATCCAGGATCCAGGAGATCGTGGTTTGATTCTTGGTCAGGGCACACGCCTGGGTTGCAGGCTTGATTCTCAGTCGGGGGCATGCAAGAGGCAGCCAGTCAATGATTACTCTCTTATCACTGATGTTTCTATCTCTCTCTCCCTCTCCCTTCCTCTCTCTGAAATCAATAAAGACATATTTTTTAAAAATTGCAATAACTTACCACAATGAGAACATGGATTGTTTATAGTCCTCCAGACCTGCGTTCTAACCTGTTTCTGTTCCCTTTCTGGCCCCGATTCTGTTACTCATAAACATGTTCTGGCAGCTGGATTTGCTGATGATTATGAGAGAAAGTATTGCTGTTATAAAGGAAAGAGCACTGGTCTGGGAGTTAAGAGACCCAAGGTCTAATCCATACTCTGCTGCTTATTTGCTGTGACCTGACACATATCATTAACACATTCTGTGGCTTAGTTTCCTTTTCTGTTAAATGAGAGGGTTGGACTTTATAGTCTCTTAGGACCTTTACAGTTATGTCATTCAGTGACTCTAAAAAGTAATAGCAGACTTATTAAGGAAAGTCCAGGTGAACTAATGCAAGTATGCAGGGTATGGGGAAGTACAAAGTCTCTAGGATAGAAGAGTGAAGGTTACAAAAGTTTACAATTTCAAAAAGCAAAGATTAAAAGATGATATATTTTATGCCTGTTGCTACTAAAGCCTGGCCCCCTCATTTACCCCCCACTTATCTACATCTATATTGACCATAAGGAGTTGTACTATAATGAAAGGAACACTAGAGAGATGCAAACAGGGACCAGACCCATGTCCAGTTAAACTGGGAAGTAGAAAATGCATATCTATCTTCTTCCTTTTCTCTTTCCATAAAGTTCTACTAAAGTTAGCTTCAAAACACCAATGTAAAGAGCAGGTTTCAAAACAATGTACACATTATAATTTTATTTTTTATATAAGTAAAGGAAAGCGAACACACTAGAGTCATAATAATGGTAATATCAGAGCAAATATAATTTTCATTTCTTTTCGGTGCTTTTATATATTTTCCAAATTCTTTTACTATGTTTTATCTTGTATCTGTATACTTAATCACTAGAACCCATTTTTAATTGATATCTCAAAGTATCATTTTTTAAAATTATGAGTCAAGTCATGTAAATCTATAGCTTATAGATGTATTTATATCACACTTGTAATACAGTTTTTCTTTACTGCAGTAAAAAAAAGGGGGGGCAGAGGACATGAATAGACATTTCTCCAAAGAAGACATACAGATGGTTAACAGGTACATGAAATGATGCTCAACATCACTCATCATCAGGAAAATGCAAATCAGAATAAAAATGAGATATCACCTCACACTGTCAGAATGGCTATTGTCAATTAAAAAAACAAGTGTTGGTGAGGAAGTGAAGAAAACGGAACACTCCTGCACTCTTGGTAAGATTGAAACTGGTACAGCCACTATGGAAAAGAGTATGGAGATTCTTTTTTTCTTGTTTATTGTTCAAAATATTACAGATGTTCCCTTTTTCTTCCCATTGGTCCCTTCCACCCCACACCTATACCCTTCCCCAGCTCCTCACCACACTATTGTCTGTGTCCTTGAGTTATGCATATAAGTACATAAATTCCTTGGTTAATCTCTCCCCACCCACCTATCACCTCCACCTTCCCTCTGAGATACATCAATCTGATCCATGCTTTCATGTCACAGAATCTATTTTGTTCATCAGTATATTAAGTTCTTTAGATTCCACATATAAGTGAGATCATGTGATATTTGCCTTTCCCTGCCTGGCTTATTTTCCTTAGCATAATATACTCCAGCTCCATTCATACTGTCCCAAAGGGTAGGAGACTCTTCTTCTTTATGGCTGCATAGTATTCATGGGGTATATGTCCCACAGCATTTTTATCCACTCATCTACTGATGGGCACTTAGACTGTTTCTAGATCTTAGCTATTATAAATTCCACTTCTATGAAATAGGGGTGCATATATTTTTTCTGATTAGTGTTTCAGTGTTCTTAGGATATATTCCTAGAAGTGGGATCACTGGATTAAAAGACACTTCCATTTTTAATTTTTTGAGGAACCTCTATACTGTTTTCCATACTGGCTGCACCAGTCTGCATTCCCACCAGCAGTGGACCAGTTTTCTCTTTTCTCCACATCCTTGCTAGCACAAGTCGTTTGCTAATTTCTTGACGGTAACCATTCTGAAAAGTGTGAAGTGATACCTCACTGTCATTTTAATTTGCATCTCTCTGATGATTATCAATGTTGAGCATTTTTTTCTTTTTTTCTCTTTATTTATTTTTTAAAAATATCTTTATTGTTGAAAGTATTACAGGTGTCCCATTTCCCCCCCGAATTGTCCCCCTCCACCTTGCTCCCACCCCTTCCCCAGGCCTTCACCCCATTATTGTCTGTAACCATGGGTTATACATATATTCATGTAATTCTTTGTTTAATCCCTTCCCACCCTCCATCCCCCTTCCCTCTGAAATATGATCGTTTGTTGCATGCGTCAATGTCTCTGGATCTACTTCATTTATCAGATTCTTTTGTTCATTAGCTTCTTTTTAAAGAAGATTCTTCAACATTTCCTGTAGTGCTGGTCTGGTGGTGATGAACTCCTTTAGCTTTTCCTTGTCTGAGAAGCTCTTTATCTGACCTTCAGTTATAAATGATAGTTTTGCTGGGTAGAGTATTCTTGGTTGTAGGCTCTTGCTTTTCATTACTTTGAATATTTCTTACCACTCCCTTCTGGCCTGCAAGGTTTCTGTTAAGAAATCATCTGACAGTCGTATGGGTGCTCCCTTGTAGGTAACTAATTGCTTTTCTCTTGCTGTTTTTAAGATTCTCTCTTTGTTTTTAACCTTTGGCATTTTAATTATGATGTGTCTTGCTGTGGGCCTCTTTGAGTTCTTATTGTTTGCAACTCTCTGTGCTCCCTGGACTTGCACGTCTATTTCTTTCCCCAGGTAAGGGAAGTTTTCTGTAATTGTTTTTTCAAATAGGTTTTCAATTTCTTGCTCTCTTTCTTCTCCTTCTTTCATCCCAATAATGCAAATGTTGGGCAGCTGGAAGTTGTCCCAGAGACTCCTTATACTATCTTCATATTTCTGGATTCTTTTTGCTCCTCTGGTTGGGTGCTTTTTATTTCATCATGCTCCAAATTGCTGACTTGATTCTCAGCATCCTCTACTCTACTGTTGATTCCCTGTAAATTATTCTTCATTTCAGTTTGTGCAACCATCTTTTCTGATAGATACTTTCTTAGGTCATCGATGGTCTCACTTGCATGGATGGTCTCACCTACTTTCATAACAGTCTTACTAAGATCTTTGAGCATCCTTATAATTATAATTCTGAACTCTGTATCTAGTAGTTTGCTTGGTTCTATTTCATTTAGCTCCTTTTCTGGAGACTTCTCCTGTTCTTTCCTTTGTGACATGTTTCTTTCCTTCCACATTTTGGCTGCTTCCAGGTGTTTTGTTTCTATGTATTAGGTAGAGCTGTTATGTCTCCTGGAATTTATAGAGTGGATTGTGTAGTAGATGTCCTGTAGGGTCCAGTGGTTCAGCCTCCCCAGTCACCTTAGTTGGGCCTTCTAGATGCTCCCCTGTGTGGGCTGTGTGCTCTGACCTGTTGTAATAAAGCTTTGGTTGCTGTTGGCCTCACTGGGAGAAATTGACCTTCAGGCAAATCGGCTGTGAGGACCAGCTGCAACTACAGCCAAAGAGCTGCTGTGCTGGAGACACTCCTGTGGAACAGGATTTACTTCAGTGGAGCTTTGGTATTCACCAAGTGCATCCCTTGAGTGTGTCACTCGTGGATGTGGTAGGGTTGTAATCCAGTGTGGTCAAGTCTGACTTTGAGATGCACTGTCTCTGGGGCCTCTTGGGAGGTGCAAAGTCAGTCTCTGCCACTGCCTTGCTCAGGACTACCCAGCATGAGTTACACAGCAAACCATAGTTGGCTGCTACTTGTGCTGGGCTTAGAGGTGACCAGGAGAGGCCAATCTATGAACCAATGCAAGCTGCCACTAGTGCCAAGCCTGGGGCCACTTATCAAGCTGTGTGGAGCATGCTGCTGCTTGTTTGAGAGATTTTTAAGAAAGTCCTAAGTATGAGGCATGAGAGGCCCCCTTGCATAGAAAAGCCACTGAAAATAGCTTGGATGAGCTTGCAGGTAGGGAGGGATGGGGTCTCCGGGAATCACCAGGGCAGGGTCAAAGGTGTGACTCAGGTGTTGGAGATTCAAATATGGTGCCTGCCTGCCGGCTCGGGGGGAGGGGGGGGAGGAGGGAGAGGAGGACTCGCCAAAGGAGCAATGGCCTCTGCCAGCTCTTCTGTTTGGGAGAAAGTTCCCTTCCAACTCTCGCCCCGATTTCAGGCAGGTTAGTTCCTTCTCAAATGTCCCAGGTTCCTTTCAAGCTGCTGGCCAGTGCTGGAGCTAAGAGGGAGCGAGTTGAGTGAGTCCATGTGCAGGCCCTTTAAGAGAAAAGCCTGGGACTCCCACAGCCTCCATGTCCCTCAGCACCAGCCATCAGGAGCTGGTTTCTACTGCCCAAAGTTGTGGGGATCTCTCTTCCTGGCCCTGGAACCCTGGGCAGGGGCCTGATGTGGGGCTGGGATCTCTCACTTCTCCGGGAAAACCTCCACCACTGAAATGTCTCTCCAGGTTTTAAACCATGGCACTGGGTGTGGGCCTGTGGCCTAGTCTCCAGGATTCAGCCCGGATCCACCCATGTCTCTGCTCCTCCTACTAATCTGGATGCTTCTTCAGTTCTTTGGTTGTAGGACGTCTGTTCAGCTAGATTTCAGGAGGTTCTTAGTGATGGTTGTTTTGTATTTTAGTTGTCATTTTGATGTGGTTGTAGAAGGCGAGGGGTACAGCTGTTACTTATGCAGCCATCTTGTTTCTCCTCCAAAAAATTTTGAAAGAGGTTTGAGAGAGAGAAACTGACTCTAGGCTAGGACCTGGGCTCGACCAAGCCGAGAAGGACAGAAGAGTCCTGCCAAAGTCTGGCCTGCTCTGGACTTCCCTAACCCAGGGACCCCTGTCTGGGAAGTTTGAACATTTTTTTCATATGTCTCTTGGCCTTGTATATGTCCTCTTTGGAGAAGTGTCTATTCAAGTCCTTTACCCATTTTTTAATTGGATTGTTTTTCTTCCTCTTGTTGAGGTGTATGAGTTCTTGGTACACTTTGGAGATTAGCACCTTATCAGGTACATCCTTGACAAATATGTTCTCACATAATGTAGGGTTCCTTTCTATTTTGAGGCTGATTTCTTTTGCTGTGCAGATTTTTAGTGTGATGTAGTCCCACATGTTTATTTTTTCTTTAGTTTCTTTTGCCTTAGGAGATATATCAATGAAAATTCCACTACATGAGATGTCTGTGACTTTACTGCCTATCTTTTCTGCCAGGATTTTTATGGTTTCATGACTTACATTTAAGTCTTTTATCCATTTTGAGTTTATTTTTGTGTATGGTGAAAGTTGGTGGTCTAGTTTCATTTTTCTGCATGTATCTGTCCAATTTGCCCAGCACCACTTATTGAAGAGACTGTCTTTACTCCATTGGATACTCTTGCCTCCTTTGTCAAAAACTAACTGACCATAATGGAGTGGGTCTATTTCTGGGGCCTCTGTTATGTTCCATTGATCTATATGTCTGTTGTTGTACCAATACCAGGCTGTTTTGATTATGATGGCTTTGTAGTTCATTTTGATATCTGGTAAAGTGATCCCTCTAGCACTTCCACTTTCTCAAGATGACTGTGCCTATTCGGGGTCTTTTGGGTTCCATAGAAATTTTTGGGATGTTTGTTCTAGCTCTGTGAAAATCCTGTAGGTATTTTAATAGGAATTGCACTGAATCTATAGATTGCTTTCAGTAGTATGGACATTTTAATGATATTAATTCTTCTAATCCATGAGCATGGTATATTCTTCCACTTGTTTAAATCTTCCTTTATTTCTTTTTCTGGTGTCCTGAAGTTTTCCAAGTACAGGTCTTTTACATCATTGGTCAAGTGTACTCTAAGGTATCTTATTTTTTAGTTGCAATGGTAAATGGTATTTTTTTTTTTTTTTTTTTTTTTAGTTTCTATTTATGAAAGATCATTGTTGGTGTATTACAATGCTGGTGATTTCTGGATGTTAATTTTGTATTCATTTACCTTGCTGAATACATTTTTCAAATCTAGTAATACTTTGGTGGAATCTTTAGGGTTTTCTATGTACAATATCATGTCATCTGCAAATAATTACAGTTTTACTTCCTCCTTTCCAATTTGGATACCATTTATGTTTTCTTTCTGTCTGATGGCTTTGGCAAGGACTTCCAATACTATGTTGAATAAGAGTGGTGAAAGTGGACATCTCTGTTTTGTTCCTGTTTTTAAGGGAAATGGTTTTAGTTTTTGACCATTGAGTATGATGTTGGCCATAGATTTGTCATTTATGGCCTGCATTATGTTCCGGCATGTTCCTCCTATTCGCACTTTGCAGAGAGGTTTTTGTTGTGTTTTTTTTTGTTTGTTTTTATCAAAAATGGGTGCTAGATTTTGTTGAATGCTTTTTCTGCATCTATTGATATGATCATATGATTTTTTTGTCCATTTTGTTTATGTGATCTATTGTATTTATTGATTTGTGTGTATTATACCAGCTTTGAACCCCTGGAATAAATTCCACTTGGTCCTGCTTTATGATTTTTTTAATGTATTGCTGGATCTGGTTTGCTAGTATTTTGTTGAGAATTTTAGCGTCTATGTTCACCAGGGATATTGGCCTGTAATTCTCTTTCTTTGTAGTGTCTTTATCTAGTTTTGGTATTAGGATGATGCTGGCATCATAAAAAGAGCTGGGGAGTTTTCCCTCCTCTTTAAATTTCTGGAAAAGTTTGAAGAGAATAGGTTTTAATTCTTCTTTGAATGTTTGATAAAACTCACATGTAAATCCATCTGATCCCAGGCTTTTGTTTGCTGGGACCTTTTTGATTACTGCTTCAATATCATTATTTTTTATCAGCCTATTCAGAATTTCTGATTCTTTCTGATTCAACTTTGGAATATTTTATGCTTCTAGAAATTTGTTCATTTCACCCAGGTTGTCCAGTGTGTTGGCATATAGTTGCTTATAGTATTTTCTTACAATCCTTTGTATTTCTGTTGGGTGAGTTGTTATATCATGTCTTTCATTTCTGATTTTATCTATTTGGGTCCTCTCTCTTTGTGTCTTGGTGAGTCTGGCTAAAGGTTCATCAATCTTATTTATCATTTCAAAGAACCAGCTCCTGGTTTCATTGATTTTTTTTTCTGTGTTTCTTTTTAGCCTCTATGTTATTAATTTTGCTCTGATCTTTATTATTTCTTTCCTTCTTCGTCCTTGGGGTTTTCTTGCTCTTTTCTTTCTAATTCTTTTAGTTGTTGTGTTAGATGGTTTAGTAGAGCTTATTCTTGTTTCTTGAGGTATGCTTGCATTGCTATGAACTTTCCTCTCATGACTGCTTTCACTGTGCCCATCAATTTTGGGTTGTTGTCTGTTCAGCTTTGTTTTTTTCCTGGAAGTATTTGATTTATTCCTTGATCTCATTGGTAACCTATTCATTGTTTGATAATATGCTATTTAGCCTCCATGTGTTTGAATATTTTTGTTTTTTTATAGTGGTTGATTTCTAGTTTAATGCCATTGTGATCTGAGAAAATGCTTGATGTGATATCAGTCTTCTTGAATTTGTAGAGACTTACCTTGTGCCTTAACATGTGATCTATTTTTGAGAATGTTCTATGTGTGCTTGAGAAGAATGTGTATTCTGCTGCTTTGGGATGAAGTGTTTTGTAAACATCAGTTAAATCCATTAGATCTAGTGTGTCATTTAAGGTTTGTTTCCTTGTTAATTTTTTGACTTGATGATCTGTCCAATGCTGACAGAAGGGTTTTAAAGTCCCCCACTATGATTATGCTGCTGTTGATATCTCCCTTAAAGCTGACCAAGAATTTTTTTATATACTTAGGTGCTTCTATATTGGGTGCATATATATTTATAAGGGTTATTTCCTCCTCTTTGATTGACCCCTTTAGTGTTATGTAGTGACCTTCTTTGTCTCTTGTTACAGTCTTTATTTTGAGGTCTATTTTGTCAGAATTAAGTATTGCTACTACAGGTTTTTTGTTTTTGTTTTTGTTGTTTTTTTAATTTTCATTTGCATAGAATATTTTTCCCATCGCTTCACTTTCAGCCTGTGTGAGTCTTTTGTTCTCTGGTGGGTCTCTTGTAGGCCGCATAGATATGGGTCCTGTTTTCTTTTCCATTGAGCTACCCTATGTCTTTTATTTGAAGCATTTATTCCTTTTACATTCAAGGTTATCATTGATATATGCTTATTTAATGCTATTTTTCCCTTTTATAGTAATGTACCTTTCTTTCAATATTTCTTCTTCTTAAAGCAGTCCTTTTAGCATTTCTTGCAATGCTGGTTTAGTGGTACTGAACTCCTTTAGCCTTCTTTTGTCTGGGAAGCTCTTTATTTCATCTTCAATTTTAAATGTTAGCATTGCTGGATAAAACAGTTTTGGTTGCATGTTCTTGCTTTTCATTACTTTGAGAACTTCATTCAACTCTCTTCTGGCTTGAAGTGTTTCTGTTGAGAAATCAGCTGTCAGTCTTATGGGGTTTCCTTGTAGATCTTTGCTTGTCTGTCTCTCTGTTGTAGCCCTTAATCTCTATTTGTCTTTAACATTTCCATTTTAATCATGTTGTGTCTCAGAGTGGGTCTTTTTCGGTTATTCTTGTTTGGAATCCTCTATGCTTCCTGAACTTGTGTGGTTTTCTCTCTCCAGAGTGTAGGGAAGTTTTCTGTCCTTATTTCCTCCATCAAGTTCTCCATCCCTTGCTGACTTTTCTCTCCCTCTCATAACCCTATGATGTGAATATTGTTTGCCTTCATGTTGCCCCAAAGCTCCCTTTAGACTGTCCACATGCTTTTTAATTGTTTTTTTTCTTTTTGTTGCTTTGATTGAGTGGGGTTTTTTTTCTACGTTGTCTTCTAAGTCACTTAATCTATCTTCTGCTTCATTGAGCTTACTTTTCATTCCTTTAGCTTGCTCTTGATATCAGTTATAGTATTCTTCATTTCTGCCTGGTTCTTATTCATGATATCTAGCTATTTTTTGATGTTTTCGCTAAGTTCCTGGACCTTTCCATTAAGTGTCTTATTGTTCTCAATTTCCTTGAACATCTTTATATCCACTACTATGAACTCTATTTTGATAACTTGTTTAACTCCATCTTATCAAGGTCTTTTTCTGGCGATTTTTCCTTTTCTTTAGTTTGGGGGTTGTTTCTTTGTCTCCTCATTTTAGTGACTCTTAGTGTTTGTATCTTTATATTAGATATATTTACTGTCTCCTCGTCTTGCGAGGTGAGATTTTATTGTGTATGTCCAGTGGAGCACAGAGTTGTGTTTTCCTTATACTTCTGACTTATTTGCTTTAGGCATGTCCCTTTTGTGGATGTCCCTTTTGTAGGGTCTTTGTGCTCTCCTCTTGTGTTTGGGTTAGATTGTTGTTGACCCATTCTTGGGAAGAATCTCCTCTGAGGTTTACTAACTGTGTGGCTCAGCCCCAACCACCTTGTGAGAGCTGTTGTATAGGTGCTGGCAACGCAAAAGAAAACACAACCTAACTTTCAGGAAACAAGCAGCATCTTACAAAATATCCTGACAATCACAATGAAAACATCCCAAGAGAAAGTAGAATTGGGAGAGCAAAGCCAGAACACAAATGCTAAAGAGAAAAAAAATAGAGAGAGAGAAAAGGATATTTTTGCTAAAAGTAAAATAATAATAATAATAAAATAAAATAAAAAGTAAAAAATAGAGAAGCTACTGGGAGATAAAAGGGCCAGGGAATTGATTCTGAAAGAAAGGCTAACAAAAAATTAAGGGTAGAGAATAAGAATAGAAAAATAGTTGAAAAAGAAAAAAATAAAATAGTGAAATGGAAACAAACAAAGAAACAAAATGACAGGAAGACAGAGAATAAAAGGGAAGAAAGAATAGAAAGAAAAAAAAAAATTATGCCAATGCCACAAGAAGAGTGAGAGAGATAAAGCAAGGGCAGAGAGGGAGTCCATAAGAGATATGGGAGAAACAACAGACAAAAGCAGTAAACTTATTGATTATGATGATAATATCCTAGTAATTAAGCAGAAAATATCAAGAAAATCTTGATAATAGAACAAAAAACAAAACAAAACAAAGCAAAAAATAAAAATAAAACATTAAAAGCAATTAAAAATTTAAAAAGTTAAATTTTTTTTTCTTTTTTCTAAGAAAAAAGTCAATCAGTTAAGTTTCATTTGGGCAGCTTATGTTGTCTGAGGTTCACTGTTTTGTATGCTGGTTTCGGTTCTCCTGGGAGGTACTTGTGTATCAGCCAATGTCAGGTGCTGTCTAGGTTTGGCTTTGGTGTTCTTAGGTAGTTGGCTGATCTGGGGCTCTCTGTGGACCACCTCCATTGTTAGCTATTTTGCTTACCCCTTGTGGTTGCTTGGTCTTACTCCAAAATCTTCTGAAGAGACTTTAGGGTGCAGGCTGCTTCTTTAGTCTCTGCTTCAAGGCCAACTCCTTAGTCTCTATCCTCCAATTGTAGTTCCCCATACAATGGATTGCTGCAGTTTCAGATTGAATTCACTCTGTTGCTTTTTCTATATGGGCAGTTTCAGTGTCCTGTGCTCAATGGGTTCGATTAAAAAAAATTCTGGTGTGCACTTGGCCTGCCCAGTTCCCAGAAGGGGTTTTAAGCTTTTCTTCCATTTCCCAAACAATAGTCCCTGAGAGTCTTATTCTTGTATTCTCATCCTATGAGCTGTTTTCTCTTCTCCCTCATGACTGTGCCTTGTGGTGTTTATTGGGGCTTCAGTGAGCTGAACCAGCCCCTTTCCTGCTGGGGCTGTTGCTTCAAGCCTGCAGGAGAGCTAGGTGTGTTTCACCCCTCCTATCCCAGATCTGGTTGGCTGATCTCACAGGGCTTTCATTTTAAACTGTCCACTATACAGGCACAAATCCCAGCTTCCCCTGGTCTGTCTCCCTAATGCAAACCAGGAAGGTGAGGGCCTGTTCAACAAGCAAAAGCTCAAAAATGCACAAAGCAGCACATAGGCAGAGAACCTGCCTTATGTTTCCAGTCACCCCTGCAGCTTGGAATCAAGCAGGAGGGGTCACAAAGTCAGCCCTATGCAGCTCCCCTGCACAGTTGATCTCAGTAAAGATGGGAAAGCTTCTTGTTCACTATCTCGGCTCCCTTCAGTAAAATCCTTGATTCGCTGCATGGGCAGCTCTGGCGGCTGGAGTCCAGATCCACCCCACTGGCAGCTCCAGTCCTTCTATGGAGGTGGGAGGGCTCTCTTCCCCTTTCCCACACCACACAGTTTAAATGCTTTCTGGGGTTCTACATAATGCCTTATAGAAAAGCAGAAGATCCTTGTAGGTGGCTGCTCAGTGCAGCCTTCTAGCCCTTATTTTGGAAAGCCACACACTGTGGGACAGTCTTTCCCATGGTCAGCACCCAGGGTGAAAAACTCCTGCCCTGTCTGCAGCCATTAGATGTAATGTTTTATTGGGAAGGTACAGTCCTCTCCTTGCCTGCACACCATTCCTCTGGCTCCCTCTGTCTGCCCTGCATGGTCTCTCCTTCCCTTCTCCTCCTCTTTGGGTTTGAGATCCCAGCTTTTGGATGCCAGTTCACACTGCCAAGGAGAGGGAGCTTTGCAGCATCTAACCCTCTGGCCTTGGACCCCAGCACTGGCTTCAGGGGGACTCCCCCTTTCTATGGACTCCCTCTCTTATCATACTCTATGATGTTTCTTTAGTGCTCTTTACTCAAAATATGTCCACTCAGATATATTTCTTTTTTTTTTTTTTTACCAAGCTGTTTGTGCAGTATTTTACCAGTAAATTGAGTCCGTGTCAGAGTGCTGCTATCTTCCCTCCTTCCTATGGCGGTTCTTCAAAAAACTAAAAATAGAACCACCATATGACCCAGAAATTCCACTTGTTATTTATCCAAAGAAAATAAAAGCACTACTTTGAAAAGAAATGCACTCTTATGTTTATTGCAACATTATTTACAATAGTCATGATATGAAAGCAATCTAGGTGTTCATTGGTATATGAAAGGATAAAAAAAGTCACACACATACAGAAAATTACTCAGCAATAAAAAAAATGAAATCTTGTCATTTTCACAACATGGACAGACATAGTGAAATAAGTCAGACAGAGAAACACAAACACTGCATGATTTCACTTATATGTGGAATCTAAACAAAATAAACATCAAACCAAAAACAGACTCATAGAAACAGACAGAGGGGAGTGTGTTAGAGGATTGGTTAAGAAGGTGAAGGGGAATATAGTCAATAATATTGTAATAGCTATGTATGGTGTCTAATGGGTACTACATTTATTGGGTGATCACTTTGAAAGTTATATAAATGTCAAATCACTATGGTGTACATGTGTACCTGAAACTAATATAATATTAAATGTTAATTGTAATAAAAAATAAAATATATATATTTCAAAATGGTGAAGGGGAATATAGTCAATAATATTGTGACAATATTGCATGGTGACAGATGGTAATATAAATGTTGAATCTCTATATTGTATACCTGAAATTACTATAATATTGTATGCCAACTATACTTCAAAAAAACACAAAAGAGTCCATGATTTAGCCCCTCACTTTTTCTGGGAACTAATTTCCTATTATGTTCTCTTCCTGGTCTACCCTATTTAAGCTCTTTTTTCAACTGAAGCCCACTTCCACTTCAAGACTGTTGCTTGAAATGCTCTTCCTGCAAATTTTCAGATGATTTATTTTCATTCTTTTTAAAAAAGTACATTTTTATTGTTCGTCTGGGAGAGGCTCAGAAGTTGAGCATCGACCTAGGATTCAGGAGATCGTGGTTTGATTCCCAGTCAGTGCATATGCCCGGGTTTCGGGGCATGCAGGAGGCAGCCGATCAATGATGACTCTCTCATCATTGATGTTTCTATCTCTCTTTCTCCTTCTCCCTTCCTCTCTCTGAAACCAGTTGAGATATATTTAAAAAAATTTTTAAACAAACACTTTTATTGATTTCGAAAAGAGGAAGGGAGAGGGAGAGGGAGAGAGAGAGATAGAAACATCAGTGATGAGAGAGTCATTGGTCCTTTGCCTCTTGCATGCTCCCTGCTGGGGATCGAGCCCACAACCTGGGCATGTGCCCTGACAGGGAATCGAACCTCAATCTCTTGGATCCTAGGTAGATGCTCAACCGCTGAGCCATGCCAGCTGGGTGATTTATTTTCATTCTTATTTTCAGTTTCAAAGTGAACAAAACACAGAGGACTCTCTTGGCCTCCCTCCACAGTTTACATTAATCTCTCTTGTTCTTCTACACAGTGCCCGGTACCCTTTCTATATAATATTTGCATGATGTGTAATATATTGAAATATAAATTTATTTCTCTGTCCCCCTCTAATCTGTAAGCTCCTTGAGGGTAGGGGTCATATCCTTCTTGTTCACCACTGTATCTCCAGTGTCTACCACTATGCATGGAACATATTTGGAGCTCAATAATGACTGTTGAGTAAATAACTGAATGAATAACTCAGTGAATCAATGTGTATTACTTTTGTAAGAAAAAAGTGAAGAGCACAAGTGTGGTGAGAATTACACTTTTGCAGGGCATCCTTGGTGGTTTTTGTCCCCATTATAAAGGACAAAAACATTCCTGACAACAAACTGAATGTAAAGAATGCACCTTCTTTCTTCACAATATACTTGCTATATTTTTGTGCATCCTAAGTGGGCTTCCTGCTGGATTCATTGATTCTTGCTATCTATTATACCTTACTAATCAATGATTAGGCCACACTTTTCTTGAGTTTCTGACAAAGTGAATAAATTGCATAGGGAGAAATGAGGTTAGAACCCTGCAGGCTAGGCTTTATGTTATTTTCTGTTATGACAAATGGCAGAGAAGTTGGCAATGCCAGCAAGGTTGTTTAAGAACTTCAAGGTCTCACAATTTCTTTGCCTTGTTCTCTATACTCAAAGACAAACTGGAGATAAAAGTGAATATTTGAGAACCCTGAAGCCAACATGGATAAGATGCATAATCAAGTGTTACTTGTGGAAAGCACTTTTTAATGAGCAACTTTATTCTTACTCAGACCACTTGGGTTCATTTATTTTGCTGCAGAGATCTATGTACATTAAAAAAAAGTTTGGCTGCATTAAAAAAATAAATGATAATTTCAATCATACCACCTATACTTCTTTTGTCTACATAAGTCAATATTAACCTGATATTCACAGAAATTTTTAAAAATCAATCTTCATGATTCTTTTGAGTTCTTATGTCTATATATGATAAAGTTGTTTGTTGTGTGCATATATCACACTTCTCACCATCTTTTTAATTTTAACCACATGCTTACCATGAGTCATCATTTAGTATATTTTTCTCCAAATTGACTCATGACTTATTTCTTAAATAAATTTAAATTTTAAACTTTATATTACTACCATAAATGGAAAATTAGTATTTTTTTTACAAAAACATAGAAGGCAATATTTTTTAAAAATGTAATAAAGTCAAAACATTGAAATTATAATTTTTTTCAGACACTCTGCCTGATCAAAACTCTGAGCCTTAGGCATGCTCTATGATAAAATGGGAAATTATCAAGTGTTATATAGACACTAAAGACTAGAGCCAGATACTTTATCTTTGATATAATCAGAAATATTGAAACAAATTGAGGAAGAAATGTTTTCCTAACTCTGTGATTTATTATACTTAATACTGAGCTTATGTCACACCTGACAATTTCATATTGTAGTGAACACTCTTGAAATTTATTCTGTAACTTGTGTCTTGCTCCAGAGCAACATCCCCATGTCTTATGTGACAGTGTCAACAGAGAGAATCTGTAGAGAATTCTTTTTGTTTCCTGAGGCCCAAGCACTCTATAGTTGGGGTGAAGACTACTCTATTCCACTGCTACCAAGAAATCATGGACAGGGTTACACAAATACTTTTTTATCTAGGGTTTCAGTATTAAGCTCAGTATGTTGTCTGTTGTAAAGCACTTAGGGTCTAGGGCAGTAGGTACTATTATAATTAACTAATGGAACATAATGAAAATAAGCACTATTGATAGCACCAGTTTGCAAGGAGAGTTATTCTTGTTAAATTAAGGCCTGACTAGTACATTATTCCCCTTGGGAATTTTATCTGCAAAAAATCTGATTTTTAAAAATAATTATCTCTGTACAGACATAACAAGAATTTCCTAAGAATTTTCCTAAGATTTGTTTCAGCTATTTCATCTTCAATATTCTAAAAGCATCAAGATGTAAATGCTTCAAAATCAAGCTTCACTGTAAATGCTCTTGATATATTACAATAATAAAAATAAAATAACTTATTTATCAATTGCTTAATATATACCAGAGACTTTTTGTACCTCATTTCATTTACTTTATATAACAACCTTATCTGAAAGGCTCAAAAATATTTGAATAGGTAATGATATTCTAACAATACGATTCAATGTTACAATAACTATAAGGTGGTTGGTATCACCCCACTCTTACTAATGGGAATAGTGCTGCTCCATGTCCATGTTCTTACCACTATAAATTACCACTATGAATTTGGGGATCAGACACACCTGGATCCAAACTTTAGCTTTACCACTCTCTGCTTGGATATCCTGGGTTATTAAGTTCTCTGAATTTACATTTCTTTCTTTATAAAATACTCTTTAACAAAGATGATTGTGGGCTCAACTGAAATTGTGTGTCTTTGTGCAATAGTAAGTGGGCAATAAATGTCAGTGTTTTTCTTCTTTGTCTCCTTTGTTTCTAGGTGACTCTTCAATGCAGTTAAAATAAATAAATTCCATTTACATGATTTTTGAGAAGTGTTTTGTACTGAGTTAGAATATCTTTATGTCTATAGCACTTAGAGTTAGATTTCTGCATCTGAACACTCATTATGTTGTTTATGAAATGTTTCTGGCTGTGACTCATGCCTCACCAAATAGCTGTCAAGCTCTTACAGAGCAATAATCATATCCTGTGCTTCTTTGAATTCTACCTGGAGCATAATACAGGGTTGGGAATATTGCATTATGGTGAAAGGCAAAGGGCACATAAAGGGAGCTGCTAATATCTCTATCGATTGTATAATCTTAACATTTCTGATTCTGTTTTCTTAGTTTTAAAATAGTGGTGATAGCATATCTACCTACCTCCTAGCCTGAATGACATAATGCATATAATGTATCAAGCACAGTGACCAATACATTGTAATGGAGTTATTATAAAGTTCAGTTATCAATGAAGGCATAAGAATTAATCTAATCCAAACCTTCTAAGATATTAATAATAACCCTATGAATGTTGTAAGGCAAATATTCTTTATTTCTTTGTATTCTGACACTATTATCAGAGTGATTATTAATAATTATTGCCATTACAGCATTGTTAGACAATCTCTGAAATATCTTATTTTGCATTATTTCAAATATCTTGGCCGCAGGATGACTAGTATTCTGTCTTTCTTATAATTAAGTAAATGGCACTGTATGGAAAAAATTCTGAATCAATTATCTTCTTTGTTTCAGGTTACAGACTCATTAAATCGCTGAGCAATAAACGTTGGTTACTAGTCATAAACCACTGGCAAAAACAGGATATAACATCACTTCCTTGGGTTTAAAACAAAAATCCCCTACAAGAGTAACTAGTACAATCAAAGTGAATAAGTGAGTCCAGACACTTAAATCTCATTATTATTTAGTTGGTAATGAA
This sequence comes from Miniopterus natalensis, assembly GCF_054644295.1. Lineage (NCBI taxonomy): Eukaryota > Metazoa > Chordata > Mammalia > Chiroptera > Miniopteridae > Miniopterus > Miniopterus natalensis. Next base: position 49,268,899 of record NC_142103.1, on the reverse strand, counting down.
AAAAATACAGGTTTGGAAATTTATAGGGTAATATATTTATCAGAGAGGTATGCCATTATGAAGAGATAATCTCAATCTTTCAAACCTATCCTACTTGTTCTACCTTACCCTGTTCAAAGTAAGATTTTGTTCCCACTTTTGATAGAGTGGGTAAAGTGAATAAAGAAGGCAAGGCAAGTACCCGTTATACACATTAAAGTTTAAAGTATGCAGACTGGCATGCAAGCCACTGGGATAAACACATGCTATGCTATTTGGGACCTATAACCCCCCAAAATGAGTCTTCTTTTTTATCTATTTTGACCACATGGCTTTTTTTGCCCATTTAGTTAATCAATAAGCCTTAAATTAGTTTATTATGGACTGTGTGTTCTCCAAGAGCTTACTTACCATCTCATTAAGAGGAGAGTTATACCCAGAAAAAAAAAAATCAAAAACTACAAACATTGCAAATGAGGATAAAACAATCCTAAAGTTTAGGAGATTGGTAATTATTGGACCCGATGGAAATTAGAGACTTTGAAGGATAAAGGACAGTTATGATTTGGATGAGCAGAAGAACATATATTTTCCCATTTCACAGACTATTTAGGTATTCCTATTAGAATTAGTTCATCAATGTGTTGAGCACACACTAACTTTTGTTTTGTTTTGTTTTGTTTTGTTTTGTTTTACTCATGTCTCTCCACTTGTATGCATTTCAAATATCTAAACATATAAGCCTGATAGACAAAAGTTTATGAATTAAAATCAACTTATGTTGTAATATAACTCCAAACACATATCAAACTAAACAAAGAAACCTTGACCACTTTCTTCAAATCAGTGAGCTTAATTGTTATGCTTTAATCCTTAATATGAGACCTCATGAAAACATTCTCTATAGCACTCATCACTAACTGCATTTACATCAGTCTCTTCCTCAAGCACAGCTGAGCATTCCACTAAACAATGTTCAACCTTGGCAGGCAGCTTAAATACAGAAACAATCGCCTCTTTAATTTTAAAATCAGCAATAGATTGAGCACTCAGAGAAACCTGATTGCAATTTGAGAAGCTGCAACACTTCAAACTCTGTATCCCAGAGGTCCAAGCTTGCAATTAGAGAACTCTGAGCAATCAACCAACTGAATTCTCCCAGAGAGAATATAAGAGTTCAGGCCAAAATATGAAACCCAGTAAGTGCCTTACATATCAATTTTAACCTTGAAATTTGCAGTAACTGAAAGAGAAATTTTATGTCTGGGTAAACAAGAAAAACCAAATAAATTCCATGATAATGGACTTTCTGTAAATTCCTGAAAATTGAGTTTAAGAAATCCAAGAAAAATTACCCTAATGGTTAAAGTCACTCGGGCAAAAATTTCATTTCCTTCAATGAGCCATCACAAGACAGGAAGGAAGTTTTAGAAAAATAAAGCCAAGGTATTTTCTCTGAGCTCTACATCCCTTTCAAAAATTAAAAAAAACAGAACCCAGAAAATAAACATTTACATTAACTATACTTTCATCTGAGTGCAAAAAGCCTGACATTTGAGGCATGTTACCTCCCCAGTCACTACAAGCCTTGACCACTTTCTCCAAAACAATGAGATAAATTGTTAAGAGATTTCAGAAGGCTACACTTGTATTTTTGCTTTGGCCAATGCTCCAGGAAATCATGCAAAAATATGGTTTCTCTTTCCCCCAATTTTCAGAGTTTTATTCCTCCTTCCTTGTTCCCCTTAAGCTACTTTTGCTTCCTGTTCTTATTTCAGCTCCACACTCTTCCCTAAGATGCTAATCACTAAGAACATTTTGCCCATCAAAGGAGACTTTCATTTCAATACACACACACACCTCCCCCCCCACACAAATTCTATTTAACATATATTGTATGTAAGGTCTCTTGCTTCATTTGTACTGGGATAAAGGTTTCAAACAAAGGCACAGGAGGTGGTGGAGGGATTTAGCACACAAAAAAAGAAAGAAAGAAAAAGAGAAAAAGACTCAGGGACATGGACAACAGTGCAGTGATTGCTGGGAGGAGGAGGGTTGGAAGGAAGTGGAGGAAAGTATAGGGGGGATAAATGGTGATGAAGAGAGACTTGACTTGAGGTGAAGAACACACAATATAGTGTACAGATGATGTGTTATAGAATTGTACACCTGAAACATATATAATTTTATTAATCAATGTCACCTCAATAAACTCAATAAAAGGGGGAAAAAAACCAAAGGTACAGTCATGTGTGTCTGTGCATGTATGCAGGCACACATGGGCACACACACAGAAAGTCTTACTTGGGGATACTTCAAATACTTAAGGCAAGTCGAATAAATACTTGTTGTGGTACCTTTTTGGTGAATCTGGCCACACACTTTGGTTGTTCTAAAAGAGGTCTACATTAGAAAGATTGAAACCCAAAATTTGTGTTTCTGAGAATTAAGGTTGTCCCCTCATCATTCACTATGAGTATGTGTTGAGATAATAAATAAGCCCTTTGTTTGTACTAATAAATTGTCTGGCTTCTCCAATTAAAGGATTCCTCTCACCCAGCAGGGCGTGGCTCCGCGGTTGAGGGTCGACCTAGGATCCAGGCGATCAGGGTTCAAATCTAGGTCAGGGCACATGCCTGGGTTGTGGGCTGCAGCCGATCAATGACTCTCTCATCATTGATATTTCTATCTCTCTCTCTCCCTCTCCCCTCGTCTCTCTGAAATCAATAAAGATATATTTTTTTAAAAAAGGAATAAGATACACCTTATTAAAAAAATAACATAAAATAAAGGATTCCTCTCTTCATCATCCCAATTAGTAATGATTTGAGGTGGCCAGAGTTATTTGCGCTATCCTACATAAAGAGTATGTGTCAAGACAATCCCTTTAAAATATATTTAACAACAATAGTGACAATCCATTTTATCACCATTTATAATCATGTCGTAAGCATGTAGTATATGCAGGGTAAAGTACTGAATACTTTTAAATTTGTATTCAAAACATTAGCTAAGGTGAGCACACATAACTATAAAGTAAGAGTGGTGCAGGTATTTTTATCTCCATTTGACAGATGAGAAAAAAATGTCTAGAAAAACCTCACTTATGTTTTCAATTCCAGAGGTTAATTGTGCTATGTCTGAGACTGTTAAACAGTTTAGCCCTTTACATAGGATCTTAAATAAGACTTGTATTAGAATTAACTATATACATCATCTACAGTTTCTGCAGTTACTCAATAAGCAAGATCTCAAAACCACATACTTTGCTTTAAAGGAATGTGCACTACACAGTTGAAGGAAGAAGGTTCTGATCTAGATAAAGGTATATGTGAGGTTTTCAGTTTCCAATAAGTGTAAATCCTGAAGTAGAAAAGAAGGGCCTATGAGGAATTGCACGAATGGAAAAAGAAAGCAGCTCACAGCTGTGGGAGAAATTTAGGCTTATGCATCAAGCTTGGAATTTCACAGTTCTGAGGCCAAATTTGCAGAGACTGTAGCTGGAACTGACTGATGGGAGTGAGGCATGGTGAATACATGCCTTGAGCTCTATGTGCTGCTGGAAAAATTTGCCCCAGGTGGGAAGCCTTTCCAAACCAAACCCACCCAGGGGACAGAGATGAAAAAAACCTCAAAGATTTAGTACATTTCAGAAATTTGCGGAGTTGAAAGTGGCCTCAGAAATCATGTAATCTAACACCTTCTTTTTGTAGATGAATAAACAGGCGTGGGTGGATGGAGTTAGGGGTAACTAGGTTACACACTGAGTTAGTGGGAGAGCCCAGCATAGCACTCTTTGTATTTCTTTCTATTCACCCGACTTCAAAGACAACTATAGCCTGGTAGCAAGAAAACAGCAGTCTGAGCTGAGGCACTCTGCATGTAAAGGGAGCCTCCATTAGAAAAGATTACTGTCTGATTTCAGTTTTATAGATTATCTACAAAATATGTTTCCCTGCTTTTCAGTTGCCTGGAGAAACTAAAAAGTGAATGACCTAGATGTGCCTGTGTGCAGGGGGGAAGAATACAAATACCAAGGAGAAGACAAGAAAACTTTTCGTAGCAAGGGAAACAGCAGTACACAGCTGTGGGATAACAGAAGAGTTATAAATCATGCTTGGAATTTCACAGCCTTGGGTCCAAATTTGTAAGAGCTGTATCTTATCCTGGGAACAGTGAGTAGAGCGTGAGAAACATGTAGCCCTGTGTGCCCAGAGCACCAAGGAGGAGAGGGCTATGAGGTTGTTGTGGGGGGCATCTTTCAAAAAGCCTCTTCAATGTTTGATATTTTACCAATCTCAAATAATTAAAATGTGCATTTTATTGTAAATTGCCTGAAGGCAAGAAACATTATGTTGAAGAAACTAAAAGTCAGCAATCAAGAGTGATTGAAACTGCATAAAGAAAACTTGGGTGCAGGTATCTTTCCACATCCTTTAAGCATTTCAATGAATCTTCTCTTACATCACTTCTCTCACATTCTATATCCCCATTTTGCCTTTTCACTAGTGAAATTTTCCTTCTTCCGCCCTCAACCCATTCAGCCTTCTCTAAAATCCTCAAAATTCCTAGATACTTCTCAGACCATAACTACCAGCCTCCAAATCTAAATTTTCATTCTCTCAAAGCAGCTGATTATAAGAACTTATAGCAAGATTTGGATCACTGGTCAAACAAACTATACCCCTGAAGCCTGGTTTATATCTTAAATTAGGTTCATTGACTCAAAGGAATGTTTCTTTAAATGAGGAGTTGGCAAACTTTTTCTGGAATGGGCCAAATAGTAAATTCTTAAGACAGTTAATGTAAGAAATGTCCAAATCTCTAAGATTTTTTATGAGTTTATTTGAGCCAAACTGATGACAATTGCCAGGAAGCAAAATCTCAACAGATTGAAAACATGCTCCAGAGAATGGCAGTTTTGCACCTTATTTTATACATTACAATTAAAGGAGGAAGTATAAGAGGGCTACATAAAATTCACTGGTGATAGATTAAGAAGGTGGAAAAAAGCAAAACGGAGAAATCTCTGGGATTGTATAAAATGTAAAACAAATAGACAAATACTTCTTTACATAGGTGGGTACAGGATAGTTAACAGTCAACAATCAACATGATAACAATAACAATGAGGGTATTTGTGGTCTCCTGCTCTAGTAGAAGATTGTGCCCTGAAGGGTCTGGAAAAAGAAAATTATCCTGACATTCCAAAGGTATGTAATTATAGATGCAAAACGATGATACACAGACTCAGTTAAAGTAAAGATTGACCTCTGTCAAAGAAAATACCATGCTCACCTACCATGACCTGCTTTTAGTAAGATAGTTTTAATTTCAGACCACCCTATGTGGTTACTTTAGGTCTCTGAGTTTGTAAGGCCTCCCCTGAGCTTGCCAGGTCTAGTAGGTGGCCTCTTTTTCATCCCAAAGTCTTTCCAGTACATATGATCTCTGTTGCAACTACTCAACTCTGACTTTGAGTGCAAAAGTAGGCACAGACATACATACATTAATGAATGAGCTCACACATGAACAAGCATAGCTGTATTGCAATAAAACTTTAGTTATAAAAACAGGTTGGTGCCTGGCCGGGTAGTTCAGTTGGTTAGAACATCATCCTGATACACCAAGGTTGTGGGTTCAACCCCCCATCAGGGCACATACAAGAATTAATCAATGAATGCATAAATAAGTGGAACAACAAATTTATATTTCTCTTGCCGTCTCCCACTCTCTCTCTCCCTTCTCCCCCTCTCTAAAATCAATTTTTTTAAAAAAAAAAATTTAAAAAACAGGCTAGTAGTACAGAGAGCTCAGTAGACTTTCCCCCTAGAGCAGCAAGAGTTTAACTAATAAAATTAAATCATCTGAAAATTGTGAAACATTTATCCAAGAAAATCTACTAAATCTCAGCAATAAGAGTTAGAGTCTGTGGCATTTGTGCTATGAACTTTTCCCATTCTCTGCTCTCCCCAACTGTGTTATGGTAGCTTTACTCTGCTCACTCCACAGTTTTACTTGACAGGAGCAGATATATGCTTATCTCATGCCCTTTCCCAGATCTATATTGCTTAAGCTTTATTCACAGCAGACATGGCTGAGAGAGCTGGAGGTTCTCTCAGCCACCCACCTCCTACTCATAGGACTACAGTCTTACCCCATCAATGGCAAAGCCTATTGCGCCTGATTGACCTTACCCCAGTTTGCTTATAGGACAGAGATTAAACTCTGGGCAAAGCAAAATGAGAAAATTGGAGGTTATTGTACTACCCCCTTCCAGAACCCATTGGTAAAGTAAGCACATCACTTCAAGAGAAGCAGTATGCTGTCTCCACCTTCAGGTCCTTGCAACACCTCAGAAGATCTGCTCAAGGGAAGAGACAAGCTACAAGGACAACTCTGTCTGGGGAGACTGATTTTTGGAACAGAGAGTGAAGAACATAATGCCTAGAGGCCTTGAAAAAAGAATGCAGATTTTGATGGAGAGAAATTAAGAGCAGCCAGTATCTCTAATATAAGAAAAAAAACCCAGAGCAGCTAGAAATTTAATAGACATACCTAGAGAAAGAAACAGCCAAGAAGAACCCTCCTGGGATCAGTCAAAGTAGGTGTTGGGAAAGCTATGTTCATGTAGTACTCATGAGCAATCAGAGCAAGACATGGGACAGGCTTGAAAGCACTCCCCAAGCCACATACATGTCAACCAACAAAAGGCAAAAGCCTTATTGGCTCAAGGGGCCACTGAACCTCTGAACAAACACTGGTGAAATAATAAACTATTCTGTCCCCAGGGTGACTCCTAAGAATCTAAAAAATAAATAAGATCCCATTTAGCTCTATTGTTCTAGAAAGCTGCACATACTCAAGGTTATATGACCACATAAGGAATTTTTCTCAGAGGCAGCAAAGAATGGAACTTCTGAGATGTTAATCCTAGGCTAAAGTGACACAAAATCCAAGTTCCCTGAACTGTAGAAACAGATTCAAAGCCATACACAGTAACAGGGAAAAATATAACTGGTTTAATGAACTTAAACACAATCTTTGACCAATGAGTGATTTATGATGAAGCAGGGTGAACCAGAGAAACCAGACTAAGAAGACAGACTAGAAGTTTAAAAAAAGTGAGAATAATCTTAGAAAGGACGTCAGAGTCTACACACTGGAAGAAAAATAAACTTCACAGAAGTAGTTCTGCCAAGTCACTAAAAAAATTTATAAAACAATTAAATAAACAACAAAAATGAGCCCCAACAAAGGAAGGGGCTCAGTATACTGAACTGCTACGATGTATTATCTGTCCAGTTTTCAACAAAAATACAAAATGAGTAGAGAAATGTGAAAATATGCACAGGGAAATTTAAGCAATAGAAAGAACATTTGAGAGGACCCAGATGTTTGACTTCACAAAGATGTCAAAGCAGCTCCTATAAATATTTAAAGAACTAAAAGAACAATTTTAATGAGTTAGAGTAAGTTATACAAATGATATATTATCATATAAATAATATCGCTAAAGAGGTAAAGATAAAAATAATGGAAAATCTGAAGATGAAAAATACAAAAAGCAAGGTGAAAAATTCAGTAGAAAGGCTTAAGAGTACATTTAGTTTTAGATAAAAGAATCAGCAAACTTGAAGATAGATCAATAGAGATTATGCAATCTGAAGAACAGTAAAAAAAGGAATGAAGAAAGGTGAACTGTCTCAGATAAGAGTGAAACATGATGAAGCAGATTAACATATGCATAATGGAAATAGCAGAAGTAGGGGAAAGGAATTAAAGGACAGAAAAAAATATTTTAAAAAGTGGTGGTCATAAACTTCACCAATTTGGTGAAAAACACTAATCTTCATGTCAAAAAAAAATTCTTTTAAACCTTCTAAATCAGAAAAACACAAAGAAGTCCACAACCAGACACATAGTGAAACACTTTGAAAGACAAAGATAAAATCATGTAAGCAGCAAAAGGAAAAAAATAATGTACAGGGAGCCACAATAAGATTAACAACTGACTTCACATGAAATATAATGAAAGCCACAAAGCAGTGAGACAATATACTCATAAGTGCTGATCCTTTGTCTTTTGGTGATGTTTGTGGAAACTTCTTTTCCATTTCTGATTTTGTTTATTAGAGTCTTCTCTCTTTTTTTGTTAGTGAGTCTAGCCAGAAGTTTGTCACTTTTATTAATCTTTTCAAAGAACCAGCTCTTTGTTGCCTTAATATTTTGTATAGTCGTTTGTTTTCTATTTCATTCAATTCTGCTCTAATTTTTACTCTTTCTTTCCTTCTGTTCACTTTGGGCTTCTTTGTCCTTCTTTTTCTAGTTCTTTAAGATGTGATGTTAGGTTGTTTACCTGGGATTTCTCTTGTTTCTCAAGATAGGCCTGTGATGACATAAATTTCCCTTTCATTACTGCTTTCACTTCATCCCAGAAGTTTTGAATGTTATTTTGTCATTTTCATTTGTCTCCATATATCTTTTGATCTCACCTTTTATTCCTTCTTTGACCCAGTAATTTTTTAATCTCCAAAAATTTGTGGGTTTTTTAACTTCCTTTTCACAGTTGATTCTAATTTCAAGGCACCGTGGTCAGAAAACATGCTTGGTATGATTACAATCTTAAAATTTTTGAGGCTAGTTTTGTGTGCTCACATATGCTCTATCCTTGAGAATTTCCAAGTGCACTAGAGAAGAATGTATAACCTGATGTTCTGGGATGAAAGGCTCTGTAAACATCCATTTGGTGTATCGTGTTATTTAAGGCCAATATTTCTTTATTAATTTTCTGTTTAGATGATCTATCTATAGTTGTCAATGGGGTATTTAGTTCCCCTACTATGATTGTGTTTTTGTCAGTTTCTTCCTCAGTTCTGTTAGTAGTTGCTTCATATATTTTGGTGCTTCCTGACTGCGTGCATATATATGGAGAAGTGTTAGGTCTCTTTAATGTAGTGGCCCCTTTATCATCATAAAATGTCCATCTTTGTCTCTTGTTACCATTGTTATTTCAAACTATATTTTATCAAATATAAGTATGGCTACACCTGCTTTTCTGTGAATGACATTTGCTTGGAGAATCATCTTCTACCCTTTCACTTTGAGTCTAAATTTGTCTTTGCACCTAAGATGTGTCTCCTGAAGGCAGCGTATATTTTTGTTTGTTTCTTTATATTTTTAACCAATTTGCTACTCTGTGCCCTTTTATTGGCTAGTTCAGTCAATTTACATTTAGGGTCATTATCACTGTATGAGGGTTTCCTATAGCCATTTTAACTTTTGTTTTCTGGTAGCTCTGTGACTCCATTAGTACTTTTCCTTTGTGTTTCTGTCTCTTGTTTTTGTTTGGTGGTATTCCATATATTTCCTCTGTTTCCCCTTTTTTTTAAGTTTATGCATCTAGTGTTAAGTGTTGTTGTTTTTTGTGTGTGTGTGTGTGTGTATGTGTGTGTGGTTACCGTTAAGTTTATGTAAAAGAAATTTTCATATATACAGTCATCCTTTTGATTGCATCTCACCCCCCCTTTTGTAAATTCAAATTTTACCCCTACCCTCTTTATGTTTTTATTGTCACACTTTAATCCTTTTTATGATGTGAGTTTGTTGGGTATCTTACTTGTAGTTCTGTGACCTTTTTTTTCTTTGTTTCAGGTAAAATAACCCCTTGAATATTTCCTGCAATGAAGTCTTCTGGTGGAAAATTTCCTCAGCTTCTTTATGTCTTCATAAGTCTTCATTTCTCATTCATATCTAAAGGAAAACATTGTTGGATATATTATTTTTGTCTGGTAATTTCTGTCTTTCAGTAGTTTGAATATTGTTTTCACTCTCTTGTGTCTTGTAGAGTTTCTGCTGAGAAGTCCCATTATAATCTAATGGGCTTTCCTCTATAGGTTACTTTCTTCTTCCCTGTGGCTACCTTGAGAATTATTTCTTGTTATTATTATTATTATTATTTTGCTAGTCAATGCTATTTTATTTATTTGTTTGTTTGATTTATCTTTATTGTTGAAAGTATTACAGATGTCCTCTTTCTTCCCTCATTGACCCATTCTATCCTTCACCTTCCCAACCCCAGGTCTTTTGACAGTTTTAATAAAATGTGCCTTGGAGAAGGCCTTTTTGGACTGAGGTAACTAGGTGTTCTGTTTGCTTCTTAGATTCGAGGATCCAGTTTTCTCCATAGGATTGGAAAGCCCTCATCAACTATTTGTTTGAATAGGCTCTCCCTTCCCTTCTCCCTCTATTCTTCTTCTGGCATGCCTGTTATTCTATATGCCACCAATTCAATAACCTAGAGTAAATGGATAAGGTCCTAGAAATATTTAACTTTCCTAGACTGAATCATGAAGAATTGAAAATTCTAAATAGAGCAATCAACAGTGAGGAAGTTAAAACAACTATTAAAATCTTCCCCCAAAAGTAAAAGTCCAAGACTATATGGATTCACTAGTGAATACTAACAAACATTCAAAGATTTGATACCTATCCTTCTCAAACTCTTCCAAAATATTGAAAAAGAGATGACACTTCCTACCACATTTGATGAGTCCAGCCTAACCCTAATACCAAAACCTGGCAAGAATAACACACACAAAAAGCTACAGATCAATATCTTTAATGAATACAGATTTAAAAATCCTAAACAAAATACTAACAAATCAAATACAATACATTAAAAAATAATACCGATAAAAATTACAACTAAACTTCAGAACAACCATCATTCAAAACCACCTGAAATCTAGCTGAATGGAAGTCTTACAACTAAGGATATAAAGAAGTAACAATAATAGTGGTAGGAAGGGTGGAGACATGGAAGAAGCTGGCTCCACACCCACAAAATTAGGGGCTTATTTAGGTTTCAGAGGTCCCCCGTGAGTAGTGAGGGGTCTTAGTCCTACACCACGTCCCCTAGCCCAGGGTTTAAGTGGCAAAAAGAGAAGTCCCCATAACTTCTGGCTGAAAAAACCCACAGGGATTGTGGCTAACTGAGATGAAGAGCTGCTGGAGTCCCAAGCAGTTCCTCTTAAAGGGCCCATAAGGAATTTACTTGGACACACTCCTTCTGAGCTCCAGCACTGGAGAAGTAGCTTGAAAGGCTCCAGGGACATATAAGAGGAACTGAAGTATCTGGCATCAGAGTGAGAGCTAGAGGAGCATCTTTATCCCAGAAAAAAGTGCTGGGAGAGGCCATAGTATTTTTCTGAGCCCTGCCTGCACAGGCAGGCACCATATCTAAATCTCCATCAACCTGGCTATTCCTATTTTTCCCATCAGGTAATTCCCTGAGACCCTCCCCCACCCATATTATGGGCTCACTTAAGCTATTTCCAGTGGCTTTTCCGTATGAATAACCTGTCTTGGTTCATACTTCAGACTTTCTTAAAATCTCTCAAACAAGTAGCATCTGGCCTTGGCATGCTCTATACCTCTTGCTGCGTTGTCCCAAGCCTGGCACTAATAGCAGCTGTCCTCATTTTATAGCTTGGCCTCACTTGGGGACTTTTAAGCCCTGCACAAAAAGCAGCCATCTGCAGATCACTTTGTAATTCATATCAGGTGACCCCAGGCAGCACACAGGTAGTGGCTCCCATTATCCCGCATCTCCAGGGAAGTCCCAGAGCCAGCACATGTGGTAGACAGCTTCAGACCACATTGAAACACCACCCAACCACTCAAACAAGTGCCACACTTAAGGGGTGTACTTAGCATGCACCATAGCTCCACTGAAGTAAGCCCTGCTCTGTAAGGTAGGCCCCTGCACAGCTGATCCCTACAATGTTTGCAACCAGCCCTTGCAGCCGAACAGTGTGGGAGTAAACCCCACCCATTAACATGCCAAAAGCAATCAAGGTTTGACTCTACAATAGGAGGTTGTACACAGCCCAAGAAGTGTGGGGTTCACCTGGAGTGCCCAGATCGGGTGAATGGGATGGCTATACCGCTAGACCTTACAAGACACCTACTACATTAGGCCACCCAAGAAACATAACAGCTCACTTAATTCACAGAAACAAACACAAGAAGGAGATAAAGAAACTTGTACCAAATGAAAGAAAGGAATAAAACTCCAAAAAACTAAAGAAAATGAAGGTAAGAAATATACTAGATGCAGAATTTAAAACAGTGGTTATAAAGACGCTCAATTAACTTAGGGAAAAAGTAGATGAACTCAGAGAGAAACTCAACAGCATTAAAAACAACAACATGGAAATCAAAACAGAACCAGTCATAAATGAAGGATACAGTAACTGAAATTAGGAATAATTTACCAGGAATCAACAGTAGAGCAGGTGAAACTGAGAGTCAAATCAGTAATTTGGAATATAAGGAAACAAAAAACACCGAATTGTAACAGTAAAAAGAAAAAAGAATCCAAAAAAAATTAAGATAGTGTTAGGAATGTCTGAGACAACTTCAAGTGTAGCAATATTCACAACTTTGGGGTGACAGAAGGAGAAGAGAGAGTGAAAAAGAAATTAAAAACCTATTTGAAAAAGTACTGACAGAAAACTTCCATAACTGGTGAAGGAAATAAACATACAAGTCTAAGAAGTACAGAGAATCCCAAACAAGATGAACTCAAAAAGACCCACACAAAGACACATCAAAATTAAAATGCAAAAAGTTCAAACAAAGAGAGAATCTTGAAAGCAGCAAGAGAAAAAGTTAGTTACCTACAAGGGAGCTTCCATAAGACAGTAGGTGATTTATCAACAGAAATTTTCAGACCAGAAGGGAGTGACAAGAAATATCCAAAGCGATGAAAAGCAAGGACCTACAATGAAGATTAATCTACACAGCAAAAAGTAATCATTTAGAATCAAAGGACATATGAAGATCTTTGTAGGCACACACACACAAAAAATCTAAAAGAGTTTATCACCACTGAATTAGTATTACATGAAGTGTTAAAGGGTCTTCTTTAAGAAGAAGAAGAAGAAAAGATCAATAATATGGACAATAAAATGGCAAAAATGCATATCTATAAACAATTGAATCTAAAAAACAAAATAGCCAGAACAAGCAGAACAGAAGCAGACTTAGATACAGAGAACATTTTGATGGTTGCCAAGTGGAAGGAGTGTTGGGGGGATGGGTGAAAAAGATGAAGGAATTAAGAAGTACAAACTGGTAGTTACAGAGTAGTCATGGTGATATAAAGTACAGCATAGGGAATACAGTCAATAATATACTAATAACTGTGTATTGTGTCAGATGGGTACAAGATTCATTGGAAAGATCATTTAGTAAGTTATATAATGTCTAATCACTGGGGCGCACATTTGAAACTAATAATTACTTTAACAAAGGATAAAAATCATGATCCTATAAATAGATGCAAAAAGGCATTTGATAAAATAAAATATCCATTTATAATTAAAATGCTCAATAAAATGGCTATAGAAGGAAAGCATCTCAACATAATGAAGGCCATATATAACAAACACTCAGCTAATATCTTACTCAATGGTGAAAAACTAAAAGCTTCCCTCTAAAATTAGAAGAAAGAAAAGCATGTCCACTTTCACCACCCTCATTCAACAAGTGCTAGAAGTCCTAGACAGAGCAATCAGGCAAGAGAAAGAAATAAAGGGCATCCAAATTGGGAAAGAAGAAGTAAAAGTGATATTTTTGGCAGATGACATAATTCTTTATAAATAAAACCCTAAAGACTGTGCAAAAAAACTATTAGAAGCAATAAAAATACAGTACAGTTGCAGGATACAAAATCAGTGTACAAAAATCCACTACATTCCTATATATTAACAATGAAATTTCAGAGAAAGAAACGAAAAACCAAAACAATAGACAATTATTTTTGCAATTGCAACAAAAAGAATAAAATATCTAGAAATAAACAAAAAATGTGAAAGACAAACATACTGAAAACAACAAAGCATGATTAAAAGAGATTGCATGGAACAGCCTGATGGATCTCAGAGGAAAGGTGGGAAATAAGGTTGGAAGAGATTAACCAAAGAACTTATAAGCATATATGAACAGCCTATGGACACAGAACAACGGGCAGGTGGGGGGCTGGGGTAGGGCAGGAGATGGGTGGAGGGGATTAAGGGGAAGAATTGGGGGACATCTGTAATAGGCTCAACAATAAAAAAAGAGATTGAAAAAAACACAAAGGAATGGAAAGATATTCCATATTCATGAATTGGAAGAACAACCATAGTTAAAATATCCATATTACCCAAAGCAATATACATATTTTTAATGCAATCCCCAGGAAAATATCAATGCCGTTTTTTAATGAAATAGAACAAAAAAATCGTCAGATTTGTATGGGACCACAAAAGCCAAAAGCAATCCTTTGAAAAAAGAATGAAACCAGAGTTATCACAATACGTGACTTCAAATTATACTATACAGTGATGATAATCAAAACAGCATGGTATTGGCAGAAGAACAGACAGGTAGACCAATGAAATAGAATTAAGAGCCAAGAAATAAACCCACATGTATAAGGGCAAATAATTTTAATCAAAGGATTTAAAAACATATAGTGGATAAAAGAATGCCTCTTCAATAAATGGTGCTGGGAAAACTGGAAAGCCAAATGCAAGAGAATGAAACTAGAGTACAGTTTGTTCCCATGTACAAATATTAACTCAAAATGCATCAAATACCTAAATATAAGACCCGAAAAAATGAATTACATAGAAGAAAACATATGTCAACCTTATGGACCTTGGTTTTAAAGAAGGTTTTATATATTCAACCCCAAAAGCCTGAGAAATAAAAGCAAAAATAGATGAACGGGACTATATTAAACTAAAAAACTTCTGCACAGCAAAAGAAACCACCAACACATCAAAAAGGCAACCAACTTAATGGGAGAAGATAGTTGCAAACAACATCACTGACATGGGGTTAATATAAAAAAAATGCAAAGAACTCATACAACCCAACACCAAAAACACAAGCAGTCCAATTAAAAAATGTGCAGAGGTCCTGCACAGACACTTCTCCCAGGAAGACATAGAAATGCCCAACAGATATATGAAAAGATGTTCAATGTCTTTAGCTACCAGGGAAATGCAAATAAAAACTACAATGAAATACCACCTTACACCTGTTAGAATGTTTGTTATCAACAAGACAGTTAATAACAAGTGATGGAGAAGTTGTGGAGAAAAAGGAGCCCTCATTCACTGTTGGCGAGAGTATAACCTGGTACAGCCACTATGGAAAACAGTATGGAGTTTTCTCAAAATATTAAGAATAAGGTTACTATGTGACCCAGAAACCCCTCTTCTAGGTATCTATCCAAAAAAATTGAAGTTTTTCACTAAGATATATGCACACCTATATTCATTGCAGCATCTTTCATAGTGACCAAGACATGGAAACAACTGAAGTGTTCTTTGCTAGAGAATTGGATAAAGAAGATGTAGTACATATATACAATGAAATAGTACTCAGCCATAAGAAAGAATAAAATACTGACATTTGCAACAACATGCACGAACCTTGAAAATATCATGCTAAGCGAAATAAGTCAGAAAAAGCTAAGAACCATATGATTTCACTCATATGTGGGATATAAAACTGAAACTTGCAGACACAGACAACAATATGGTGGTTACCAGAGGAAGAGGATGAAGGGTAGTAAAGGGTAAAGGGGGCCATATATATGGCGAGGGAAATGATTTGACTTTGGTTGGTGGGCACACAATGCAATATACAGATCATGTATCATGGAAATGTGCACTTGAAACCTTTATAATTTTATTAAACAATGTCACCCAAATAAATTTAATTTAAAAACACACACAAAAAACCACAAAGTGTTAAAAAGAGAAACTTATCAACCAAGAATACTGTATCCAAATAGAATACCTTTCTTTCCAAAATGTAGGAAAAATTAAGACATTGTCAGGTAAACTAAAACAGAGACTTTTCTCATTTTTAAAATCATTTTTAAATTAATTTTTAAAAAAATTTTCATAGAATTTATTGGCGTGACATAGGTTTATAAAATTATATAGGTCTCAAGTGTACAAATCTATAATACATCATGTGTACATTGTATTGTGTGCTCAACACACAAAGTCAAGTGTCCTTCTGTCACCATTTATCCCCCTTTGATTTTCTTCTACCTCCCCACCTCTCTTTCCCTCAGGTAATCACTATGCTGTTGTCTGTGTCTGAATTTTTTTTTTAATCCCTTCACCTCTTTCACCGAGCCTCCCAATAGCCCTCCCCTCTGACAGTTGTCAGTCTGTTCTCTGTATTGCAAGTCTGCTTATATTTTGTTTGTTAGTTTATGTTTTTCATTAGATTCCACATATTAGTGAAAAATGGAACTGCCTTATGACCCAGTAATTCCAGTTCTGGGAATATATCTGAAGATACCTGAAGAAACCTGAAATACTAATTCAAAAGGATATATGCACCCTTAGGTTCACTGCAGTGTTGTTCACAATATCCAAGATTTGGAAGCAGCCCAAATGTCCATCAGTAGATGAGTGGATATAAAGGCTGTGGTACATTTACACAATGGAATACTATTTGTCCTTAAAAAAGAAGGAAATCCTACCTTTTGCAACAACATGAATGTATCTGGAAAATATTATGCTAAGTGAAATAAGCTAGTCAGATGAAGCAGAGATTTTTTTCTTGTTTGCAGACATGCCTTGCAAGAAATACTAAATAAAGTTCTTCCAGCTGAAAGGAAATAATACTACACTATAATTCATATCCACAAGAAAAACCAAAGAATTCAAGTAAATATAACTATTCAAATAATGATGAAAGACAACATAATTACATATATCTTTCTCTTTCTTCTCTAAAATAATTTAAAAAGCAAGTTTTTATAACAATTTATATACAATTATATTATGATAATATAACATATATATTTAACATATTGATAATAACAATATTAGAGTAAGAAAATTACATTAGGTGGTAATTTGTATCCACAGGAAGAAATGAAATGAATTAGAGATGATTTAAAAGGAAATTAATATATCTTTTTAAAAACCCTGTAAATAGGTCTTTAAAAAACTCAATAAGTATATTGTGTTGTCCTTTCTTCTCCTAGCTTCTTTAAAAAATATAAGATTATATAAAATAATAATTGAACAGAGTATTGTTGATTTGTATGTCTGTACCTATCTATGGACAAAAATGGGATGGCAAATGAGTGGAGCTACATAAGAATAAAATTCCTTTATTTTACTGCAATTGAGTTACCACAAATCTGAAGTAGAGTCTGGCCAATGTGGCTCAGTGCTTGAGCTTCCACCCATCCACCAAGAGGTCACCGAGTCAATTTAGGGTCAGGGAACATGCCCAGGTTGGGGGCTTGATCCTCGGTAGGTGGAGTGCAGGAGGCAGCCGATCTATGCTGATGTTTTTTTCTCGTTGATGTTTGTATCTCTCTCTTCCTCTCCCTTCCTCTCCCTAAAATCAATAAAATCATATATTTTTAAAAAATTTATATTTATCATTGAAAGTATTAGAGATGTCCTTTTTTTCCCCCATTGACCCCTTTCACCCCACACCCACTCTCCTCCCCTGGCCTTCACCACACTATTGTCTGTGTCCATGGGTTATGCATATATGCATATAAATTCTTTGGTTAGTCTCTCCCCACCCACCTCCATCTTCCCTCTGAGATTTGTCAGTCTGCTCCATGCTTCTATGTCATTGAATCTATTTTGTTCATCAGTTTATTAAGTTTTTTAGAAACCACATATAAGTGAGATCATGTGATGTTTGTCTTTCTGTGCCTGGCTTATTTTGCTTAGCATAATATTCTCCAGGGAGATTTGGATAAGTTAAAATATATATTTGATGCCTGAGAACTACCATTAAGAACCCGACTAAAAATACAGTAAAAAATTATTAAAAGAATAAAAATGGTACATTGAGAAATATCCATCTGATACAAAAAACTGTAGTAAAAGGAGAAAGAAAGAAACACAAAAATACAGAAAACACAGAAAACAAAAGAAAGTGCAGACAAATATCCAAATATGCCAATAATAATATTAAATGTAAATTGATTAAGTGATGTCATCAAAAGGAAATTATTAACAAACTGAATTAAATAGAAAAAAAATATCCTACTATACTTTGTCTACAGGAGATACACTTTGGATTCAAAGTTATATATAGATTAAAAATAAAACAATGGGAAAAGGTACACTATACAAATAGTAACCAAAAAGAGCTGAAGTGGCTATACTAAGTTCAGACAAAATAAACATTATTACAAATGCTGTTACTAGAAATGAAGAAAAAATTTTACAGTGATGAAAGTGTCATTCAATTATTAAAATAAACATTATAAACATGTTTGTACTTAACAAGAGAACTCTAAAATACATGAAGTACAAACTGATAGAATTGAAGGGAGACTTTAATAACTCAATTTTAACTACTGGGATGGATTTTATAAAGTAGAACATCAACAAGGAAATGCAAATGCAAACACCATAATAGACATTTATAGAAAACTCCAACAAACAACAGTAGAACACATACTCTTTTCAGGTAGTCATGAAATATTCTCCAGGACATAGAACAAGAATTAACATATAGTTTCACTCTTTTTGAAAGGATGAAACTATACAAAGTGTGTACTTTAACTGCAACAAAGTCAAATTAAAAATAAATAAAAGAGGAAACATTGTAAATAACACATATATATAGATTAAGCAACGGACCCATTAATAATTGATAGGTCAAGGAAAAATGTGAAGAAAATTAAAGAACATTTTGAACTGAATTTTTAAAAATCCACAACATACCAAAGCTTATAGGATGGAGCTAAAGCAGTGTTTAAAGGAAAATTTTTATTCATAAGCAACTATATTAAAAATGAAATTTCTCAAATCAATAACCTAACTTTACACCTTAAGACCCTAGAAAAGGAAAGCAAAGTAAAGTCAAAGCAAGCAGAAGGAGGAAATTAATAAAGATTGGAGTGAAAATTAATGAAAGGAAAAATAGAAAACAACAGAGAAAATTTATGAAAACAAAAATTGTTTCATAAAATAAGATTAAAAAGGAATTCTATGATATTCCTATATGCCAACAAATTACAGATGTTAACAAACTTAGATAACTTAGATGAAATGGGCAAATTCTTAGAAAGACAAAAACTACTAACAACTTAGGAAGAAATAGAAAATCTAATCTAATATATAAGGAACAGACATATTAAATTAATAATAATAATAATAACCCCCCAAAATTCTCAGGAACAAATTGCTTCCTTAGTGAATTCTACTTAACATTTTGAGAACAATTAATACTAAGCCTTCTCAAATCCTTCCAAAAAATAAAACGTTTCCCAACTCATTTTATGAGGCCAGTAGTTTCCTCCAAGCAAAGCCAGATAAAGATATCACAAGAAGTGAAAATAACAGACCAATACCCATCATGAATATACATGCAAAAATCTTCAACAAACACTAGCAAAGTAAAATATAAAATTTATTATATACCATTAACAATTTTATTAAGAAGTAGCACTTATCCGAGGAATATAAGGTTGTTTGAATATCCAAAAGTCAACATTATGTACTGTATAAATTAAAGGAGGAAATGCATGATTATTTCAATAGACACAAAAGAATCATTTGACAAAATCCAATACCATACCATAATAAAAATGCTCAACAAAGTAAGAAGAGCAGGGAATTTCCCCAACCTGTTAAAGAACAACCATCAAAACCCCAAAACTAACATTACATACATTATATTCATAGCAAAAGTGTGAAAATATGAGAGTTTCCACCCTAATATTGGGAACAAGACAGAGATGTCCATTCTCACCACTTTTATTCAACATTGTACTATCTAGGGAGACTAGAAAAGAAAAAGAAATAAAACATCTAAATTAAAAAGTGGGAAGTAAACTAACTACCTGTATTTAGAGCTGACATAATCTTGTGTAAAGAAAATCTTAAGAAATCTACAAAAAAGCTATAAGAACTAATATTAAATCTAATTGTTCCAATAGAACTAAGAAACAAGTTCATCAAGGTTATAACATTTAAGATCAATATACAAAAATTAATTATATTTCTTTTTTTTCTTTCAATTTTAGTTTGTATTGGTTTCAGGTATACAGCTTAGTGGTTGGATAATCATATACTTTACATAGTGTTCTCCTCGATATTTCCAGTAACCCAGCTGGCACCATACATAGTTCTTGTAATATTTTTGACTATATTCCCTATGCTTTACTTATGTCCCCATGACTATTTTGTAACTACCAATTTGTGCTTCTTATCTTTTCACCTCTTTCACCCAGTCCCCCAGCACAACTCCCCTTCACAACCATCAGTTTGTTATATAAAATAGTTGACCAAACTTACTTGCCCTTGGAAGATATTCTATGTTGGGTGACCTAATATCCATTCTAGCACCGTTCTAGTTTGGCCTCCTGTACTATTAAGTCTGGAAAACTACAATCTAACTAAAACTGGCAGCTGGTGTACAGGCCTGTGACTTAGGTTCAGTTAAGCAGATTAAACTTCATGATACTTGAAAGTAGAAAAACGCAATATGTGAAGCTGCAGCCATATTGGAGAGTGGATCTTCTGAAAATCATATGCCAGAAGCATCTGATTCTTTAAAGAATCTGGGCAAAGTGCCACATCCAGTCCCTAATGTCATAAATATATATGGAGTGGTAGATGGTGACCATACTGGTGATTCTGCTAGAATATGCTATTGGTATGACTAGACATTACTCTTGGCTGAATCGTCCCTGGCTGTGTGGTATCTAAGCCTGTTTTTTGTTTTGTTTTTTTTTTTCTCTTCTAGAGATCCAGTGACTTCTCTAATAATCTTTAATAATTTTTTTCTGTTTAAATTAAGTAGAGTTAATTTTAGAGTGTTTATAACTAAAAAGCTAACCTATGTAGCTTAAACTTTTAATTCCAACCCCAGTAGCTAGATCCATTTGAAAATACATTAGTTGAATGATTTAGCTCTAAGAAGACTTCCTTGCACTCATTTAAAAGACCCTTTCTTTATTGAGTCTACAGTGTTCTTGGTCTTGATTATATCTGACAAAGTCTTTCCCACAGGTGTTAAATAGGGGAAAGACAAAAATGCATCTTATTTAGAAAGATAAGATGGTGGAGAAAGAGATTGCACGGTGCAGCATTAAAAACACTGAACCAAAGTTGAGAGATTGTGTTTTAGTTTTGGCTTTTCTATTTCCTAGCTGTAAGAACATGTGCAAGTCCCTTACTCTCTCTGGGCCTTAATTTTCTCTATTGAAAAAATGAGGTCAGTGATTTTTAACTATTTTGGTCGTTGTGGACTCTTAAGCTTATGGAACTCATACCATAGGTAGCTAAATATTGGGAAGAAAGCAAAGGGAATCAGACACTGAGCCTGTTTGTTTTACCAGGAAGCTACAGCATTGTCCTTCCAAGGGGATTAACATCCCCTTCTTTCCTCCATGTAGGGAGCAGACTGCTATCTGGTACTGGATTGTTGGGAGAGCAGGGGGAGATAAGGACATGCACAATAGAAGTCAAAATGGCACATAGAGAAGTGCTTGATCATAGAGGTCTGTCAGTCTAAGCTGGGAAAAAGATCACTGATTAGGAGGTGGACCCATCAGAAGTCCACAAAAGCTTGGGGATTTGATTGGTTATTTTGAAAAAGCTCCTGGTTAAAACCCCAGGGGAACAAAGAGAGCTCTCTCTCTCTCTCTCTCTCTCTCTCTCTCTCTCTCTCTCTCTCTCTCTCTCTCTCTTTCTCTCACCTGCACTGGTCCATTGGTTTGTGTGTTCTCTCTCCATACCCACATGGCCTTATCAACTGCATGGCTGATGGCTGTGCAAACACCAAACTCAAGTTCCAGTTGGGAGTCTGGGTATACAGCAACACATCGAAGAACAGTGCCAAGCTATCTGGATGGAGACTCATAACACTTAGCAGCCACCTGCAGGCTCCAGAAGATTATGCTTTCATATGAAGCAGAAATTCTGGACACTGGCCTTTGTTTTGTCCCAGCTGAAGACACAGTTGGTCTTTTTCCATGATGGGATGGAGGGAGATGGGACATTGGAAACCTAGGGGCAGCCTTTCTGAATAAATCTTGCCACATCATAATCTCCTGTGCGTGGGCCCATGAAATACTTTTCTCGAGGTCTCATGGAAGAGTCTGATTTTCAACAACAGAACTTTTTCCAAGTAAAATGTATCCACAGAATCACACACACACAGAGACACACAGAAACACACACACACTCAAAAAAATTTCATGTTTTTAGATATTCTCTAAGCTGAAGAACCTGTGCTTTCATCAAAATATCATGGCAAAATTTCATCAAATATCATGACAAAAGCCTGTTATTCAAAATGTCCATACTCATTTTACCACCTCTCCTCTTCTGCCATTACTGAAAATACCAGTAATGGTATTTTGGTTGCATTCAAAACTCTGAGCACCCTCTTTTTTACCCACAGTGAATCACAAAAGAAAATAGAGACAGGATAAGAGAGATTCTCTCTCCTTAAATTAAAAATAATTTCTACTGAGTTTATTCTGATTATACTACAATGTACAAGATTTGTCACTCTCTGGGCTTCAGTTTCCTCACTTTTAAAATGAGGAAGTTGAGCTGATCAGTGGTTTGTAGCCATCTGGGTAATCACTATCTGAAAACCCTCACTTGCTGTACACTTCCTGCCAGAGTGCACTTCCTGATAGCAGACAGTCTGAAGTGGCAATGCTTATTAGTCCAGTGGTTCTTAACATTTTTTTGGTCCCAGTCTCTTTCAGTAATCAAATTTAAATGTAGACTTACTCCCCCCCTCCCAAATTTGCACATATTAGTGCACACAGAAAATATCATATTGTTTCAGAGATTCCAGGACCTTCTGAAGTTCATGCATAGCTCACCAGTAAAAACTGATGTACTGGAAGATGTCTAAGAATCCTTTTACTTAAAAACTCTGAGTCTCTTATGAGTTCAGCATGTCTTACCAAAGGCAAAGTTGTGTGGTAGATACTTCTCCACATTCTTCCCATCCCTCTTCAGCATTCTTTTCCTGTTGTCTTGAAAATTCCAGGGTCTCTACTGAGAGTAGATTTACCTGATAATCTTACACTAAGTAAGGAATTTGAAGCTATATATGTTACCCTTCTCAATAGAGTTTGCTTTTGCAAAAAAAGATACAGAAAGAGAAGAACCAAAAAAAATCACCTGAAATACTGACTTTTAACATACCTGATGTCAGCTATGTGAGTGGGCTTTTGTGGGATATAACACTTGCATTGAGTATTATATTGTGTGAGATAACTGATCTTCTAGTTTGTGTTTGAAAAAGGGCATTTCTTTCTCTTTAAGGCTTTGTCCACATATGTATATTTGATAAGGCTATAAAAAGTGATTCTTGTGAGCTCCAGCTGAATCCTGTATCACCAAGAATCTAATAAAATATATACCTTCACTAAATGTTTATTTCTAATTATGACTTAAAATTAGTAACAATAAAACCACTCCAGGCTTGGATTCTGATCTGAGCATATATATCCAAATAGCACCCCTTTACTCTATTTCCTTGAGTCCTATTTTTAATTGGGAAATCCAATGCTCATTTACACTTACACTGTGACTTTTATATAATATTCTCCAGACATTTTTAAAATAACAAGTTAGGCTCCCCTCGGGACCCTAACTTGTCCTAATACATAATAACACGATTATTTCTTATTTTGGACAATTTTACTTTTCCTTTATTTTCTAGGTAAAGAATAAAAATTCAATGAACAAATTAAATTTCACTACATTTGTTTTGCAAATGAGCATCATCTTGAGTAAACTGGCTTTTTGTGTTTGGCCACTGGGCTATTCGTCTGGGATAGAAAAACAACTTTTCACCAATTACACTCTACTTTTTTTCTGGATTCAATGGATTTCCGTAAAGTGAATTCTATCATTCCACCTTCTTCCATGATCAAGTCAGAGGTTAACACCCAAAGAAAGAAGACAACATACAGATATCAGATATAACAAAACTTTGTCAAAGAAAGAAGAGGAGCTTGTTATCTAATCTGGAACTGCTTGACATTTTGATACTGAGAGATACTTTGCAGTCTATTTAAGACTATGTAGAAGTCCCCTCAATATGGAATCTCCCTTATGTCATATTCCTATAATACCAAGGCTGTGGGAATTTTTCTCTTGGCCCTGTGAATCTCTTGAATTTACACTTACATATTCTTATTTTATTGTCTATATATTTATTATGATTAATATAATTTGGTTTCAGAATTATGCTTTATCAATAGACATTACTAGTGCCTGAGAATCAACAATGATAGTCTCTGTCTTAAAATCTTAATTTAAAAACTCCAAGGAGGGTGATGTAGTCTGAGGTGCATAAGTAGAGGCTAGGGTGAGAACCACTGGGGGAAGAGGTGGAAAAGCAGCAACTGGTAATCCCGCATTAAGTTGTACTTCCCCAAACTTAAATAGACATTTTTCCTGAGAGGCGCTAGCCTCTCCCAGAAGACAAACTGCCCTAGGTGATATAGCCTGCCACACCCTCAAGAGCTCTGCCTGTCACAACCTGCATTTCTACCTTTGCAGAGGAGACAGCAGCAGAGCTTAAACATATGCATTTGAACAGTTTCAGGAAGTCTCAGTGACTGGATAAGGAGTGGGACCATTCATCCCACTATCTCCTGAACCTGACTGGTACTTCTTTCTCATGGGAGAGAGCTGATAGAAACTCCGGGTATTGAGCTGATCCCACTGGACTGCATATCAAGATCTCTGTCCAACCAAGAGCAAATTAATATTCTGGGACAATCTCAGAGGAGTAACTCCCTGAAATCTGAAGAGGTCTATACTCCGGATTCTGCATAAAGCCCTTTCAGAAACATACTTTTCTTTCTTTCTTTTTTTTTTAAATTTTATTATTGTTTAAAATATTACAGATGTCCCTTTTTCTTCCCAATGACCCATTCCACCCCATTCCTTCCCCCTCCCCAGTCCCTCCCCCCACCATTGTCCGTGTCCTTGGGTTGTGCATATATGCATATAAATTCTTTGGTTACTCTCTCCCCCTCCACCCACCCGCCCTCCTCCATCCCTCTGACATTCATCAGTCTCATCTATGCTTCCATGTCATTGAATCTATTCTGTTCATCAGTTTATTAAGTTCTTTAGATTCCACGTATAAGCGATGGGAAAATTGGACAGATACATGCAAAAGAATGAAACTAGGCCACCAACTTTCACCATACACAAAAATAAACTCAAAATGGATAAAAGACTTAAATGTAAGTCACGAAACCATAAAAATCCTGGAAGAAAGCATAGGCAGTAAAGTCACAGACATCCCACCTAGTGGACTTTTCACTGATACATCTCCTAGGGCAAGAGAAACAAAGGAAAAATAAACATATGGGACTACATCAAACTAAAAAGCTTCTACACAGCAAAAGAAAACAGCCTCAAAATACAAACGAACGCCACGGTCTGGGAAAACATATCTGCCAAGGATGAATCTGATAAGGGGCTAATTTCCAAAGTGTACAAAGAACTCATAACATACTTTTGAGTGAGTAAGTTTGATGGCTGGCCCACAGGGAAGGAGGGAGAAGGTGGAGCCTAGAGAACTTGGGGAAGTTTGCTGACGCAGACTCTGGCCCTGTGCTGCTAACAAACCAGTCTTAGAGTGCAAGTTGGCCTTTCCCATGCACAACCAAGTCCTGTGGAGAAAGATGCAAACTGTGGATCACTTGAAACTTCAAACAGTTTGCTGAAGGCCAAAAGAGGACAGTTTCTGACAGTGGTTAGCACCTAAGTACCTCTCGGGAAGACCAGAGTTGTCAGATAGAATAGGCAGCCACAGTCATCAGAAGAGCAGGATCCAAAGGGAGCACTAAATACTGCTGAGACAAACACCGCTTCACTTTTTCTTTTTAAATTTATCTTCTTTGTCTACCTGTTTTATTGATTTGGTATTATTTGTCTATATTGTTTCTTTCATATATCTAAGTTTTCTCTTCTTTTTTTCTACTCTCTATATATTTTTTCTTTTCCTCCTGTTTTCTCATTTTTTGTCCTTTTCTTACTTTGGCTTACTTTGGGTATATCTATTTTTTTCCTCTTCAATTTGTTTTCTTCTTTTCTTTTATTCTGTTTTATTTCCCTTATTCTTTATTTTTATTTTTATATTTTATCTCTGTTCCTTCATATTCCTTTTTCTTCACCTTTATTTTTTTTCCTCATATTTTTCATCTTTCTTTTCTTCTATCATTCTTGCTCTCTTTTTCTTAATTCTCTCTTCTTTTGTGGTTGCTGTTGTTGGGGTCTTGTGTTTGTTTTTGTTTTGTTTCTTTTATTTCTTGTTTTGTTTTTTTGTGTTTTGTTCTGTTCTGTCAGCATCTCCACAACAGCTCACATAAAGTAGTTGGAGGTGAGCTTTACATTCAGCCAGAGTGAGTGGAGATTCCACTCACAAAAGGGGCAGTATTCAACCCAATTACAAGAGGAGAACCAAACTAACTCAAACAAATGGCATTTCTAGAGCACCCAGTTCAGGAGATCTAAGAGACTGCACCACTGGGTTCCACAAAACACCTGCTACATAATACCACCCCACGAAGACTAGGAGGCATAGCAGTTCGATCTAATACATAAAAACAAATACAAGGGGACAGCAAATATTAGGAGACAAAGAAACAACCCCAAAATGAAAGAAAAAGAGTAATAGCCAAAAAAGGAACTAAATAAAATGGAGGCAAGCAATTTTTCAGATAAATAATTCAATGTAATTGTTATAAGAGGGGGAGGGTCAAACAATTTAGTGAGAACTATATGCAACTTATTGAGAAATTTATGGAACTTAATTTCTACACTAGCATAAGAAAAGACATAGAAACCATGAATAAGAATCAAGCACAAATGAAGAATGACAGAGCTGAAATAAAGAATACCTTAGAAGGAATAAACAGTAGACTAAAAGAAGTGGAGGACTGAATCAGTGAATTAGGAGACAAGGTAGAAAAAAACACTTGGAAAAAAATTTAAAAAGCAGGAGAAGAGTTTAAGGGAGCTTTGAGGAAAGATAAAAAATAACAACATATGCATTACAGGGGTGCTAGAAGGAAAATATTCTGAACAAGGTATAGAAAACCTGTCTAAAGAAATAATGACAGAGAATTGTCCTTGTCTGGTGAAGGAAAAAGTCACTCAAGTTCAAGAAACACAGAGAGTCCCAATCAAGCTGAACCCAAAAAGACCCACACTTAGACACATTGTAATTAAAATGGCAAATGTTAAAGACAAAAAAATAATCTTAAAGGCTACAAGAGAGAGACAGAAAATTACCTTCAAGGGAGCTCCCAATAGACTGTCAGCTGATTTCTCAATAGAAACACTACAGGCCAGAAGGGAGTGGCATGCAGTATACAAAGTAATGAAAAGCAAGGGACTGAATCCAAGAATACTCTATCCAGCAAGGCTATCATTCAAAATTGAAGGTGAAATAAAGAGCTTCACAGACAAAAAAAAAAAAAAAAAAAAAAAGCTAAAAGAGTCTGTTACCACCAAACCAGCACTGCAAGAAATACTAAAGGGCCTGTTGTAAGAAGAAAAAGAGAAAGAAAAAGAGGAACAGGCATAAAGAATAAAAATGACAACAAATAAGTACATATCAATAATAACCTTAATTGCAAATGGCTTAAGTGCTCCAATCAAAAGACATAAGGTAGCTGAATGGATAAGAAAACATGACCCATATATATGCTGTCTACAAGAGACCCACCTCAGAACAAAAGATTCACATAGGTTGAAAGTGAAGGGATGCAAAAATTTTTCCATGCAAATGCAAATGAAAAAAAGTAAGGTAGTAATATTTAGATGTGAAAATAAATTTTAAAGCAAAGGGCATAGAAAGAGACAAAAAAGTCACTACATAATACTAAAACAATCAGTCCAACAAGAGGCTATAACTCAGGTAAACAGATATGCACCCAATATAAGAGCACCCAAATATATTAAAAAGCTCTTGGGGGACTTTAAGGTAGAGATCAACAGCAATACAATCATAGTGGGGAACTTTACCACCCCATTAACATCACTGAATTTATCTTCCAGACCAAAAATCAACTAGGAAACAGAAACCTTAAACGACACACTAGATCAGATGGATTTAATTGACATTTACAGAACATTTCACCCCAAAGATACAAAATATAGATTATCTCAAGTGCAAATGGGACATTCTCAAAGATGGACCATATGTTAGGTCACAAAATAAATCTCTACAAGTTCAAGAAGATTGAAATATCAAGCACCTTTTCAGATCACAATGGCATGAAACTAGATATTAACTACAATAAAAACAGTAAAAAAAAAACCCCAACAGTCAAAAACATTCAAACACATGGAGGCTAAATAGCATGGTATTAAAAACTAAATGGCTTACCAATGAAATCAAGAAAGAAATAAAAAAACATTCCTGGAAACAAAAGAAAATGAACACACAACAACTCCAAATCTATGTGACACAACAAAAGCAAGCCTGAGAGGAAAGTTCAAAGGACTACAAGCTTACCTCAAAAAAACAAGAAAAACTTTTAATAAACTACCTAACCCTACAACTAAAATGATAGAAAGAGAACAAGAAAATCCCAAAGTAAGTGGAAGGAAGGAAATAATAAAGATCAGAGCAGAAATAAATGATATAGAGACTAATAAAACAATATAAAAGATCAGTGAATCCAAGAGCTGGTTCTTTGAAAAGAGAAACAAGATTGGTGAACCTTTAGCCAGACTCATCAAAAAACAGAGAGGACCCAAATAAATAAAATCAGAAAAGAGCTGAAGTAACAACTGACACCACAGAAATACAAAGGATTTTAAGAAAATACTATGAATAATTATATGCCAATAAGCTGGACAACCTGGATGAAATGGACAAATTCCTACAAAAATACAGTCTTGCAAAACTGAATAAGGAAAAATCAGAAAATCTGAATAGGTCAATAACAACTGATGAAATTGAAGCAGTAATAAAAAAATTCCCAGCAAAAAAAATCCCTGGTCCAGACAACTTCACAGGGGAGTTTTACCATACATGCAAAGAACAACTAACTCTTATCCTTCTCAAACTTTTCCAAGAAATCCAAGAGAAAGGAACACTTCCAATCTCTTTTTATGAGGTCAGAATTATCCTAATCCCAAAATGAGATAAAGACACGACAAAGAAAGAGAATCATATGCTTATATCCTTAATGAACATAGATGCCAAAGTCCTCAACAAAATATTAGGAAATTGGATGCAGCAATATATTTAATATATCATACACCATGACTAAGTAGGATTTATGCCAGGAATGAAAGGCTGGTACAGTAGTCACAAAACAATAAACGTGATACATCACATAAACAAATTGAAAGATAAAAATCACATGATCATATCAATAGATGCAGAAAAAGCATTCAAAACAATCCAACACCCGTTTTTGAAAAAAACTCTCAGCAAAGTGGGAACAGAGGGATCCTACCTCAACATAATAAAGGCCATATACTACAAACCTACAGCCAACATTAGAGTCAGTGGGCAAAAACTAAAAGCATTCCTGCTAAAGCAGGAAAAAAGACAAGGTTTTCCGCTTTCACCACTCTTATATAACATAGTACTGGAAGTCTTAGCCACAGTGATCAGATAAAAAGAAAAAATAAAAGGCATCCAAATTGGAAAGTTGGCAGTAAAATTGTCATTACTTGTAAATGACATGATATTGTATATAGAAAACCTTAAGGACTCCACCAAAAAACTACTAGATTTAATAAATGAATTCGGCAATGTAGCAGGATACAAAATTAACACCCAGAAATCACTGGCTTTTTTTATACTCAACAATGATTGCTCAGAAAGAAAAACTAAAAAAAACAAACAAAACCCATTTACCATTGCAACAAAAAAATTAAGACACTTAGGAATAAACTTAACCAAGGAGGTAAAAGACCTGTATTCAGGAAACTACAGGACCATGAAAAAAGAGATAGAAAGAGATATAAATAAGTGGAATAATATACCTTGTCAATGGATTGGTAGAATTAACATCGTTAAAATGTTGACACCACTCAAACTAACCTATAGACTCAATGAAATCTTTATTAAACTACCAATGGTATATTTCACAGATCTAGAACAAACATTCCAAAAGTTTATATGGAATCAAAAAGCCCCCAATAAGTGCAGCAATCTAGAGAAAGAACAAAGTTGGAGGGATCACCATTCCTGATATCAGGTTATACTACAAAGCCACTGTAATGAAAACAGCCTGGTACTGGCACAAGAACAGGCATATAGATCAATGGAATAGAATAGAGAATACAGAAATCAACCCAAGCCATTATGCTCAATTAATATTTGACAAAGGAAGCAAGAGTATACACTGGAATAAAGACAGTCTTCAGTAAATGTTGTTGGGAAAATTGGGCAGTAACATGCAAAAAACTGAAACTAGACCACCAACTTACACCATACACAAGAATAAAGTGAAAATGGATGACTTAAATGTAAGTAGTGAAACCATAAAAACCCTGGAAGACAACATAGGCAACAATGTATCAGACATCTCACATAGCAGAATTTTTACTGATACTTTGTGTAGGGCACAAGAAACAAAGGAAAAAATAAACAAATAAGACTACATCAAACTAAAAAGCTTCTGCACAGCAAAGGAAACCAACATCAAAATGAAAAGGGATCTCACTCTTTGGAAGAACATATTTGCCAACAATGCATCTGATAAGGGTTTAATTTCCAAAGTATATACTCATAGAACTCAACAAAAGCAAGGCAAAGAACCCAATTGAATAATAGGCAGAAGACTGGAATAGACACTTCTCCAAAGAGGACATACAAATGGCCAAGAGACATATGAAAAAATGTTAACGTCACTAATCATCAGAGAAATGCAAATTAAAGTGATAATGAGTTATCCCCACACACCTGCCAGAATGAGTGTCATCAATAAATCAACAAACAAGTGTTGGAGAGTATGTGGAGAAAAGGAATCCTAGTACACTGCTGGTGGGAATGCAGACTGGTACAACCAATATGGAAAACAACTTGGAGTTTCCTCAAAAAATTTAAAATGGAGCTGCCATTTGACCCAGTGATCCCACTTCTAGGCATATATCCTAAAAAGCTGGAAAAACCAATGAGAAAAAATATATGCACCTCTATGTTCATAGCAGCATTATTTATAATAGTTAAGATCTGGTAACAACCCAAGTTCCCATGAGTAGAAGAGTGGATAAAAAAGCTGTGGTACATTTACACCATGGAATACTACGCAGCTGTAAAAAAAGAAGGATCTCTTACCCTTTGAGACAGCATGGAAGTACCTGGAGAGTATTATGCTAACTGAAATAAGCTGGTCAGAGAAAGACAAATATCACATGATCTCACTTATTTGTGGAATCTAAGGAACAAAATAAACTGATGAACAAAATAAACCCAGAGACATTGAAGAATGTAACAGATTGAAATATACCAGAGGGAAGTGTGTGTGGGGGGGTGGTGGAAGAAATCAACCAAATAAATTATATGCATGTATGCATAACCCACTGACACAGATAATAGAGCAGTAAAAGCCAGGGGAGGGGTCAAGAGTGGGGGAGGTAGAAGGGATCAATGAAGGGGAAAAGGGGGACACTTTCAACAATAAAGATAAATTTTAAAAAATAATAAAAAACTCCAAATCAATTCTCAGCATTCCTTCACTGTTAAAGCTGTATAACTTAGGAAAAGTTACTTACCAACTCTGAGCCTTTGAGCCTTTTTTTTTTAAACTATAAAATGGCAACAAATAGTACCTAAAACACAGGATTGTTCTGATGAATAAGATAAAGACTCTGAAACCAATAGTATAATAGCTAGCACATTGCCAACTCACAGACCATAAAATACCCTCCCTTTCCATAAACAAAAAGTAATTTACTTAAACAAAGGATCAGTATAATTAGTGCTTTAACTAGTAACTCCCCAAAGAAAATAATTTAGGTAACT
Source organism: Miniopterus natalensis (assembly GCF_054644295.1). Taxonomy (NCBI): domain Eukaryota; kingdom Metazoa; phylum Chordata; class Mammalia; order Chiroptera; family Miniopteridae; genus Miniopterus; species Miniopterus natalensis. The sequence goes on along the minus strand of NC_142103.1, from coordinate 49,236,868 downwards.
GATGTTTAAAAATATTTTTAATCTGTTAAATCCAGCACTCTGATGTTTTATTGGTGATAAAGTGTTTATTCAGCACAATTATATAACAAAGCATAAAGTACTTTGCAGATTATAGAGTGTAAACAAATGCTGAACATGATTAAATCACGACCAATAAAATTTAAAATTATGGAAAATTATTGGAAAGGGAGAATCCATGGTATTTATTTATTTGTAATTTTTTATCTGTACTTAAGTCTCATATCAGTGAAAATGTCACAAAGTATTTATAACAGCCTAAGACTTCAGATTCACACATGCTTAATTACAAATTACAAATTAGTTCACTTGAACCTATAACTTTGCCCCAAATGTAATTTAAAATGATTTTACTAAATACCAGAGCAACCTAACCTAGAAAGACAGTTGAATATTTGTTCAACACAAAAAATAAAGTTTTTTTCAGCATTGCCTTGAAATATTCTTTCATATTATATAATTTTTTATGTATGAACTGTTTCTTTGAAGGTTAGTAACTCATGAGTCTTGTGGGGTAAATTGAAGGTCTGATGGTGTGACTATATTTACAAAAACCTATATTAATGATAATCTGTATTGTACCATGTAATATTTGATGCACAACACAATAAAGAAGCTAAGCTGAAAAAGTAATTTTGCAATCATAAGGTAAACATTAAGTGATGATGAAACATTTATTAAAAATAAAATTCTCTCCTCAAATCAATAATAAAAGCTCAAGACTTTCCTTTATTTCCACTTTTATATATATACATATATATATTTCAGAATTATATTACTGAGAAAGGATAAAGAAATCGTCTTGGTCTGTATCTTTAATCTGAGTGGGCTTGATCTTTTTTCTTTTTTAAGTGGATCTAAGTAAGACAAAATGTCTTTTAGGTGTAAAGACAGAACCATAGAACTTAGCTTTTGAGTCTATTTGTATTTGACCTTTTCTCTGTAACTAACAAGACAAAGTCTGGTCACTGATGGCATAACTATACATAAATCACCCATTTTGTAGGTGTCCTGAGACTGGCCAGATGGAAATAACTTCGGTGAGGATATTGTCTTAACAGTAAAGAAACTTGGGTTTAGATCCCTTTATCATTAATTCACTGTGATATATGAAACCTGTTTTTTTCTCTCTTACTTTCATCTTTAAAATGAAAGCTTAGACTAAATCATCACTCATATCCTTTTCAGCTCTGATATACTATTATTATTTAGCCAGTTTGTAGTGGAACTTAACAATGTTGCTATAAGGATGTTCCTTTTATTTTAATCAGGCTAAATAAAGTTCCTTGACCTGAAAAAGAAAGATACTTGCAGTCTAGCTCAGGGAATTTCACCACTGGGTGTTTTATTTCGAAATACATGATGATTGTCTCCTAAAGCTTATTTGGTTGAAGCAAACAGGAAGTAAATAAAAATACTAAAATGTGAGCTTGTACAAAGCAGCAACATTTATGGATTTTTAGAAATCTGAATATCTTTCTACTGTTTACTAATTGAAATTATGTTACTTTTTTTCCCTTTTTATTGAATTTATTGAGGTGTCACTGGTTAACAAAAGTACGCAGATTTTATTGCATTGTTATTTACAATAGCCAAGATCTGGAAACAGCCCAAGTTTCCATGAGTAGATGAGTGGTTAAAAAAGCTGTGGTACATTTACACAATGGAATACTACTCAGCCATAAAAAAGGAAATCTTACCCTTTGCAACAGCATAGATGGACCTGGAGAACATTATGCTAAGTGTAATAAACCTGCCAGAGACAAAGACAAGTACCACATGATTTCATTCATATGTGTAGTCTAATGAACAAAATGAACTAACAAACAAAATAAAGACAGACTCATAGATAGAAATCCTGCTATTCTTAATAGATCCAGCCAAAACTCTCCTCCTGGAATACTTGCCTGACTCCAATCCTGAAATTTCACTCCTTATCCCAGTCCTCCAGGATCTCTGACTTCCTCTGTGAAATGTTGCAGTACTAGACATGACATTATTAGGCCCTTATCACATATAGGTTGCCTTATATTTGAGACAATTGTATAATGTCTTATCTAGATTCTAAAAAGCTGCTGAGAGGTGACACCCTTTCTTTTACCATCATCCCACTCCCACAGTTTTCCCACATTCTCTCCTTCCCAGCTTTATTTGATTCACTGGTCTGCTTTTAGGAGTTATTCAATAGATGTTTGCTGAATGGAGCTAAGGCTGTGTGAGGGGAGAGAACATCACAATATACTCTAGACACACCAAAAGCAAGTAAAAAAAATATTTAAATAAGCAAAGCATCACCAGCTTTTTATGCCAGAAACTGGAGTTCAGAACAAAAGGACTAAGCAAGGGCAATATATTTTAGTCTACTGTCAACATATCTGACCTAATGTAAATTATGATTAATTTACATTTTTCTCCTTTATATTTTACCCCATTTGTTGTTCTCACCATAACTAGCCTACTACAAAATTATTAAAGGTTGCTTTGGCAAGATTCTTATCCTAGGATCTTTTCAGTTTTTATTTATGCCCTGTTCCCACCATCTACTCTCATCTTCCTAATTCTAATAAAATCATTCACACCAAAGTTTTCAAGTAAGTATATTTCTAGGAGTGTCAGGATTTGGAAATCAATACTTCGGGAAGAAGGGAACACTTACCTGCAAATGACTGATGTTTCATGTACTAGTGAAGGAAGTATTTTGAGGCAGAGAGCCTTGCAGATTCTCTCTATAATATACCACACAGGTATGCCTGGCAGGAGGCTGGACCTGCACTAACATACTTCTTTCTCCCATGGCCCATTTGAATGATTCTCTTGCTCTAATCTAGAAATACTCCTCAAGTCTTGAGAACTGCCTTCAGCTGCCTTATGTTCGTCTTTAGCAGTGCTGGTGGTGGTAGTGGTGTTGCGGTGTTAGGTGACTAATACAGTGTGGCGCTTGTTTCTGAGGCCCTGAGGCTCCTTGGAACACCATCTTCAAGAAGCTGTGTCTATAGGTCTAGGTTACAGGAAACCAACTTTATTTCACTCAGTCCTCCCTAACCACTGAGAGGAAATTGGAGCTTGCCTGCACTTACTTGTCACAGGGACACTGAGGGGAATGCAGAGTGGGTGAACAGGAACTGGGAGGTGAGTTTAGTATCTCCAAATTCCTCTTAAAGTGGGGTATTTATTTTAATGTCAGAAGTTCGGAGGTTTGTACATACAAGAATACCCTAGGCAGAGGTCTACCACATCTTGGCTTCTTTATTAGGAGTTGCCTAAGGGACATCCTTAAATAAGTAATGTCCACTTTTGTACCAAAACACAGCAGCTGAGGAGTTATGGGAAAGGATCACAGTTTAAATTGCAGTGGTCCACTAGCTATGGCAGGGGCCAGGGGGCACCTGGCTTAAACAAAGGGCTCTGTAAATAAATAGGCTGTGTATTATCACAAACTCAATGCTTAGTGCAAGCACAGCATTGGAAGACAATGCACTGTAACCCTAGGAATAGAAATGAGAGGTGAGAGTTTCTTCGCTAAGTGTGAAGCCTTTCAGACTCAATGTACAGCCCATAGTGTAGCCCTGCACCCTGCATCATTAATGAGAGAGAGAGAGAAAGCAAGAGAGAGAGAGAACACTGCCCCCTGGAAAACGGAAATGTTCAGTGTGCACAGAGTAGCTTGCATATTTCACTCTGACATCTCACTACCATGGTTTCCAACATGGTAGTGGTTAGGTAATGCTGAGAATTTTATTTTTTTCCCTTTTGCTGTCTTAATTTTTCTTTTGGCTTTCTTTTTTTGTTGTTGTTTCATTTTGTTTTATTTTACTCTTCCCTTGCTCCCCCTTTCTCCTTCCTTTCTTTCTTCTTTCTTTCCGTTTTTCTTTCTTCTCTCTCTGTCTCTCTTTCTGTCTTTCTCTGTCTCTCCTTCTCTCTCTCTTTTTCTGGTAGTGAAGTGAGATTGGATTGGTTGTTCTCAGAACAGTGAGCTGGAACTGATGCACAGATCAGTAGTGTCCTTGTTGCAGTGGCTGTAACATGAATTTTTTAGAGACTTATGGAGAAAACAGAAAGAAACTGAAACGGTAGGTTCCAGCTTTTTAATTAGCATTTTTCTGTGCCTTTCACAGTTAATATCTGGAATTGTTCTTTTCACACCGGGTTCTGGGTAACCTGTCAGATCTAAGGACGGTATGAATGTAATAAACCTGGACCATCTATCCCCATATGTCATTTCCTTGGTATTTGTACAAACAAAAATAATTATATGGTTGGCTGCCTGAGGTGGGGGTGGGGAGGTAACTTTGAACTTGGAGCTTGATATGGAGAGGTCTTTCATAATGTTTTACTCAATTAGTATTACATAAAATAGCCCTGTGAACATTTGTAATTTAACCAACTCTATTAGAGTGACTTGCATGCATATACAGGATGTTTTTAATCTACTCTTTTTGATAATTCTTTAAAGATAATATTTTTATTTTCTGGGTGATTAAAATGGTTAATTTTATGTTGTGTTATTTTCAAAATAAGTTCTGATTAAAAATAAGAGATCTGTACTGTCTTAGGACCTTTACCAACATGAATGCATGTTCTTATCAGCTTGTATAAGTTACATATTTTTACTGTAAAAGTGAATTGTAATCAATGTTAGCTGTAGATTCTGCCTTCAAAGAAAACAATCCAGAAAAAAACATTTATAATGAGAGAGAGATGAAATAAGAAAAACAGCAGGCATAGTTATTCTATTTCTCAGATAAGCTATATCAGAATAAATAATCAGTACATTAAAATTCTACATGTGTAAAATGATATTGGATGAAGTTTAAACTTTTAGATATTTATAATCAACTTAGCTTATTTTTTAAAAATTTAAGTGAAATTATTTCCTGACTCGCATGTTGTTTCTCTTTTGTGCTCAAAGAGAAAATATTAAGGAAGGTGCCTTCTAACTTTAAACCAAACGATGAGGCTATCAATGGCATGTAACTGCTAAGAGCTGCATTCAAAGATTATAAGAAAGGGAAAGATGGATTTCCATGGTGGGAAATGATCAAAGATTAAATCTCAAATGACTTTTCTGCTTCTTTCTCTGCTGTCAACAGTGGTGTGCATAAACTTCATTTTTATACTGCTCTAATCTCTCCCCAGGAAAAGAGTTATAATTTTATTTAATTAGCAGAGCTACTATTTGTTAAAGAGCTTTGGGTCATTCAGCAAGTATTATTTCTTTTCTGAAACTACTGTAAACCTCAAGTATGGTGACAAAGGCATCAATCCTATAGATAGGATTCAAGTTTTTCAGCCCAGGGAAGCTTTCCACCAGCCACACTAGCAAATATTTGGATCATATAAAAGCCATGCTCCAAGAAGTTTGTATCAATGGGCAGGGAAAGAGGGGTTAATTACAGAAAATGTTATTTGCACTTGTGAACACATGCACTGCTCTACTTTGCTAAACGTTTGCAGTAATATTTTTGTGAGACAGGAATCATGTAGTGTATCTATTCAGTTTGGGCCAGTGTAATATGGCCCTGATTATTGTAAAGGTGAATAAACACACTGGAGATCCTTAGGAATGAATGAATTCAATTATCGCCCTTTGCACTAGGCAACTAAAATGTTTTTTGCTTTACTGTTATAGATATTTTTGGCGCCAATCAAACACACTGAACCAGAAAGGGAATTTAACTCTTTCTGACCACTACTTATTCCTGTGAAGAGATACCACATATAGTCCTGTTTCTCTTACCCATTCAAGTGGCCTCCCCAAAAAGTTCCTCTTGTGCCATAAGTCTTAAGAATCAGTCTCCAGACCCCTAAGTCAGAGAATAAAAAATGATCAGAAAAAGGTTCAAATCCTGTTACTCACAGGAGCAATGGGAAAAAAGAGTGTGAGACCCTCTTATGCTTTGGGAAGTGACATAGGTTGACAGCTTTCATTTTACAGTTGGAAAAACTGAGACTCGGAGAGTTGTAGTGATTGGGCCAAGTACCTCTGTGGATCTGTGGCAGAGCAAAGGCTAGAGCCTAGGTCTCTCGATGCCTCATCCAGTAATTCTTTCATTTCTTATTGCCTAACAATGCTTGAAAATTAAGAGAGACATGCATTATTCATTGGGAAATGTTAAAAGATGTCATTTTGAAATCACTCAAGAACCTTTCAATATATAAGAACACACTTAAGGTTGTTCTTAAAGGCCTTGATAACGTAACAAACCTTGATTTGGAGATTTTACCACTGTTTCCTTGCAAGAATAGGAGAGAATTTTCCCTACTTTGCCCACAGAAAAAAAATCCCAAAATCCAAGTCAATGCACACTAAGTGCTGTAATACAACAGTGATACAAACCTGACCATATACTGTATGCTTAGGTGCTATATTGAGTGTCAGGGCAACAGTTTGGCAAATCTGTAAGATAAGAGACAGTATTCAGGAAGTCCTGAGTTGTAGGAGATTTTAGACTTCAGAAGGCAGTCAAGATTACATGATATATGCCTAGTAAAAACATGGATATGGAGATTAGAATAAAGTGTGAGGAAGCATAATTTTATAATAATTGGTGGTTTGTGAATCCTAAAGAGGATACAGCAGTTAGTGAGTTGACTACTGTTAATATTTATATGACAGGGTGATATCTGGGATTAGAAAATTAAATGAATTTTCTTGGTATAGTCACTGGAAGGCAATCAAGAGTGATGGGTGTGCTTTATGGATGTCACTGTCATTTGCAACAATGGTTGCATTAGCATCAGTCAGGAATCAAGATGCAGACAGAGTTCTTGAGAAGTAATCAAAAGTGCAGGATATTAACCAAAATCAAGTCTGTATAGACCCTGGAGACTTGGATATGGGCCAGAAACTTCACTGACTCTAATAATCTAGTGAGGAAACCAAAGTTTAAACTATTAACCATAATCAGTATGTAGGTCACGTAGAAGCAAGACTTGTGTCCAGAGCATGAACTAAAGCTGCACATTCAAGCTCAGTTGTATCTCAAACAGCATAATTACTATCTCACTAAGTATCTAAAATATATGTAAATGTCTGCTACCAAGTTTAAAGCCCCTAAACTCCTTTCTTGCTTCTTGGAAATATATTTGTTTCTTCCAAAACACTTTTGCCCAATCTCACACTATATATGGAAGACAATGGTAAGGTTTTCTCCACATTCTCAGCAACAGAAAAAGGCATATATATATATATATATATATATATCTTTATTGATTTCAGAGAGAGGAAGGGAGAGCGAGAGAGAGAGAGAGATAGAAACATCAATGATGAGAGAGTCATTGATCGGCTGCCTCCTGCATGCCCCATAACCTGGGCATATGCCCTGACCGGGAATCAAACTGTGATCTCCTGGATCCTAGGTCAATGCTCAACTGCTGAGCCACTCCAGGCCGGCCTAATATTTTTATAATTACAATTTCTTAGCTAAAATTCTTTTTGGCTTTACTTGGTAGATCGGATTTAGGTATTTCTCATAACTTAATAAATATGGTACCAGATATTTTTTTACATGTTGATGACTTATTTTTATATAATAAAATAATTTTAAAGTTATTTATAGGGTAACAGTAATGGTACTTGTTTAATGTTTGGAGTATTTAATATTTTTTAAATAACACAAGCTAACCTATGAATTGATTCTTTAAAACTAAAACTGTGTTAGCCTATGTGGTTACTCTATTTTGACTTTTAAAATTTTTAAGAAAATTATATTTATATTTTTACATTCAATATTGTTTTGTATTAGTTTCAGGTGTACAGCATAGTGGTTAGATAATCATCTACTTTACAAAGTGTTCTCCCACCACGATATTTCCAGTGGCTACTCTATGTTGAAATGCCAGGCCAAATAGTGTGCTGAAAAACGAATGAGATGTAGAAGATTTATTATTTATCAGATGTGTGTTTTTTTTAAAGCTATTTGATTCCAAAAGTGCAAAAAGGACCTGGTTTCTTGGTTTTTATGATTAATGTCACATCAACAGATATAATAAAGCCACTCTGATTAGAGGCAAATAAAGTAGTAAAACAGTGGCTTTAAACTGCAGTAACAATGTGTGTCCTAAATTAACTCTAAAAAGTTGAAGAGGAGAACGCCTGGGTGGAGGGGATCAATGGGGGGGAAACGGGGACATCTGTAATACTTTCAACAATAAAGATAAATTTTTTAAAAAGTTGAAGAGCTCTTTCTCTTCTAGGAAAATTGAAGTTGTTGAGACTAATGCACATTTGCCAACTTGACATATATTGTGCATATGAAAGAATCAAGGATATGTACTAGACATACTTGTAAAGAGTCTAAAACGAAACACTGATGGTATCTTTAACAAAATGATACAACAAAGCTGGATATATTTTATAAATAATTTTATCAAAATTGCTCTAAGATATGAAATTATGTTTATATATGCTTCTCACAAAGGTAAGGTTAAGTGATTTTTCCAAATAAATCAGTTAATGCTGACAGAGAAAGAGTATAATCCAGGTCCAATAAACAAACTTTTCTTCAGTAGACACAGTGTTGTTGTGTTACTGTTTTACCCAACATACCTGGATAGTTTAAATTTGTAGGTTTAGAAATATTTTTTTTTTTGGCTTGAGTGATAGAGACCTTCAAAAGTGATTTTTAAATCTATATTTTTCTGGCCCTTATTAATTTTTATACCAAAGATTTCAATTATTTAATATTTTAAAGATAAAATTATTTGTCTCTTTCTCCCCACATTTTCATAACAATAGTAATAGCATCCTCCTTTTATCTTCTTGAGTGCATTTTTTATCAAGATCTGATTATTTTGTTGTTTTAAAATACTGTTTAAAACTTGTTTCCTCTTCACCTTAACATCTTTTACTTATGAAAGTACTAGTAGATTTGTCCTTTTTTCTAAGAATCTGAGTTAAAACTCGATGTTACTGATTTCTAATACTTCATAAAACTAATTTGATATAACAAAGTCCAGTTACTTGAACTAGCATGAGTTTCTCTGAAGAAGAATCACTAATGGTAGAAATTCTTGGCTTTTATCAAGAGCAGGCACAGTCCATAGCAAAGCATCTGGTAAATTGTCTTTCCCTCTGAAAGTCTATAACTTCCAAGAGCTTATCAGAACTAAAAAGAAAAAATGACTTGTGATTAATTTCTCATCATGGATATAATAAAACTACGTCGATGATGATCTACTTAGCTGAAGCACAGCATGAATATGACATACTGTGAAGTGGTCAGCCTTGATAACCAATCCAGATTAACCAGGGAAAGAAGATTTGGGGCCTGAGTTATCCAGAGTGGGGAACATCCATTGGATTTTGGGCAACTCAGCTTTCCTCTGGCCACTTGATGAAAGGTCCTTTTGGTCACAGAGGATACAGTAAACATCCTTCAATTTTGGACCATGAAATTTGATTAAGCAAAGCAGTATGAATTCATTTTGCAATCTGCAAAGAGAACATTGCTGTTTCTCAGAATTCAAAGAGTATGATCTGGGTCATATGTGACATAGAAGTACTTGTTAATAACCATTTTAGTTCTAAGTTAAAGTTTTAAGAATTAAACATTGAAAAATGTCATCTGTATGTCCAATTCTTTCATGGAGTGGGGGGATTACTCAGGAAATTTTAAAATGCTTGATGTTTAAGAATCAGGAAGTTTGAAAAACCCTCTGACATGGTCCAATAAGGAAAATATATTAAGTTTGATTACTCTGGGTTGTAAGTTACTCCCTTACTGGAATTTGGGCCAAACATATATAATCAGAGTAAAAACTTAGGTAAAACCAATATCTGGAGAATATGGGCATGATGGTTAATCATGCTGACTCCTCCCCAAATATGTGTGTTGCTTTAACATAGTGAATAGAAATGCAATCTTTCCCCCATCCTTTTCATGAAGTGTTACATTTGAGAAATTGTTGGAAATATTTTGGATACATATAAAATGAAAATTGATGGTGAACCAGCCTTATGTACTCCTTTCCAAAGATTTTATGATGTTGCTTTGGGCATTTTAAATCTAATGTAATAATATTTTCATGCATTAGCATCCTTGTCATATTGGGCAAAAAATATGAAGTACTTCTAAGAAGTGATGATCAGTTTATTACCTTCTGTAAAATTTCAGCATGTTTATTAAAAAGATGAAATTTACTTATTTTTCTATCTAAAATGTGTTTTCAAAATAAAGTTTTAATTTCACATAGTCCTTTTGTGGCTATGGAATTATTTTTAGGTTTTAAAAATTCATTTTGAAATGTAAATTAATTTTGATTTGCTCAGTTCCACTCCTAAGCATGCTGACTTAATTTTCTTCATAGAGAATTTGGAACTTTTGGCCTTGTTCTATTCTCACAGCTCTGGGAGACCAGTCTGATTTTTTGTAGCAGAGAGAAAATAATCAAAATTCTTCAGTGTGATTCAGAGGTTTAAAGGTTCATTTATTGGTTCCCAAATTCTCCCTAAAGCTCAAGGTGTGAACTTTAAACCAGGGCCAAATTCCTCACCATGAACTGTGCATCAATATCAGGTTTGGGCCATCCCTGAACTGTTGATTTTCTCCACTAAAAAAGCTTATGTCCCATGGGTGCACTTGAATCTCAGAGGGATGCGGGGAGTGGAGGCAGGAAGAGATTAACCAAAGAATTTATATGTACATATGCATTGCCATTGGCACAGACAATAAGGTGGTGAAGGTCTGGGGCTGGGCAGGGTGGGGCTGGAAGAGGTGATCGGAGGCATGGGGGAGTGAAAAAGGGGAGACATCTGTAATATTCTCAAAAACAAAAATATTAAAAAAATATATACTTTATTCTAAATTGAGTACCTTCCTAGTAATGACTACAGAAAAAGCTGTTAAATATCTAATCTACAGAGAGTTTAGGATTCACCAGGCTTTTGGATCATATCTAATACTAGCTCTAACTTTGATTTTGAGTTTTCTAATATTCAAAAATAATAATGATTCTTATTTATTGTGCACTGATGAAGTACTAAGCATTCAGCAAGACCTTTTATATTTTGATAATAACTATTTAATTTCTTCCATTTTATAGATGATAAATGAGGAAACCAATGTTAAGGAAATTAATAATTTTTCTAAAGTTGTATAACTGCCTTCATTGACTTTCTTTTATATATATCTATATATCTATATCTATCTATCTATCATCTATCTATCTATCTATCTACCTATCATCTATCTATCTATCTATCTATCTATCTATCTATCTATCTATCTATCTATATCTATCTATCTATCATCTATCTATCTATCTATATCCATATCATTTATCATCATCTATCTATCTATCATCTATCTATCTATATCTATATCTATATCTATATCTATATCTATATCTATATCTATATCTATATCTATATCTATATCTATATCTATATCTATATCTATATCTATATCTATATCTATATCTATATCTATATCTATATCTATATCTATATCTATATCATCTATCTATATCATCTATATCTATCTATCTATATCTATATATATCTTTATTGATTTCAGAGAGAGGAAAGGAGGAGAGAGAGATAGAAACATCAATGATGAGAGAGTCATTGATTGAGCCCGTAACCTGGGCATGTGCCTTGACCGGGAATTGAACCCCAATGTCCTGGATCCTAGGTCGATGCTCAACCGCTGAGCCACGCCCGGCCGGGCTTCATTGACTTTCAAACTCAGTTCTGTTTGTTGACAAAGCTGTTTCCATCACACCATGCTGTCTCTATATGATAAAGCCATATTTCACTATTTTATCCATTTCCATTTGAGAATTAGGAGAGTTTACAACAGAGGGAGTCAATATACACTGATATAAAAATAGATTTTGTTTTTATTAGATTTAGGCTGGGTGGCCTAGGAAATGAGGGGGTGATAAAACACATAAAATACAGAAAAAAATGGATAAAAAGGGGGATAATAGAAAGCATAGGTGAAACATTTTAATTCTCTTTAACCAATATTTATAGTACATTTACTATTTTTTTCAGTGCAGAATGGGTAATAATAGGAGTTATAAAAGATACAGCCTTAGCCCTCAGGGAGCTTATTTGCTTGGGGAAGATAAAGTAGAACATATTAAATCTCACTATAAAACAGGGATTTAGAAGTATGTAATTTATTAACATATTTTGCCTTAAGAGAGTCATTATCCCCATTCACACTAAATTGATGTGTTGCAAAAAGGATATCACAGCATACATTTTGAAAAACAAAACAAAACACTGCTTTTTAATATTTCTAACCTAATCTATGTTATGTTAAGATTAGAGCAAAGATTCTGAATTCCATATATAAGGCTATATCAGAGACTAGGGCAGAATACGTGGTTTTAGATGTAAGTTAAAATCAACACAAAGAAAGGGCTCAGGAAAAAGTGTACACAGAAATACTCCTAAACAGGTCTGGGGAAATAAATTGACTTGTGTGTATATTTGTCAACTGACCTCCTACTGCACTCAATATTGGCTATAGAACATCAGAATTAGAGGTAAAATTATGATGTTCTTCATATACAAAATTGATGTTACACACCAAACATAAGAAAGTAGAGCTATATTTATATTTGTGAGTCATTTTTTTCCTTAAGACCGTGGACTTGGAAATATGGGATTCCTGTCCTAGGTTGAGAGTGCAATCCATGGCTATGTTACAGAATTAACTGGAATCTAACTCACATACTTAAGTTTAGCTGACCCAACCAGCTACGGAAATCTGGGTTAAAAACTAAAGCAAACACAAGAACAAGTTTTTAGGGTAGTTTACCTCTTAATAATGTTGGTTATTCCCCACATCCTCCTGTTCTCTGCAGTCTCCACACCCCATGTCTATGCTTCTTTGTCCAAGAGAAAATAGAAGAAGGGCCTTGGGACATCCATTTCTGAACTTTGTTTTAAATCATACTTTAAAAAAAATTATCTTTATTGTTGAAAATATTACAGATGTCACCTTTTTTCCCCATTGGCCCTTCCCACCCCTCATCCACTCTTGATGCCAGGCCTTCACCACACTATTGTCTGTGTCCATGGGCTATGCATATATGCATATAAGTTTTTTGGTTAATCTCTCCCCACCCACCCACCCCTAACAACTTCCCTCTGATATTCGTCAGTATGTTCTAAGCTTCTATGTCACTGAATATATTTTGTTCATCAGTTTATTATGTTCTTTAGATTCCACATATAAGTGAGATCATGTGATATTTGTCTTTCTCACAGGCTGGAGCTTCAAGTTGTGCTTCTCTGGGACTGGCTAGGGGTATGAACCTGAACAAGGCAGGAAGCTTCTTAATTTTTCAGTTTCTCTAGTGGTGAAAATGGTGTGATTGAGGGCATCTCTCCTTCAAGGGAATGGATCATCATGATAATGCCTAATAGGTACTTTGCATTCTTTTGGTCAGAGCTCCTCTGTACAATTTACAAAATGCCATGTGCATGCAATTGGATTGAAATTAAGATACAACTTGGAAAATTAAGTTGCACTTGCCTTACTTTCACCTGCCAGATTTCCTTCAGCACACAGGAGCATTTTTTTTTGATCAAGCTTGCAGCTTAAATGCATATAAGGAGCCATATAGTTATAATGCTTGCAGCTAAATAAATGAGAAAGAGAAGCATGAGTTTTAAAAATTAGAGCAATCATTGCCTTTAAAAATGTCATATGGAATGTCCCAACCACAGTAAGGTTTGTATCTTAAATATGTGGCAGCTTTCTATAGAGCTTAGCGTTTAACTTATGCAATTTAACAACTGACTTTACTCCTTTCTCTCTCTTGCTTTGTATGTTCTGTCACTGCTGCTAATCTACAAGTTTTTAGGAGACAGGACATGTCTTTTTTTTGGTCTTTTTTTTTTTAATCTCCAGTAACATCCAGCATAGTGACTTAATTTATAAAAAGGTATGGCTCATCTCATCAGTTCATTTATTTTTCCTATATTGATAATTTAGAAAACTGTAGCAGCAGGAAAGGGATTGAAAAAGAAAAAAAACAAAAATAAAAACCAGTTATCTCATTTCGGTTATTTTCTCCCAATCTTGCATGCCAGTGGAAATGGATGTCTGTGTGTCTCTGTTTCTATATGTAAGGAAAGGTGGTTAGGAGGAGAGATGGGGAAAGGCAGAAATAGGTGTTGATTTTTTTTTTTTTTTTTGCACATAGTAAAAAACACTGGCTTCTATACACTTAGTTACATAAGTAAGGTTTACATCCAAATGGTATGACTGTATGTGGGGAAGAGAAATATCTATACACATATTAGAGAATGTGTAGTTGCTAAGAAGTGTGATGTGGATAAAGGAACACAGGCTTTTGAATTAAAACTTCGATTCTAGTCCCCTCTGCCATTAACTTGCTATGTAACTAGGAAGAAATCCTTACCTTCTCTAGTCAGCTCACTACACAGTTGGAGGGCAGTTACCTTGTTTGTAAAGACCAAGCCATCAAAAGAGATTGAAACATTATAAAAAGTCTCATTAAATAATTATCTATGTGAACTTTGGGCTCATCAATGATAACAGCATTTTGTCCTAGGTGCTCAATAAATATGCTCTGACTGAACTTGTGCATATGTAAGCTTCTGAGCAGGCCTCAGTGTATGATATGAAGAATTCAACCTGATTAAAACATCTCCCATAATGTCTTCCCATAATACTCTGGTCCTTTTTGCTTGGGTCTGCAATTGGTTCCCATGATTTTTTTTTTTTTTTTTAATATACCTTTATTGATTTCAGAGAGAGGAAAGGAGAGGGAGAGAGAGAGATAAGAACATCAATGATGAGAGAGTCATTGATCGATCACCTGGATCCCAGGTTGACGCTCAACCGCTTAGCCAGGCCCGGCAGGGCCCCATGAATTCTTAAAATAAGGCTGCTTGGAAAAGGCTTGCACACTCTCTTTGAAGGTCCTGGATAAAATCTTTTACATCTCTGTCAGTAATGCATTAGCTTAAATCTACTAATTAAATCTCAGTGGTTTTGCACTTGAAAGTAGACATATTTTCCCTAAGGAATGTTTTGATGGGGACATGACAGGGACAAATCTATACCAATCAGGAAAAGGTGTCTAAGACTGTGGGTCTTGGATTGGATTTGGAGACTAGACAGTTAAGGTTGTGATGTGAGAAATCTTCCTCAAACCTGAGTTGATAAAGCATTGGAAAGGAAAGACACAGTATTTCTTCATATATTTTCTGAATTTTATCTAGTATTGGGCTTATCTACCAGTTCAAACTTTCTACTAGACATAGACTATTAAAACTCAGAGGAATCTGAAGGATTACTTAGTACAACTTCATTTTGTAGATGAAAGACTGAGGCCCAGAGATAAAAGGGACATTCCCAAAATAACACGGCTAATTAGTAATAAGGCCAAGACTAGAAGCTTATGTCTTTGACCAGTGCTCTTTCCCCTACACACCACTTTCTATCAGCTTTCTACCAAGTGGCCTGTATTGGAAGTTGAAACAAAAGGCAAGTAAAACAGAATGGCTTTAATGTATATGGCTGTTCTAGAAGAAATTGATGAAGTGACCCCTAAAACAAAACCCATTTTTTGATATCTTACCTGACTCCTGTCCATGAAATATAGTAAATGAAATGACTTAAAGATTGTTGAAGGGACTAGGGCCCAGGATCAAGCCTGCAACAGAGATATCTGCCCTTGACCAGAATTGAACCTGGAACCGTTCAGTCCATCAGCCGACTCTCTAACCACTGAGCAAAAAGTCTAGGGTGTTCACTGTTCTTCTATGTTCTTTCAGACATGAATAAATTAATCCAGCCAGATTCCCCATGGCTTCTTCAGGAGACCCTATTGCTCTCAGGATTTCCACCAGCACTGGAGAAAACAGCAGGTACTCAAATATGATCTTGACTTCTGTTTTGGTATCATCCCTAAAAGAGTGCTCTTTCACTCTGTGGGCCCTGGGCAGTTACAGAGAGCCCTCATTAGTTATCCGTCACATATTTGCTTCTCCACTGGTAAATTTACTAGGTAATGGCCAGGTTTTCAGTCTATGAATATAATCCTATAAGACATGAAAGCCTGTGGTTTCTGGAGTTTGTTTGTTCTTTAGCATCTTTGTTGATTTCAGAGAGAGAAAGTGAGAGGGAGAGAGACAGATAGAAACATCAATGATGAGAGAATCATTGATGGGCTGCCCCCTGCAAGCCCCCAACTGGGGATCAAGCCCACAACACAGGCATGTGCCCTGACCTGGAACCGAACCGAACCATGATCTCCTGGATCCTAGGTTGATGCTCAACCACTGAGTCACGCCCAGTAAGGTGGAGTATTTTTTTAATAGTGTCCTGTTGGAGTTTGAGAGAAAAGTAAAAATCAGTTATACTGATATTGTCTTTACTATTTTGATATTATGTCTACCATGAATTTGCATTAATTCTAATTTTTTAAAAAAATATTGTGCTAAAATATTTGTATCTTTATTTCTGAGTTCTTTGGCAACTCCTTAAATTTTGTGTCACTCACTTTACCCTATCTTTTATTCCCATTTTGAAAGTAAGTCTATGTACAGATTACACAAATGATTTCAATGCTAAACTTTTAGGAGAAAAAAAAAATATATATATATATATATATACACACATATATATATGTATACACATACACACACACACAATCAGCACATATAGTCATACAGTAGAGAATAATGTGTGTGTGTGTGTATTTTGAGGAACAAGATGACATTGCTGAGAAGAAAGATTACAGTAGTTGTAGGTGAATCATATGAATTTTAGGCAAGTGTTATTCACTGATTAGTAATCTAAAAATTCAAGGAGTCTTAGGACACCATCTAAGGACTGATTTGAAAGATGTAGATTTTGGAGAAGGGGAATTGTTTGTTATGCTTGCTTTTGGTTGCTTTGTATGGGTGCCTATTCTTAGAAGTGTATTATTGTAGCACCAGCCTAGATATTTAACCATTGAAAGGGGACGTGTCTAACACTTAAGCTCAGTTTAAAAAATTCTGAGCAAAATGACTGCGTATATCACTTAAACATGGAGAAAATAGTCACATTCAGTTATATGCCTAATCAAAAGGTCAAGGTTTGAATAATTAAAATATTTACAGTGCAATACTCTCTGTATGTGAATACAGAGTATGCATGTTTAACTTAAGTATTTCGTATAAGGGTTCATGTATATCTGGAAGCCAAATTGGAGCCACTCCATCCTTTCTTTTTACTTGCATTTTCTCATAAGAAAGCAAAGAGCTTCCGTTCAAGGCCATTTGAGGTATTTTTCCCCTGATGTAATCAGGATGAGTACAGTTGGAGAGCTCAGTGAAACACGGAGACAAAAAATCAGGCACCTGTCCAGAGCATTTCATGCTCATAACACTTCTAAATTAGTGATTAATAATCAGTGGAGTGGCCTACAGAGCTAATAGCGTACTTCTATTGTCAAAAGTAATTCTGGTTTGGCTCAAGTAAAGCACTATACCTTCTTTGGAGGTATTAACAAATTAAAGTGCTGATTGAGCCTGTATCCCTGTTGTGATATGAAATTCAAAGTAACTGGGGAAAATTCAAATGCATTTTAATTTATTAATAACCATTAAAGTCCCTAATCATGATACATCCTCAGGCTTAAGAGAAAGAGAAATACACAAAAAGGTAAAACAAAACAAATAACAATAAAAACATTTTATTAGTAAGGTTGAAACTATACCTATGTAATTTGTTTAAATGATTCCCTCTTGGAAACATTAGCTGCAATAATTTTGGGGGGGCCAGAATTTATGTATGCATATAATTATTTTACATAGTTTAAAATGCTAATAATTTATTCATTTTAGTTAATATATTTATATAACATTTAATAGAGAAACTTAGAAATATTAACTTATTAAATACTCATAGAGGTAGGCACTGTTATATCATTTTGCAAACAAGTCTGTTTAGATACAGAAATTTTTATTTTATTTTCAATTCCAGTTGACAATATTATTTTATATTAGTTTCAAGTATACGGCATAGTGGTTAGACAATTATATAATTTACAAAGTGAGCCCCCCCATAATTCAAGTACCCACCTGGTGTGATACATAGTTATTACAATACTGTTGACTATATTCCCTATGCTGAACTTTACATCCCAATGACGATTTTTTCAAAATATGTTTTTATTGATTTTTTTTTTATAGAGAGGAAAAGGGAGAGGGAGAGAGAGATAGAAACATTGATGACAGAGAATCATTGATTGGCTGCCTCTTGCATGCTCCCTACTGAAGATTGAACCTGCAATCTGGGAATGGAACCCATTACCTCTTGGTGCATGCGACAAAGCTCAACCAACTGAGCCACACCAGCTGAGCTCTATGACTATTTTGTAACTACCAATTTGTGCCAAGTAGCTTGCACAAAGTCACACAACCAGTTAGTGGCAGAGCCTGAACTTGAATTCAGAAAGACTGGTTGCAGAGGCAATGCTTTTGCAAACTCCAAGTGAGGCCTAATTATTTATAAAATATTTGTATATATGCAATAATTACATATGCATGTAAATGGGGATATACATGTGACATGAAATACCAGGGCTATTTAAAAATCAGGGTAAAATTGCAAAACATCTGAATTAAAAGAGCCCTTAAAAGTTAGTTGGTTTAACGTACATATTTAAAAGAAGAAATGAGGGCCCAGAGAAATTGACTTCCCCAAGGTCACAAGACAGTCACTGACACAGGTGGAACAAGATCTCAAGACTTCTCATTCTCAATCCGATATTTTCATTACTCTAAGTTGCCTTTGCTATAATTCATTTAAATAAATACATCAAAATTTGTATTTTCAAGTAAACTTTACCTTCAAATGGTCACTTTCTAAAGATATGTGCTTACCCTAGCCATGCTGTGTTTCACCAAATGCTCTTATAACTTGTTCTTTGAAGTTACCTTTGAGACTGACTTGAGTTTATCAAGAAAAATGAGTCTTTTTTTTAAAGAAAAATGAGTCTTAACACAGTATGGTCATACTTTAACATACTTTGCTTTTGAACACAAATGGTATTTTAATTTTATTTTTTATCGAATTTATTGGGGTGACATTGGTTAATGAAACTATACAGATTTTAGGCATACAATTATACAATACATCATCTGTATATTGTATTGTATGTTTACCACCCCAAGTCAAGTTTCCTTCCTTCACCCATTTATCCCCCATTTACCTTCTTCTTCATCCTTAAGTTCATTGTTTAGTCTTGGATCTAAATAGCATTTGATTATTTCTCAAAATTCAACTACCTTTAAAATAAAAACATTTGGCACTGGCCAGTGTGGCTCAGCAGTTAGAGTATTGGCCTGTGCACTGAAGAGTTGTAGTAGGTTCAGTTACTAGTCAAGGGCAAGTACCTAGGTTGCAGGTTCATACCCTGCCCTGGCGAAGGGCATGGCTCATGCAGGAGGCAACCAATCGATGTGTCTCTCTCACATCGATGTTTCTCTCTCTCTCTCCCCTCTCTCCTTCCCTCTCTTCTATTCTCTTTTAAAAAATCTATGGGAAAATATCTTCAGGTGAGGATTAACAATTTTTTTTTTTTTTAAATACAGAGATTTGTCACCATGAAGATTATTGTGGAGTATATGATGCAGGCTCTAAATGGAATTAAAAAAAAAAAATTCCAAAATTTTCCTGAATAGTAGGAGCATAATCGAAATACGCATGTAACCTTTCAAAGTGACAGCTTAGGGAATGCAAACTTGTTTGGATGTTTGCTTTCTAATAACTTTATTTAAAAATATATTATCACTATGGGGAATCCTATGTTCTAAAATTTCAACCCACTGATAGAGTCCAGGAAGATAACATTTGTGTGTATATGTATGTGTTATGTTGCGTTGTGTTTCTTGGATGACTATTCCCAGATATAGAAGTTCCAAATAAAGAATACCATTCATTCTCCCAAGCAAAGGAAATTTTTTTGGGTAATGAATACTTTGGTGTGGTATGTAGGATATATTGATGGCATAGTTTGTTGGAGAGGTTATGAGAGTAATTAAGAAAATCAGAGCTAAGAATAGGCAAAATAATGTAAATCAGAACAATGTTACAGGGAAGGTTATATGAAACAAGTAGCAGTCTAAATTGGAGGCAGAGAAGAGAAGAGGGGGTAGGGGAGACTTTGTTTGGGGCAGTAGGTGCATGATGCAGTGAATGGATTAAGTTTTATTGAATTGTACACTTGAAACCTGTATGCCTTGGTGAAGCAATGTCACCCCAATAAATTCAATTAAAAAATAAAACTAAGTTACTAGTGATATCAATAATATTCCCAATATTGGGAGACACAGGGAAAGAGAAGAGTCTCAGTTTTAGATAAATTTACCTTTAAGAATACTAGCCATTTGTTTTAACTTTCTTATAATCCCATCTGTGAAGCCTTGTCTAAATGACTGATAGATGAATATATAGATAGGTGATATATATTTTTTTGCACCTATATTCACTGGAATATTGGTTTATAGTTTTGTTTTGTTTTTTTTCTTTTCTGTACAATCTGTCTGGTTTGGGTATCAGAATAACACTGGCCCAGCTGGGCGTGGCTCAGCGGTTGAGCATCGACCTAGGATCCAGGAAATGAGGGTTCAATTCCCAGTCAGGGCACATGCCCGGGTTGCAGGCTCCATCCCCAGTCAGGAGCATGCAAGAGGCAGCCAATCAATGACTCTCTCTTCATTGATGTTTCTATCTCTCTCTCTCCTCCTTTCTTCTCTCTGAAATCAATAAAGATATATATTTTAAAAAAAACAAAAAACAATGGCTTCATAAAATGAGTTAAGCAGTGTTCTTTCATCTATTTTCTGACAGATTGTATAGAACTGATATTAGTTCTTTAAAAGTTTGATAGAATTTTTTATTAGTAATATGACTACTCAAATTATTTGTTTCATATTGGATTAATGGTGGTAGTTCATGTTTTTAATGAAATGGGTCCACTTCTAAGATATTAAATTTATACATAGTGACATTTCTAATATTTTTATTATTCTTTAGTATCTATATGTCTTTTAGTGATAGCCTTTGTTTCATTTCAGCCACTGTTAATTTTTGTTATTTCTTTTTCCTTTCTTTGTCTGTCTTGTTTGAGATTTGCCAATTGTATTAAACTTTGCAAAAAAACCCAGATTTTCTTTCATTGATTTGCTCTGTTGTTTTTCTCTTTTCAATTTAATTGATGTTTGTTCTCATCAATATTATTTCTTTTTTTTAAATTTTATTTTTGTTTAAAATATTAAAGATGTCCCTTTTTCTCCGCAATGACCTGTTCCACCCCATCCTATCCCACTCCTCAGTCCCTATCTTCACCATTGTCTGTGTCCTTGGGTTGTGCATCTATGCATATAACTTCTTTGGTTACTCTCTCCCCCTCCACCCACCTGCCCTCCTCCATCCCTCTGACATTCGTCAGTCTGATCTATGCTTCCATGTCATTGAATCTATTATGTTCCTCAGTTTATTAAGTTCTTTAGATACCATGTATAAGCAAGATCATGTGATGTTTGTCTTTTGCTGCCTGGCTTATTTCACTTAGCATAATATTCTCCAGGTCCATCCATAGTGTCCCAAAGGGTATGAGATTCTTCTTCTTTACAGCTGCATAGTATTCCATGGTGTAAATGTCCTGCAGGTTTTTTATCCACACATCTACCAATGGGCACTTAGGCTGTTTCTAGATCTTGGCTATTATAAACTGTGCTGCTATGAACATCGGGGTACATATATTCTTCCTGATTAGTGTTTCAGGATTCTTAGGATACATTCCTAGAAGTGGGATCACTGGGTCAAAAGGCAACTCCATTTCTAATTTTTGGAGGAACCTCCATACTGCTTTCCATAGTGGTTGCACCAGTCTGCATTCCCACCAGCAGTGTACTAGGGTTCCTTTTTCTCCACACCACCCCGCCCCCCCCCGCCCCAGCACATGTCATTTGTTGATTTGTTGATGGCAGCCATTCTGACAGGTGTGAAGTGATACCTCATTGTGGTTTTAATTTGCATCTCTCTGATGATTAGAGACCTTGAGCATTTTCTCATGTGTCTCTTGGCCATCCCTATGTCCTCTTTAAAGAAGTGTTCATTTAAATCCTTTGCCCATTTCTTAATTGGGTTGTTTGTCTTCCTCTTGCTGAGTGCTATGAATTCTTTGTACACTTTGGAAATTAGCCCCTTATCAGATACATCCTTGGCAAATATGTTTTCCCAGACCTTGGGGTTCCTTTGTATTTTGAGGCTGCTTTCTTTTGCTGTGCAGAAGCTTTTTAGTTTGATGTAGTCTCATATGTTTATTTTTTCCTTTGTTTCTCTTGCCCTAGGAGATGTCTCAGTGAAAAGTCCACTACGTGGGATGTCTGTGACTTTACTGCCTATGTTTTCTTCCAGGATTTTTATGGTTTCGTGACTTATGCTTAAGTCTTTTATCCATTTTGAGTTTATTTTTGTGTATGGTGAAAGTTGGTGGTCTAGTTTCATTATTTTGCATGTATCTGTCCAATTTTCCCAGCACCACTTATTGAAGAGACTGTTCTTACTCCACTGGATACTCTTGCCTCCTTTGTCAAATATTAACTGACCATAACGGCGTGGGTCTATTTCTGGGGTCTCTGTTCTGTTCCATTGATCTATATGCCTGTTGTTGTACCAATACCAGGCAGTTTTGGTTTCAGTGGCTTTGTAATACAGTTTGAAGTCTGGTAATGTGATCCCTCCCACTCTGTTCTTTTTTCTCAAGATGACTGCAGCTATTCGGGGTCTTTTTTTGGTTCTACATAAATTTTTGAAATGTTTGCTCTAGATCTGTGAAATATGCTGTTGGTATTTTAATTGGGATTGCATTGAATTTATAAATTGCTTTGGGTAGTATGGACATTTTAATGATATCAATTCTTCCAGTCAATGAGCATGGTATCTTCTTCCACTTGTTTAAATCTTCCTCTATTTCTTTTTTCAGTGTCACGTAGTTTTCTGAGTACAGGTCTTTTACATCCTTGGTAAAGTTTATTCCTAGGTATCTTATTTCTTTAGTTGTAATGATAAATGGTATTGCTTTTTTAGTTTCTCTCTTTGAAAGTTCACTGTAGGTGTATAAGAATGCCATTGATTTCCGGATGTTGATTTTGTATCCAGCTACCTTGCCAAATTTGTTTATCAAATCTAGTAGTACTTTGATGGAGTCTTTAGGGTTTTCTATGTACAATATCATGTCATCTGCAAACAATGACGGTTTTACTTCGTCCTTTCCAATTTGGATACCTTTTATGTTTTCTTCCTGTCTGATGGCTATGGCAAGGATTTCCAGTACTATGTTGAATAAGAGTGGTGAAAGCGGACATCTCTGTCTTGTTTCTGTTTTTAATGGAAATGGTTTTAGTTTGTGGCCATTGAGTATGATGTTGGCTGTAGGTCTGTCACATATGGCCTTTATTATGTTGAGGTATGATCCCTCTATTCCCACCTTGCTGAGAGTTTTTATCAGAAATGGGTGCTGGATTTTGTCAAATGCTTTTTCTGCATCTATTGATATGATCATATGATTTTTGTCCTTCATTTTGTTTATGTGATGTATCACATTTATTGATTTGCGGATGTTGTACCAACCTTGCATTCCCAGAATAAATCCCACTTGGTCATGATGTATGATCTTTTCAATGTAGTGCTGGATCCGATTTGCTAGTATTTTAGTGAAGATTTTAGCCTTTATATTCATCAGGGATATTGGCCTGTAGTTTTCTTTCTTTGTAGTATCTTTATCTGGTTTTGGGATTAGCATGATGCCGGCCTCATAAAAAGAGTTTGAGAGTTTTCCTTCTTGAATTTTCTGGAATAGTTTGAATAGAATAGGTGTTAATTCTTCTTTGAATGTTTGGTAAAACTCTCCTGTAAATCCACCTGGTTCAGGACTTTTGTTTGCTGGGCGTTTTTTGATTACTGCTTCAATTTCATTAGTTATCGGCTTATTCTGCCCCTTCTTGATTCAGCTTTGGAAGGTTGTATGCTTCTAGGAATTTGTCCATTTCACCCATGTTGTGCAATTTGTTGGCATATAGGTGTTCATAATATTTTTTTTAAAAAATATATCTTTATTGATTTCAGAGAGAGGAAAGGAGAGGGAGAGAGAGAGATAGAAACATCAATGATGAGAGAGTCATTGATTGAGCTTGCAACTCGGGCATGTGCCCTGACCGGGAATCAAACCGCAATCGCCTGGATCCTAGGTCGATGCTCAACCACGGAGCCACGCCCTGCGGGGCAATTTTCTTACAATCCTTTGTATTTCTGTTGAATCAGTTATATCACTTCTTTCATTTCTGATTTTATTTATTTGGGTCCTCACTTTTTGTTTCTCAGTGAGTCTGGCTAAAGGTGCATCAATCCTATTTATCTTTTCAAAGAACCATCTCTTGGTTTCATTAATTTTTTGTATATATTTTTTTTTAGTCTCTATGTCATTAATGTCTGCTCTGATTTTTATTGTTTCCTTCCTTCTGCTCCCTCAGGGCTTCTCTTGCTATTCTTTCTCTAGTTGTTTTAGTTGTTGTTTAGATGGTTCATTAGATCTTTTCCTAGTTTCTTGAGATAGGCCTGTAGTGCTATTACTTTTCCACTCAGGACTGCTTTCTCTGTGTCCATAGATTTTGGGTTGTTGTCTGTTCATTTTCGTTACTTTCCTTGAAGTGTTTGATTTCTTCCTTGGTCTCATTGGTAACCCATTCATTGTTTGATAACATGCTATTTAGCCTCCATGTGTTTGAATATTTTTGATTTTTTTTTTTTTATGGTGGTTGATTTCTAGTTTCATGATATTGTGATTCGAGAAGATGCTTGATATGATTTCAATCTTATATTTGTAGAGACTTGCCTTGTGCCCTAACATGTGATTTATTTTTGAGAATGTTCCATTTGCACTTAAGAAGAATGTGTATTCTGCTGCTTTGGGATGCAATGTTCTGTAAATGTCAATTAAATCCATTAGGCCTAGTGATTCATTTAAGGTCTGCATTTCCCTGTTGTTGTTGTTTTTTGTCTTGATGATCTGTCCATTGCTGACAGTGGGGTGTTAAATTCCCCCACTATGACTGTGTTGCTGTCAATCTCCCCTTTAAAGTACCCCAAGAAATTTTTTATATATTTAGATGCTCTTATATTAAGTGCATAAATGTTTATAAAGGTTATCTCCTCCTGTTCGATTGATCCCTTTAGTAATATGTAGTCACCATCTTTGTCTTTTGTTATGGTCTTTATTTTGAAGTGTGTTTTGTCAGAAATAAGAATCAGTACTCCAACTTTCTTTTCCTTTCCATTTGCTTGGAATATTTTACTACATCCCTCCACTTTTAGCGTGTGTGAGTATTTTGCTCTCAGGTGGGTTTCTTGTAGACAGCATATATTTGGGTCCTGTTTTCTTATCCATTCAGCTACCCTTTGTTTTTTGATTGGACCATTTATTCCATTTACATTTAAGGTTACTATTGATATCAACTTATTTAATGCAAATTTTCCCCTTTATGCTGATGTACCTTTCTCTCACTATTCCTTCTTTTTCTTAAAGCAGTCCTTCTAACATTTCTTGCAATGCTGGTTTAGTGGTACTGAACTCCTTTAACCTTTTTTTGTCTGGGAAGCTCTTTATTTCATCACCAATTTTAAATGATAGCCTTGCTGAATAAAGCAATCTTGGTTGCATGTTCTTGTTTTTCATTACTTGGAAGACTTCATGCCACCCCCTTCTGGCCTGAAGAGTTCTGTTGGGAAATCAGCTGTCAGCCTTATGGGGGTTCCCTTGTAGGTCACTGATTGTTTTTCTCTTGCAGCCCTTAATATTTTCTCTTTGTCCTTGATATTTGCAATTTTAATTATGATGTGTCTTGGAGTGGGTCTCTTTGGGTCCCTCTTGATTGGAACCCTCTGTGCTTCCTGAATTTGTGTGGCTTTCTCCTTCACCAGCCTAGGGAAGTTTTCTATAATTATTTCCTCCACCAAGTTTTCTATTCCTTGCTCTCTCTCCTCCCCTTCTGGCACTCCTATAATGCTAATGTTGTTTCGCCTCATCTTGTTCGAAAGCTCCCTTAGACTGTCCTCATGCTTTTTAAATGTTTTTCTTTTTGCTGCTCTGATTGTGTGATTTTTTTTCTACCTTGTCTTCTAAGTCACTTATTCTATCCTCTGCTTCATTGAGCCTGCTTTTAATTCCTTCCAGTGCATTCTTGATATCAGATACAGCATTCTTTATCTCTGTCTGAGTTTTGTTTATGGTATGTATCTCTTTTTTCATGTTTTCACTAAGGTCCTGGATCTTATCATCTAGTGTCTTTTTAAGTTCCTTGAACATTTCATAATCCATACTGTGAACTCCGTTTCTGATAACTGGCTTAACTCCATCTCATCAGAGTCTTTTCCTGGTGATGTTTCCTTTTCTTTAATTTGGAGGTTGTTTCTTTGTCTCCCCATTTTGGTAGGTCTTAGTGTTTGTATCTATATATTAGATATATTTGCTGTCTCTCAGTCTTGTGGGATGGGATTTTGTCTTGTGGGTCCAGTGGAACCCAGAGGTGTGTTTTCCTTATACTTCTGAGCTTTTTGCTCTAGGCGTGTCCCTTTTGTTGGTGTCCCTTTTGTGGTTTCTTTATGTTCTCCTGTTGTAGTTGGGTCTAGATTGTCATTGATCAGTCCCCGGGAGGACCCTCCTCTCAGGTTGGTTAACTGTGTCTCAGCCCCAACCTTGTCGGCTGTGTAAGATGTTGTATGGGTGCTGGCAAGGCAGGACTATACACAACTAAACTTCCAGGAAACAAGAGTTATCTTACAAAATATCTTGACAGTCACAATGAAAACAACCCACGTGTAAATAGAACTGTGAGAGTGAAGGGAGAACACACACAGACACAAAAATGCTTAAAAAATAGAAAGAGAGAAAGAAAAGTAATGCTGAGAGAGTGAGAGATGTATACTGTTAATACTGGTAAAAATTTAGAAAATAATAATAAACCAAAATGTAAAAAATAGAGAAGCTACTGGGAGATAACAGAAGTAGAGAAAACATTCTGAAAGAAGGGCCAGCAAAAAATTAAAGGAGAGAATAGGAATGGGATAATAGTTGAAAATGTAAAAACAAAAATACAATAAAGAGAATAAGAGAAACTAACAATCGAACAAAAAGACAGGAAGACAGAAGGGAGGATAATGAAAGAATGAAAGAAAAGTAGAAAAAGAAAAAAGAAAAAAAGTTATGTTCAATGGATCAAGAGGAGAGAGAGAGATATAGCCCATGCTGGGAGGGAGTCTGGTAAGAGACTTGGGGGAAAGTATAGAGGAAAGCAGTAAATTTGGTTATAATGGTAAAGTCCCAGGTGTCAAGCAGGGATATCAAGAAAGTCTTGATATTAGAAGCATGGATAAAATGAAACAAAGCAAATAACCAAAACAAAACTAAAAACAAGCTAAGCAAGACAAAATTCTTTTATAAAAAAGAGGAAAAAAAATTTAGTTAAAAAAATTTAAAAAAATTATTATAAAACTTAGAAGAAAAAACAAATTTTCTCCCCTTTATCTTCTTCCTAAGGAAAAAAAGAGAAAAAACAAACAAACCCACAAACAAAAAACAAACAAAAAAACCCAAAAACCAAAAAAACCCAAAAACAAAAAACAGAAGAAAAAAGGGTAGTCAATCAGGTGAGTTTCTTCTGGGCAACTTATGTTGTCTGAGGGTCACTGTTTTTGTATGCTGATTTTAGTTCTCCTGGGAGGTACTTGTGTATCAGCCAATGTGAGGAACCATCTAGCTTTGGCTCTGATGTCCTTATATAGATGGTTGATCTGAAGCTTTCTGTGGGCCACCTCTTCCTCAACTATTTTGCAACCTTGTAGTTGCCTGGTCTTACTCCAGTCTTCAGGATGCAGGGTGGGTAGTGTAGCCCAGGGTATCACTCCCCTTAGAGGTGTCGCTATCAAGCGCTCACTCTGCGGGAGTTAGTCTCTGCTCCACTGCCAGGTCCTCAGTCCCTACCCTGTCCTCTGATTCTAGTTCCCCATGCTCTGGCCTGCTGCAGTTTCTGATTGATTTCAGCCTGTGTCCTTTTCTGTATGGGTTGTTTCGGCAGCCTGGGTCAGTGGGTTCTATTAAAAACACACTTTGATGAGTCCTTTGCCTGCCCTGCCCCCACAGGGGTTTTCAGTGTTTCCTCCAGTTCCCAAATAACAGTCCCTGAGGGTCTTATGCTTACGATGTCCTACTGTGAGCTGCTCTCCCTTCCCCCTCCAGACTGTGCCCTGCTGGTGTGTCTGGGGCTTGAGTGTGTTGGACCTGCCCCTTTCCTGTTGGGGGCAGTGCTCCTGACTGCAGGAGAGGCCAGCTGGCTCTGTCCATCCCTGCTCAGCTCTGGTTGGCTGTTCGCACCAGGCCAGCCCCTCAGTGCAGGCTGGGAAGGTGGGAACCAGTTCTGTGATTAAACTCACAGATGCACAAAGCAACACACAGGCAGAGAGTCTGCCCTGCAAGGTCCTGCTGCCCTCGCACCAAGGCACCCAGCGCAAGGGGATCCAAAGTCAGCTCCACGCAGCTCCCCGCACTGCTGGTCTCAGCAAAGCTGGAGTGGCTTCACGCCCCACCATGGCCCCCCTCAGGGCTGGTCACAGATCCCAGGCCCTCGGCAGCTGGAACTCAGGGCCAGGAGGCTCCTCCCCTCCCCCACACCACACAGATTCATTGCTTTTGGGGGCTCAACACAATGCCCCACAGGGAGGCAGAAGGTCCCCATGTGCAAAGATGTAATACTATAAATTTAGAAACACCTTTTTTGAAAAAAAAAAAAAAAAAAAGTCTTTATTGATTTCAGAGAGAGGAAGGGAGATGGAGAGAGAGAGATAGAAACACCAATGATGAGAGAGTCATTGATCGGCTGCCTCCTACATGCTCCTTACCTGGGATCGAGCCCACAACGCGGACATGTGCCCTGACCAGGAATCGAAGTGAGATCTCCTGGATCTTAGGTCAATGCTAAACCACCGAGTCATGCTGGCAGGGCAACACCTTTTTTCTTTAGCTTTTAAAAAAAATGCATTTAAGGGAAAAGAATTATAAATAAATAAATAACAAGCTTATGCTTAAATTATGTCTAAGCTCACCCTAAGCCAAATTAATTTCCTAGGCCTAAAGGCATCCAGAAGTTCAGCTTTGCTCTCTGAGTAGATAATGACATAAAGAGGTAAGTTCTTGGCCTATGTCAGAAACAACAGTGAGCAAACCAGTGGGTAAATTGAACAAGAAAAATATGTGTAATCTTTTTACAGCTGCAGATTTGGGAGACCAGTGCCTGTTCAATATACTTTAAAGTACTTGCTGTGTCCCCTGGCTATGGTGGGGGAAGGACTTGTCATTTCCTGCCATCAAAAGGCTGCAGGATGTGGTAGAAAAAGTAAAAATAACACTACATTGCCACAAAGAAGTGAGCTGTACACCATTTTAGGGTGTATGTGTGGGGAGGGGGAAGGTGAAACCTTTTTAAAACTGACTTTTATTTGCATTTCTTTTGATCATAATACAATGTGGCTGCTTAAATGCATATTCTTAAGAGTTCAGATTTTAGAAAAGACAATGAGTGTGTTTTGAGTCTTGTACTATGCCTTAGTGCCTTAGATCATAGATTGCAGATAAACATGGAAAATTTGTAGTTGTGTAATTTTTTAAATGTCAAATGGACATTAAGCTTGTGGAGACCACTGTTACTGTGAAGGATGTATTTTTTCTTTGATTGTTTCTGAAGTTTCTTCAATTTTATTCCCAAACACTTAAGTAAAGACATTGTGATTATTTTGGGGTAACCATTGAGGAAATCTGATTAGCTCAATGGGATGGCATTCAGAGCACTTATTTTATTCATTGACAGATTATCGATAAAGAAGAGCAAATTTTTCTGCTGAGAAAAAAGATAACTTTATAAAGAAAAAATAGATATAATTCTCAGTAAATGTAAAAAGAACGTTCTTTGAAAAATGGTCTCTGCAATCTCCAAATGCTTTGCAGTGACCAATATCAATGATTAAAACAATAGCTAGGGATTACTAAATATGTATTTAGATTTTATAGCTTAAAAAGCCTTCAAATGACATACTGCAAAAATTATACAGAACTGGATAATTTTTAAAAATGGTTCTGAAAATGTGCTGGGACATTTGTACTATCTGTTTAATGAATATTTCCTAAATGTCTGCTAATGGATATCTATTTAATACAGGTCTGTTCTAAGAGTTGTGAGAAATACCCAGATCATTAAGACAGAGTTCCCACTCTCAAGGAGTTTGTAATCTAGTGGGCTGTGCCATCAGACAGGATGAAATACATCAGGCTATAATAGAGATACAAGCAATATGCTGTGGGAAGTCAAATGAAAGAGAGGTAATTTCAAATTGAGTTACTCAAGGAACTCTTGGAGGAGGCTATAAGAATAAAAATTTCCCTTTTTATCAAGAATTTTCCTATCAAAGTAGGAAGGTGGGGATGAGGGACCAGAACATGAAAACATTCAGGCTAAATGAAAAGACAGAGACATCAAGGCACATGATATATTCAAGGACACCCTGGCATTGTGGAAGCATAGAACATTTGGAAAAGTATAATTAGAGATCTGGCTAGAAAGAGAAAATAGAGCCTGGCCTGGCATGGCTCAGTGGTTGAGAGTCAACCTAGGATACAGGCGATCAGGGTTCGATTCCTGGTCAGGGCACGTGCCTGGGTTGTGGGCTCAATCAATGACTCTCTCATCATTGATGTTTCTATCTCTCTCTCTCTCTCCTTTCCTCTCTCTGAAATCAATAAAGATATATTTTTTTAAAAAAAGAAAATATAGCTTTGCATGTCAGTGTTTTCTTTGTTTTTTATTTTTAATTCATCTTTATTGTTGAAAGTATTATAGATGTCCCCCCCTTTCCCACCATTGACCCCCTCTACCCCAATACCGCCCCCTCTCCAGGTCTTCCCCAAAATATTGTCTGGCCCATGGGCTATGCATATACGCATATAAGATCATTGGTTAATCTCTTCCTGCCTCCCCCTTCCCTCTAATGAACAAAATAAACTGAGATCCAGAGACACTGAAGCATGGAACAAATTGACATATTTCAGATGTAGTAACATCAGTTTTTAGGTCATCATAATGTGAACACTTAGAGGATTTTGCATAAGTGCATGATATGTTTCAACCTACATCTGATAAAGACATCTGCAGAAATATGTAAGTCTAAAATAAGAAAGTTATGCTATTTAACATAATAAAGAGGAAGTAAAGCTATTGCTCATGTCAAAATGTTGTAAACAGAGATAAAATATGAGTGTTCCTCCTTCTGAAATACTGCTGGGTGTTACTGATACAGTGCTGGAAAGGTATAAAAGGTTTGCATTTGCAGGATGAGATTTCTTATTTGCTTGCCTATTTATTTTAGCTAGAAGGTGCCACTCTGCCTTTTTAGTCAACCCAAAGTGGAAGCTCTTAGTATTTCTGTAAGATCACCCCAAAAATTTTTGGATAAAAGGGATTTTCTGAGTTTCCTACATTTCAACTCATACTATAGATTGCAAAATAATAATAATAATAATTACATATATATATTCTGCTTTTAATTGCAAAGAACAAGATCACACAACATTGGCCTGTCCAGTCCTCCATCATATCCCAATTTTGAATTGTATTACTATTCACTCCAGTGAAATATGGAGTCATCAAAAATGCACCAAATATTACAAATAATGTCACTCATTAAAAAAATTACTTTGTTTAGTAACAGGACATTATGCAGTGAGCACAAGTATACAAAATTCTAGTCAAATATTGCCCTTACACTAAGCTCCAGGGACTGATATGATCTCAGGTTTGACTTGAGATTGGGTCCATGGTCCTTTAGGATATTTCAACCCTGTTTAGGAGAGAGTAAAATTTCCATGTCTTTGAGAATCTAGTACCTAAAATATTCACGTGGGAAGAAGAGAGAGTGTCATATGAAAGAGTTTCATCAGACTCAATTTTCACCAAGTTTTTCAGTCAATATATTTGATGTCATCTTATAGAAATTTGACAACAGTTTTGATGAGAACCTACAATATAATTTGATGTTTGATGTTTCATACCTAGGGCATCCTTATTCCAGATTTGTGCTATAGAGACCTCCAAGTAAATATGTCATCGCCTGGGTTCTTGAATCATGAGTACAGTATATTTGGCCCTAGAGTCTTTAAGGTTAGTCTAGGACTCTCCCTATTTCATCCTTTTTAAAAACAGATCCAGAGTAACAGACAACTACCCCTCTAAGACTTTACAGTTATAATGTTTTCTCAAATATGGTGGCTTACAAAGGAAGGGGAGTCTGTTTTAAAATGATGCACTGCCCTATCTGCTTCTGCCTAAGCCAGGAGGCATGTACTTGTCATAGAGCTTCCATCACTGGTCAAGGAATCCATTTAGCCTGATTGAATGTGGTATCCAGGTAGAACACCCCCCTTTGAAATAAAAATAAATTCTGATGGAGCATTCAATGGGTCAGAACTGGTGAATTCCCTAGAAGAATTAACCAGGAAAAGACTTTCTAAAGTATTTTATTACTGTGCTGTAGTCAGCTCTTTACCCTGGTGCAGTTGCTGGAGAGGCTTACTGGAAAGATTGTAAGCTAACTGGCTTTGAAGATTTTCAAATATGTACTGATTTGAAGATTTACTATGTGTACTGATCAGAATCAGGAAGAAATTGTTGTTCTCACTTCTGTCCAATATTTGTGATTACTCAAGTATCATAATGGTACAATTGCCTCCCACACACATGTTCACACCTTGTTAAGCCCCACATGATTTCAGTCTCTTGCAGCACAAAGGCTACTTTTTCTTGTCTTACTAAAGTGTTTATCTAACCAGAATTCTAAAACAAAGTTAGGCTTTTGAGAAAGTGGTTGCCTATAACCTGTGATTGGATGGTTGCTCAGCAGGGCTTCATAGCCAAAAATATAGTGTCTTCTTGCCACTAATATGTCTCAAAGGCTACTATCAGAAAGTAAATAATCTGATGATCTAGCATTTCTAATAATTCACTTTCCTTTATTAAAATAGAGAAACACATTTTGATGGGGGAAATCCTAACATAATTTTGCTCAGAGGAAGTCTCAGTAAAAAATCAACAACACAGAAAGCTATACCTGATCTTCATTTGAGACAAGTTTTCCCTGGATAAGCAACCAAAGATATAATATTGCTCTAAAATACTCTGTAATTATATGAAATGTAAAATTTAATGAAGCTTCAGGTTTGGATAACCAGGTAAATATTCATAAATAAAAATACCTTCCCATGAGATTTCCAAATGAAATAGTGTCTGACCTGTAGATTGCTGGAAATCAGGCTAAATTCAGGCCCTCAGTTTTATTTTTTTCTCTTATTTTCCCTCTTCCCAAGGAAGTTAGTAAAATTAAGTAAGAATAGAATATTGAAGCAAGAAAAAAAATGCTCATGGAGTATGGCATGTTTCTTCAACTGAATATCTCATTCAAAACTGAGATCTGTTCCAGTGTCTATTATAATATGGATTATTTTCTGAAAAAGGAAATCTCAAAAAATAATTGTATGCTCTAAAAAGTACCACCTTTATATTTTGTCCTTATCTATTAGGTAAAGGAGTATTTTTATTCATTATAGCATAGCTGACTGGGTTTTTGTTTGTTTGTTTGTTTGTTTTTTTAATGTTTGAAAGCCTTTCCAATCATCCCAAGCAAATTGTTCTACTATAAAATGTTATATGAACAGAGAGAAAGCATCATCAGGTCTCGCAGGAGGAAGACAGGGGAATCTTAAGTGAGATGCTATATTCAGAAGCATTTCAAGGTTACATGCCAGGGTATACTAATGAAAATGCATTGAAATGTGGCCAATGAGGGAATGACCAACAGAAAAAGTACAGACTTCAGGAGGGTACTCTTGACTTTAAATTTACTTAAACAAAAGTGTTGTTAATATTTTAGTTAGTTACCCTCTTTTGTGCTTATAGAGTATACTGTACATGACTTATGATCACATTTTCATATTGTATTGCAATTATCATTTTCCCTAACTAGACTATAAGGGCCAAGAAAACAGAGATCATATGTCTTTTTCCACTGCCTATATCCTCACTACCAAGCATTGTACCTAGCAAATAGTAGATGCTGAATAAATGTTTGCTGAATAAATACTGGATAAACCCATCACAATCCAAACATGGCTCTAGGTGTTCTAGGGGTTATTAAGGTATATAAGACCCAGCCCCTGACTCCAAGTAGTTTCTGGCCATGTTGTTGTAGGGTGGAGTGCAAAAAGGAGCAGAGGTCATAAATACACAGACACGAATTACTAACAAAAAAAGAGGAAGGTAGGTGCTTTAAGAGATGTATAAATGGGGATTTTGATAAAAAAAAAGGACTAGCATAACAGTGTTAAGCACAAAACAACAGGAAATCTGAGAAAAGCCTTTACAAATAATCGGTAGGACTGATATGCAAAAGTATATATATTCCAGGCTCCAGACTGAGGCAGTAGAATGAGCAAATTCTGTTTGTGGAGGGGAAAAGTTCATTTGAATACTAAGCAGCTCAATTTGGTTGGAGTGCTGGGCATGTTAAGGGAGTAGTAGGACACAAAGCTCCATAGATAGATGACACTGTATTTAAGGAAGCCACTGAGTGCCAGATTATGTACTTTGTGATTTGTTGGACAACAAAGAATCATTAATGCTTTTTAAAGAGTTCATCTTAGAAAAAATTATATCTAATAGCATTATGTAGAATGAGGTAGAGAAAGATAAGGGATAGGGAGACAATTTAAATAATAAGGGCCTGAACTAAAGTATAAACAATGAAAAATTTTTAATCCTCACCCAAGGACATGTTTATTGATTTTAGAAGGCAGGAAGGGGGAGAGAGAGAGGGAGAGGGAGAAGGAGAGTGAGAGAGAGAGAAGAGAAAGAGAAGAAAGAGAAAGAGAAAGAGAAAGAGAAAGAGAAAGAGAAAGAGAAAGAGAAAAAGAGACAGAGAAAGAGAAAGAGAGAAAGAGACATCAATGTGAGAGAAATATTGATTCTGTACACATCCCAAGCAAGGATCAAGCCTGCCACATAGGTATGTGCCCTGACTTGTTAGATGTATGGGAAGATGCTCCAAAGAACCAGGGCTAAACAATGAAACTTTTAAGAAATGAAATGGTCATGAGAAATAAAACAATTACAGAAAATAGTATCAATAGGTATAATAATTGTTTTTTGAGCACTTACTATGCTAAGTGGATTACATAGGCAGCTCAGTTAATTCTCATACTGACTATAAGTTAGATACTATGATTAGTTTCATTGAAGTTTAGTGATATACCCACAGTCACACAGCTATTGATTGAAATAGTGAGAATTTAAACCCAGGTTATTCTGACTCCTAAACATACATTTTTCCAGTGGAAAATATATACAAACAAATAAATAAGTAAAAACATAGAAGATATTAGTTATGATTGATAATAGATAAAATAAATACTGAAGGATGATGGGAAATGCTGGAAGAGAGCTGAAGTTTTTTAAATAGGAAGATCAAGGAAAACCTTAAGAAGAGTGTCATTTGGGTAAAGATCTGAAGGAGGTGAGGGAATAAAACAGGAAAGTAACTTGGCTAAAGTATTTTAGGCACCAGGAGCTGACAATTAAAAGGTTTTGCTTGGTCCATTAACCTAACAGCAAGAATAACAAATGCAAGAATGACTGGAGTAAAGTTCAAGGAGGAGAAGCTTAGGAGGTGAGGTTGGAGGACTAATAGGGGCCAGATTATATAGGATGATGTAGGCCATTGTAAAGACTTTCATTTGTCCTCTTAGGGTGATAAAATGTGATTGGGAGATTTTAATCAAAAAGTTAGCATGATTTCACAAGATATGGTATTTTATTTTATTTTTTTAATTTCATACTAGCTGGTTGCCAAATTTCTTTTTTTTTTTTTTTTAAATTTTATTTTTGTTTAAAATATTACAGATGTCCCTTTTTCTCCCCAATGATCCATTTCACCCTGTCCCATCCCCCTCCCCAGTGCCTCTCCCCACCATTGTCCATGTCCTTGGGTTGTGCATATATGCATATAAATTCTCTGGTTACTCTCTCCCCCTTCACCCACCGGCCTTCCTCCATCCTTCTGACATTCATCAGTCTCATCTATGCTTCCATGTCATTGAATCTATTCTGTTCATCAGTTTATTAAGTTCTTTAGATACCACGTATAAGCGAGATCATGTGATATTTGTCTTTGGCTGCCTGGCTTATTTCACTTAGCATAATATTCTCCAGGTCCATCCATACTGTCCCAAAGGGTACTAGATTCTTCTTCTTTACAGCTGCATAGTATTCCATGGTGTAAATGTTCCACAGCTTTTTTTTATATATATATATATATATCATTTTTATTTTTGTTTAAAGTATTACAGATGTCCCTTTTTCTCCCCAATGACCCGTTCCACCCTGTTCCTTCCTCCTCCCCAGTCACTCTCCCCACCATTGTCCGTGTCCTTGGATTGTGCATATATGCATATAAATTCTTTGGTTACTCTCTCCCCCTCCACCCACCCGCCCCCCTCCATCCCTCTGACATTCATCAGTCTGATCTATGCTTCCATGTCATTGAATCTATTATGTTCCTCAGTTTATTAAGTTCTTTAGATACCATGTATAAGCAAGATCATGTGATGTTTGTCTTTTGCTGCCTGGCTTATTTCACTTAGCATAATATTCTCCAGGTCCATCCATAGTGTCCCAAAGGGTATGAGATTCTTCTTCTTTACAGCTGCATAGTGTTCCATGGTGTAAATGCCCTACAGATTTTTTATCCACTCATCTACCAATGGGCACTTAGGCTGTTTCCAGATCTTGGCTATTGTAAACTGTGCTACTATGAACATCGGGGTACTTATATTCTTTCTGATTAATGTTTCAGGATTCTTAGGACACATTCCTAGAAGTGGGATCACTGGGTCAAAAGGCAACTCCATTTCTAATTTTTGGAGGAACCTCCATACTGTTTTCCATAATGGCTGCACCAGTCTGCATTCCCACCAGCAGTGTACTAGGGTTCCTTTTTCTCCACACCACCCACCGCCCAGCACATGTCATTTGTTGATTTGTTGATGGCAGCCATTCTGACAGGTGTGAAGTGATACCTCATTGTGTTTTTAATTTGCATCTCTCTGATGATTAGCTACCTTGAACATTTTCTCATGTGTCTCTTGGCCATCCCTATGTCCTCTTTGGAGAAGTGTCTATATATGTCCTTTGCCCATTTCTTAATTGGGTTGTTTGTCTTCTTCTTGCTGAGTGCTATGAGTTCTTTGTACACTTTGGAAATAGGCTCCTTATCAGATACATCCTTGGCAAATATGTTTTCCCAGACCGTGGGGTTCCTTTGTATTTTGAGGCTGCTTTCTTTTGCTGTGCAGAAGCTTTTTAGTTTGATGTCGTCCCATATGTTTATTTTTTTCCTTTGTTTCTCTTGCCCTAAGAGATGTATCAATGAAAATTCCACTACATGGGATGTCTGTGACTTTACTGCCCATGTTTTCTTCCAGGATTTTTATGGTTTCGTGACTTACATTTAAGTCTTTTATCCATTTTGAGTTTATTTTTGTGTATGGTGAAAGTTGGTGGTCTAGTTTCATTCTTTTGCATGTATCTGTCCAATTTTCCCAGCACCACTTATTGAAGAGACTGTTCTTACTCCACTGGATACTCTTGCCTCCTTTGTCAAATATTAACTGACCATAACGGCGTGGGTCTATTTCTGGGGTCTCTGTTCTGTTCCATTGATCTATATGCCTGTTGTTGTACCAATACTAGGCCGTTTTGATTACAGTGGCTTTGTAATATAGTTTGAAGTCTGGTAATGTGATCCCTCCCACTCTGTTCTTTTTTCTCAAGATGGCTGCAGCTATTCGGGGTTTTTTTTTGGTTCTATATAAATTTTTGAAATGTTTGTTCTAGGTCTATGAAATATGCTGTTGGTATTTTCATAGGAATTGCATTAAATTTATAAATTGCTTTTAGCAGTATGGAGATTTTAATGATATTAATTCTTCCAGTCCATGAGCATAGTATCTTCTTCCACTTGTTTAAATCTTCCTCTATTTCTTTTTTCAGTGTCACGTAGTTTTCTGAGTACAGGTTTTTTACATCCTTGGTAAAGTTTATTCCTAGGTATCTTATTTCTTTAGTTGCAATGATAAATGGTATTGTTTTTTAGTTTCTCTCTCTAAAAGTTCATTGTTGGTGTATAAGAATGCCATGGATTTCCGGATGTTGATTTTCTATCCAGCTACCTTGCCAAATTTGTTTATCAAATCTAGTAGTACTTTGATGGAGTCTTTAGGGTTTTCTATGTACAATATCATGTCATCTGCAAATAATGACAGTTTTACTTCGTCCTTTCCAATTTGGATACCTTTTATGTTTTCTTCCTGTCTGATGGCTATGGCAAGGACTTCCAGGACTATGTTGAATAAGAGTGGTGAAAGTGGACATCCCTGTCTTGTTCCGGTTTTTAATGGAAATGGCTTTAGTTTGTGGCCATTGAGTATGATGTTGGCTGTAGGTCTGTCATATATGGCCTTTATTATGTTGACTGATGATCCCTCTATTCCCACTTTGCTGAGAGTTTTTATCAGAAATGGGTGCAGGATTTTGTCAAATGCTTTTTCTGCATCTATTGATATGATCATATGATTTTTGTCCTTCATTTTGTTTATGTGATGTATCACATTTATTGATTTGTGGATTTTGTACCAGCCTTGCATCCCTGGAATAAATCCCACTTGGTCATGATGTATCACCTTTTTAATATATTGCTGCATCTGGTTTGCTAGTATTTTAGTGAGGATTTTAGTATCTATGTTCATCAGGGATATAGGCCTGTAATTTCCTTTCTTTGTAGTATCTTTATCTGGTTTTGGAATTAGGATGATGCTGGCCTCATAAAAAGAGTTTGGGAGTTTTCCCTCCTCTTGAATTTTCTGGAATAGTTTGAATAGAAGAGGTGTTAATTCTTTTTTGAATGTTTGGTAAAACTCACCTGTAAATCCATCTGGTCCAGGACTTTTGTTTGCTGGGTGTTTTTTGATTAGTGCTTCAATTTCATTACTTGTTATCGGCCTATTCAGGTTTTCTGACTCTTCTTGATTCAGCTTTCGAAGGTTGTATGCTTCTAGGAATTTGTCCTTTTCCCCCATGTTGTCCAACTTGTTGGCATGTAATTGCTCATAATATTTTCTTACAATCCTTTGTATTTCTGTTGGGTCAGTTGTTATAGCACATCTTTCATTTCTGATTTTATTTATTTAGGTCCTCTCTCTTTGTCTCTTAATGAGTCTGGCTAAAGGTGCATCAATCGTCTTTATCTTTTCAAAGAACCAGCTCTTGGTTTCATTGATTTTTTTTGTATTGTTTTTTTAGTCTCTATGTCGTTCATCTCTGCTCTGATTTTTATTATTTCCTTCCTTCTGTTTCCTCTGAGCTTTTCTTGCTGTTCTCATTCTAGTTCTTTTAGTTGTTGTGTTAGATGTTTCATTAGATCTTTTTCTTGTTTCTTGAGATAGGCCTGTAATGCTATGAATTTTCCTCTCAGGACTGCTTTTGTTGTGTTCCATAGGTTTTGGATTGTTGTCTGTTCATTTTCGTTGCTTTCCATGAAGTGTTTGATTTCTTCCTTGATCTCCTTGGTAACCCATTCATTGTTTGATAACATGCTATTTAGCCTCCATGTGGAGATATGGCATTTTAAATAAATGTAAAAGGTAACTTCACTTTAATTTTTATAGTGAATTTGAGATGATGATGAAACATCCAAGAGAAGAGGTCTTATATATAATTGGAAATAGAGCTACAACTCAGATGAGATTATAT
Source organism: Miniopterus natalensis (assembly GCF_054644295.1). Lineage (NCBI taxonomy): Eukaryota > Metazoa > Chordata > Mammalia > Chiroptera > Miniopteridae > Miniopterus > Miniopterus natalensis. The sequence continues at coordinate 49,196,907 of NC_142103.1, read as the reverse complement.
AGATTTAAGAGTCATTGGCCAATACAAGAGAAGTGAATGAAAGTTCAGTAGTGGTTGACTGGATGTATACTTAAAACTCTAATGTCTAATCAGTAACATTAGTTGGCAATGCCTTTTTTCTAAATAGTTAAAAGGAAATTAAAAATCCAGAGCTTTTTACTTTTTGTTATGCTACCCAATTTCTCCTTTCACTTAATCATAATCAGTACCTGTAAAAATATTTCAAAGATGCATTTAAGTTTAGTAGCTGAAAGACCTCTAATTTTAAGCACACTTTCAATATTTAAGTTCTCTACAGTTGTACTTCCTTGTATTTTATAACACCATTTCACTCCTCCCTTATCTGAGAAATATTAAGTATTTAATCTCTTTAACCTAAATGCATTGTTCATATCATTCATCAAGACTTTTAATTAAAGTGCGCACCATATCTTTGAACAAAAATTGTCTCTTACTTAACAGGCAAATGAGTCAAAATAATAGCAGTAACAATATCTTCAAGGGCTGAATCAAGCACAGTTCAAACCACATGGATTTGATAATCCAAAGCAGGATGCTTCATAATTCCTATTTCATTTTTATTCTTCCCATATATCTTTAAAGTCACTTAAGTCCTCCTGGATTTCAGCAGCATTGGGGTAATTATCCAGGTACCTAAGCTAGAGTTTGTTTACCTCAGAATAAAGGTCGTAGAGCCAGCTGAATAAACTTTCTGGGAATTTTGATTCTCTTACTTGTGCTGTGGTTTATTGTCTTGGATAACTGAGAGGTAACTTAAATGACCCATAAAAATGGAAGTATTTAAAGAGAGGCTGCTTGCCCACTTCATCTCAGACATCTGGGAAGGATTTGGACCAAATCAGTGGTCCCTAAATAATGGCTCAAGAACAAATGCTGGTTTGGCTGCATCTGAATAATATGGGGGAGATTTTTTTTAAATATGAATTTTGGGCCATACATATTGAATCAGAATCTCTGGGGGAGACACCAAGAAAACTATGAAAAGCTGTATATTTTTTACTATGTCCCCAGATGAGTCTGATGATGGGTGAGGTTTGTGAAGCAATGGTCTAAATCAGAATCTCTCAAATGCTATTATACAAAAGAATAACCTGTAGTTATTGTTAAACTGCAGATAGTGATTCAGCAGGTATCGGGTGGGGCAGGAGATTCTTCTGTATTTCTAACAAGCTCTCAAATAATGCTAGTTCAGGATCACGTTTTGAATAACAAGGGCTTATATTATCTCTCAGAATCCTTCTAGTTATACTTTTCTATAATTCTGAAGTGCCTTATAGAAACAGTGGTATATCACCCTCACTCACATTAGAACTTCCAATTCAAACTGAGAGATTTTTCTACACATGGGCTTTTTTTCTCTTTTTTTTTGCAAAAAGTGCCAGACAATAATATTTTTTTCTTCACTTGCAGCTCTGCCTTTGTTTCCCTCCTTTTAGCTTTCAACACATAACTGAAAAGTCCCAGAAAAGCTGATCTATCCACATTGATCATCTCTGAAGAGCTGCAGACCCACTGAGTACTAAAACAAGCCTTTCTCCTATGTGAGCCATAATAAGAGAAACAGCCTGTAAAACACCTGTATAGTGACGGAAATCATCATATGTGAATTTGAAGAACTGCTACATGGCATATTCATGATCAAAATGGGAGAATCAACTGTCATGATGTTCCAGAAAGCCTTATAACAGAGTAAACAAAAGGGGAAATTATAAGATTGTCATCTGTGCTTGCACACTAGACTTCCATGTAGTTACTGTAGCAAATCCAAAACAAATATGCAAATAGTGCTATGACAATCATGTGTGGAGGCTCAGGCTTGTACAGTAAGAAGGGAGTTATTTTGTAGTCAGTCTCTTTAACTCATTGATGATCAATCTTTAAAAAAGAGCAGCAGTTGATTGTGAATTTAGGTTTTGAACTACCATTTGGCAAAGACATTTTCTCTAGGAACAAAAATGCCTGTTAATGACCCATGTGTTGGTCCAGATGTAGACAATACAGATTTTCGATACTTTATCTATGCAGTGACATACACTGTCATTCTTGTGCCAGGTCTCATAGGGAACATATTAGCCTTGTGGATATTTTATGGCTATATGAAAGAAACCAAACGGGCTGTGATATTCATGATAAACTTAGCCATTGCTGACTTACTACAAGTTCTCTCCTTACCACTGAGGATCTTTTACTACTTGAATCATGACTGGCCATTTGGGCCTGGCCTCTGCATGTTCTGTTTCTACCTGAAGTATGTCAACATGTATGCAAGCATCTATTTTTTGGTCTGCATCAGCGTGCGACGATTTTGGTTTCTCATGTACCCCTTTCGCTTCCGTGACTGCAAACAGAAATATGACCTATACATCAGCATTGCTGGATGGTTGATCATCTGCCTTGCCTGTCTGCTCTTTCCTCTCCTGAGAATCAGTGATGACACCCCAGGCAACAGAACTAAATGCTTTGTAGATCTTCCTACCAGGAATGTCAATCTGGCCCAGTCTGTTGCCATGATGACCATTGGCGAGTTGATTGGGTTTGTCACTCCTCTTCTGATTGTCCTATATTGTACCTGGAAGGCTGTTTTATCACTGCAAGATAAATATCCTGTGGCCCAAGACCTTGGAGAGAAAAAGAAAGCCTTGAAGATGATTTTAACCTGTGCAGGAGTGTTCTTAATTTGCTTTGCACCTTATCACTTCAGTTTTCCTTTAGATTTCCTGGTCAAGTCCAACAAAATTAAAAGCTGCCTAGCCAGAAGGGTGATTCTGATATTCCATTCTGTTGCTCTATGTCTTGCTAGTCTGAATTCCTGCCTTGACCCAGTCATATATTACTTCACCACTAATGAGTTCAGAAGACGGCTTTCAAGACAAGATTTGCATGATAGCATCCAACTCCATGTGAAATCTTTCGTGAGCAAACATACTGCTTCTACTCTGACAACTGAATTATGCCAAATAAAAAACTGAATGTGGCCTGAAATGGAAATATATCAGAACACATTTGTAATACTCTAAGCTACTGGGAAGTAATCACAGGAAGAACTGATAGCTTTTTAGTTATGCTCTGTCTTACCTATATGAGAAATTTACATCTTTATGACAGAATCTATTTAGAGCATTATACTCTACCATCACTAATGTTGACATGTCCATGTAGTAATTTGCCACCAAGTCTTTAAGACTTGAACTACAAAATTTCAGAGACATCCTATACATGTATGTTCTCAGCTAGAGTCAACAGCATTTGATCTGTGAACCTCAGACACAAAGAGACAATTACCTTGGTGTCATCATAAGCACCTAGTTTTGTTACAATGGACACTGAGTATTTAGAAATGATGCAGTTATCAACAGGGTGTCCCCAAAAAATGTACACATACTTTAACAGCTGGTACTAAATTTTTAATATGAAATGTATTTTAATAAACACTGCCTTTAAAATTGTTCAGTGTGTGTGTATACATTTTTTTGAGACACCCTATATTTATACTGGTAATTACAGTTTATATTCCAGTATCATAATTTGGTTATATATTAAGTAGGATGGACCATATATTATTCTGTGAAAATAAAGTGCTATAAACATGGGATCATTTTTATCTCCCATGTGTGATTTCACTCTAGGATTTGAAGTCTCAAATAGCTATTTCCTTCATTTCAGTGTCAATACGATACATCATCTGCCACACCTGTTCATAGAATGAAAATCTGAACTTGGGCTTTTGGTATGCTAAAAGTAAGGACAAGAAACAGATTCACATAAAATAACTTTCTATGACTATATAAGATGCCACATTGAATGTACATAAGGAAGATAGCTTGTCAAAGTTCATACAGTGTAACTCAAATTGTCCCTATAAATCCAGGAGACAACGGATAGGTGGCAATCACAGAATGGTTCTCTTAAACTATTTCCAAAGAGCACTTCTGGAGATGAATGAACCAGCCTAGTAAAGGAAGTTGTCACCATGCTTCCAGAGTGATGTCGAGGTCCCTCTGACAGGTTACTGCATTTTCTGAGCCTGTGGAAGAAGTAGTGCACTAACTAATTGCTAAGCTTAAGCCAGAGCAAAACAATGAAGTAGATTTGCATACACCTTTTAAAGCTTCACCACCTTGTATTTCTTTAAGTTAATTGACAACTGTCAAACCACATTCACAAACCAGAGTAGGGTTTGGAAGCAGCCAGGCATGTGGACTCTAGTCTTCAGTAATCTGTCTGGTCCAGCTTTGCCTCAGTCATACCATTCTGGGATCTGTACAACCTCTGCAGCTGGAAAAGTCAATTCTTTCACCTTTTTTTTTTTTTAAAGCCTAAGATTAATTTTGACACCATTGTACACCTCTTACAATGCCTTGCCTGCTACCTGTTTGGTACTAGTATTCAGGAATTAAACCCAGGATATGAATAGCAATTAAACCTGAGGCCTAAATATTACAATTCTTTAAAACATGTTCTAGTAAAAAGATCTAACTTAAAAAAATGCTTAACTCAAAATATGTATGCTACATAAGGAAGATACATGCTACTTCTCATCTGGAAGGAATGTGGAAAGGAGTTGTTTTAGGCACAAAGTTATGATACTAATATGTTTTGGAGGGAAACTGGTGGAATAAAAATAAATTCTAATATCTAAGATGAATGGAAAATTTTCTAATGTTTTCTCTGGACAAGTGTTAATTTTGTTTGTACTTTGTTATTAAAATAATACTCAATTAGAAGACTGACTTTGTGCTGCTAGTAATAGTGTATCTATTTATCTCCTAATTATTAATTGTATGGTACATTTTTTGATGTGTTAAATAAGTGTTAAATTGTCTTTTTAAAAAGGGTAACTGTAACTATTTCTGGTTTGTATACCATAAAATGATTTGTGCTTGTATATAATTTAGTGTTACAATGGGATCACATATAAAAATTTGTGGGCACTTGTAAAGGAAGAGTGTTTTCTATACTAAATATGTTTATTATTTTCTACATATGCATGAATTATACTTCTTATTGTCATTTTTTGAGACCAGTATTCTAATTTTATTAACATATTAATCTTACTTTGAACATATCTTTTGTAAAGGGGAGGGCAAATATTTCCAGGAGATTATTAAACTTTCTAGAGAAATGGTTAAGGTTAGAGTCCACTTATTAGGCAGCCCAGAAGCTCTGACGGATCATTTATATCATTCAAGGAGAAGACAAATTCTAGTATTCTTATGCTGCTTAGCTAGGAACACTCTTACTCCCCAGGACTGTCCATCTATGTTTGTATTCATTGCTGTGATTTAAAAAAATTTTTTAAAAAATATATCTTTATTGACTTCAGAGAGAGGAAGGGAGAGGGAGATAGAGAGATAGAAACATCAATGATGAGAGAGTCATTAATCGACTGCCTCCTGCATGCCCCCCACTGGAAATCAAGCCCACAACCCAGGCATGTGCCCTGACTGGGAATCAAACCATGATTTCTTTGATCATAGGTCGATGCTCAACCACTGAGCCACTCCGGCCAGGCAGTGCTGTGATTTTGTTTACCTACTCCTCCTTCCCATCAGTGTTTTGTCTTTTCTCTTATTCCTTTGTTCTTCAAATCAATAATCTGATCAATTTATTCACACTAAGGTGATGATGATTAATGTTATCTTAATATTAATTTGCCCAGGAATATCTAAATTTTAGGCTTTTGGAATAAACCTTAACTCAAAGTTATAATCCCCAATTTTTAATGGAGGAAATTAAAGACACTGAAACAGACTGGAGAAGAAAGCATTATGAAGAAGTGGGTTTTACAACAGTGTTTTTTCAGATTATATATATAGTAAGTGATTACCTACTTGGTTTACCTCAATGAGGATGCTACATTCTAAGACATATATCGGCTATCAGTTTCTCTGATATCTGCTTACTTTTGTTTTGACTTTTCCCCTTCCAACTCTGGAGCTAATTTTCAGGGGGGAAATTCTAAACTAGGAGAGAAGTACTGCTGCAGCTGCTATTCAGATGGAAGCTTCCTCTCTGAGCTTCTCCTTTCCTTAAAGAATCTTTTCTTCAAACCTCTCATTTATCACTCTCTGGGTTCAATAAAATCAGGGTGCAAAAAGTAAACACCCTTAACTACAGTAATATATAATTCAAGATAAATAAGTTCATACTTTCCATATAAAATTATTTGAGTTTTGATACCAAGAAGTATACATAATTATTCCAACAGGACAGAATTTGAATATGGAGGGACTTCCATGTTATTATTATTCTCATTATTGTCATTATTTTGTTCAAATGTTTTATATGTTTTTATTTTCATTCAGTTAAGCAGCTAATTTTATTAACCTGTAATTTAATGAAAAGAGCCATCTGCCATAGGAACAACAAATCAAGCTACCTTGGTCTGAAGAGGTGCATAAGTGGAACTCTTGTGCAACTTCATTTTTATTTTATCTTTTTGGTTTTACTCCCAAGACACTGTGAAAATGTTGCACTTGGAATTTATTTATGTCTATAATTTATAATACACACTTTAATAATAAAGATGGTTTCTGTAATTACATAGAACTTTTCTGCCTCCAGAAGTCAATGTATATTTAGTCACTTTTAGGCAAACTGATACATAAGTATCTTTGTCAGTGTTCTCATACCCATGGATAAGAATACTATGAGGCTCTACTCTCCTTTTCTCTCCCTGAAGAGGTGCATGTTTTCTTCCAATGGAAAAATGAGCCATTTCCTCCATCCTACCCTACCACTTATCCACTCTTCCCATAGATAAATTATTTACCACCCATTACTTACTAAGGTATCACATTTTGACAAAAAGTTTATTTGAATGACTTAAAGCCCTGTACTTGCTAGAGTATATAATCTGTAGAAAAGGAAATGAGGTGACAGAGGAAATGTTTTATCTTTAGTCTTAAAGGTTGTTACAACCATCTGATTTTTCTTGTGCATTGGCAGAGGAAAAAAACCCATCCTCCACTGTCCCCCCCTGTTCTTCCCAAAACAGATCTACTTTTTAAAAAAAGTTTAGAATTCAGTACAATTGTCTCTAACCCTTTTCTCATCTTAGTTATATTTTTAGCATTTTAGTGACACCCTCCTCATCCCATCTATATCCCCAGTGCTTTCAGAAGGCCCAGGTAACTTCTGTAACAACCACTATGTTAAGAATTACACATTTTGACTGTTGCAGAAAGATTTTCCTAGGAAGTGGTAAGTGCTTTTATAAGGATAAATTTCTGATGTTTTGGTGGAGCTGAAAAAAATAATGGGATATAAATACCGAATCTGCTCCATGCTTCAAATGTCCTCAAAATGTGATACCTTAGTAAGGTATCCCATTTATCTATGGGAAGACTGGATAAGTGGTGGGGTAGGATGGGAAAAATGGCTCATTTTTCCTGAAGCCAGCTCAAAAGTTACTTCACTGTATTCACAAACACATTTGGGGTTGGGTGGGGTAGAGGAGTGAGAAATACACTGTCAAGTAAATCTGGCTATATTAAGTCACTTATTCTTCAGTAATTATAGAATGCAATGTGATTTGGGGGGACAGGCAGTGAATAACAACTTTCTTGAACTTCAGAGACCATTTTCTCAGCAGAATTTCCTCAGCTTTAACCATATATTTGATTTTGCAAAGATCATATTTCTTCTATTTGTGACTAAGTTTTCTTCATCTAGCCACTTACTGCACATCTCCTGATTCATCTATAGACAAAGACCTTATTTAAGGCCTTACATTTTCCTTTTTGGATCTCTTCAATGAATAATAAAGCAACTGCTCTTTGGATGGTGGTGTCTGTCATTATGCCTATCTCCTTGACCTCAGTGTCTTCTTTCTTACAGGAGCTTCAGAAGCAGAGCTGAGAGGCAGACCTAAGATATTTGGTCTGCAAGTTTGACACTGGTCAATAGTGGAGAAAATTATTTTCAGCTTTTTCTAAACAATGTTGAATATCCACATCTTGTACAAAGACTCGTATATTTCATACTTTTGAAATGTTAATCTAATTAGAATAAAAATAAACATAAACAACTTGAAACAATAATGGTCCACGTTTAAGCTCAGGGAATGAAAACATGAAGTAATTGGGGTTTTTTAAAAAGATTTTTCTAAATTTTATTTTTTAATTAAAATTTACATTCAATATTATTTCAATATTATTGACTATATTCTCTATGATCTACTTTACATGCCTCTGATTATTTTGTAACTACCAAATTGTAACTTTTTTTTAAAATATGGTTTTTTAAATTGATTTTTAGAGAGAAAGGAAGGGAGAGGGGGAGATAGAATCATCCACATCCATCAGCTGCTTCTTGCATGCCCCCTATTGGGGATTGAGCCTGCAACCTGGGCATGTGCCCTGATCAGGAATCGAACCAGTGTCTATTGGTCAGGGGTCCATGCTCAACCACTGAGCCACACTTGCTGGTCCCAAATTGTACTTTTAAAAAAATTTATCTTTATTGGTGGAAATATTACAGATGTCCCCTTCCCCTCCCCACTTTCATCCCCTACCAGGCATGGGTTATGCATATATGCATATAAGTTCTTTGGTTAATCTTTTCCTGTCCCCCCACCCCTTCCTCCTGATACTCATCAATTGTACTTCTTAATCCATTAAACTTTTTCAACCAGTCTCCAACACCCCTCCCCTCTGACAACCATCAATCTATTCTCTGTATCTATGAGTCTGTTTCAATTTTGTTTGTTCATTTATATTGTTCTTTAGATTCCATACATAAATGAAATAATATGGTATCTGTCTTTCTCTGACTGACTTATTTCACTTAACCTAATGTCCTCTAGGTACATCCATGCTGTCGCAAATATTTCATTTTTTTACGTCTGAGTGATATTCCATTACTTTTGATTCACCTATCTACTGATGAGCATTTGGGTTGCTTCAATATCTTGGCTATTGTAAATAATGTTACAATGAACATAAGAGTGGATATACAATTTTGAAATAGTGTTTTGGGTTTCTTCAGAAATATAGCCAAAAATGAGATTCCTGTGTCATAAGGCACTTCTATTTTTAATGTTTTGAGAAACCTCTGTAGCTTTCTGTAGTGGTTGCACTAATCTGCATTCCCACTAACAGTGCATGAGGGTTCATTTTTCTCCACATCCTCACCAACGCTTGTTGTTTGTTGATTTATTGATGATAGCCATTCTGATAGATGTGAGATGATAATTTGTTATGGTTTTAATTTGCTTTTCCTGATTATTAGTGATGAAGATCTTTTCATATGTCTATTGGCCATTCATATGTTCTCTTTGGAGAAGTGTCCATTCAGGTTCTCTACCCATTATTTTTCTGCCCACTTTTAATTGGATTTTGCGTGGGGGGGGGGCTGTTGACATATGAGTTTTAAAATAAATTTTGGATATCAAACCCTTATTAATTATATCATTGGCATATATCTTCTTCCATTCAGTAGGCTGCCTTTTCATTTTGTCAGTGGTTTCCTTTGCTGTGTAAAAACTTTTTAGTTTGATGTAGTCTCATTTCTTCATGTTTTCCTTTGTTTCCTGTGCTCAACTTGATATATTAGAAAAAAATAATGCTATGAGAAATGTTGGAGCTTTTACTGTCTATGTTTTCTTCAAGGAGTTTTATGATTTCGAGTCCTATGTAATCCATTTTGTGTATATGGAGTAAGAAGGTGGCCTAGTTTCACTTTTTTGCATGTATCTGTACAATTTTTCCAACTCTATTTTTTGAATAGCCTGTTTCACCCTATTGCATGTTTTGACTCCTTTGTCAAATATTAATTGACCATATAGTCCAGGGTTTCTTTCTGTTCTCTGTTCTGTTCCATGAATATATATATGTCTGTTTTATGTCAGTACCATTTTGTTTTCAATACTATAGGCTTGTAGTATAGTTTGATATATAGTTTGGGGGTAGCATGATACCTCCAACTTCGTTCTTTCTCAAGATGGCTATGACTATTCAGGGTCTTCTGTGGTTCCATATAGATTTTTGGATTATTTGTTTTAGTTCTGTGAAATATGCCATTGGTATTTTGATAGAAATAGTATTGAATTGATAGATTGCTTTGGGTGGTATGGATGTTTTAATGATGTTAATTCTTCCTATCTATGAGCATGGTATATGCTTTTATTTATTTGTATATTCTGCAATTTCTTTGTTCAGTATCTAAGAATCTTTCTTTCTTTCTTTCTTTTCTTTCTTTCTTTCTTTCTTTCTTTCTTTCTTCTTCTTTCTTTCTTTCTTTCTTTCTTTCTTTCTTTCTTTCTCTTTCTTTCTTTCTTTCTTTCTTTCTTTCTTTCTTTCTTTCTTTCTTTCTTTCTTTCTTTCTTTCTTTCTTTCTTTCTCTCTCTCTCTCTTTCTCTTCTTTCTTTCTTTCTTTCTTCTTTCTTTCTTCTTTCTTTCTTCTTCTTCTCTTCTCTTTCCTTCCTTCCTTCCTTCCTTCCTTCCTTCCTTCCTTCCTTCCTTCCTTCCTTCCTTCCTTCCTTCCTTCCTTCCTTCCTTCCTTCCTTCCTTCCTTCCTTCTTCTTTCTTTCTTTCTTCTCCTTCCTTCCTTCCTTCCTTCCTTCCTTCCTTCCTTCCTTCCTTCCTTCCTTCCTTCCTTCCTTCCTTCCTTCCTTCCTTCCTTCCTTCCTTCCTTCTTTCCTTCATTTATTAATATATCTTTATTGATTTCAGAGAGAGGAAAGGAGATGGAGAGAGAGATATAGAAACATCAATGATGAGAGAGTCATTGATTTGCTTCAGCCCGCAACCCGGGCATGTGCCCTGGCAGGAAACCAAACCCCGGTCACCTGGATCCTAGGTGGACGCTCAACCCCTGAGCCATGCCCGGCTGGGCTCTAATAATTTTTCTGAGTGCTGGTCTTTTACCTCCTTGGTTAAATTTATTTGTAGTTTTATTATTTTATGCAATCTTAAATAAGATTGTTATCTTAGTTTCTTTCTGGTATTAGAATATTGGTGTATAAAAATGCAACTGATTTCTGAATATTAAGTTTGCATCCTGCTACTTGATTGAGTCAGATTTATTAGTTTTTTTAATGGAATCTTTAGTGTTCTCTCTCCCTAGAATCATGTCACCTGCAAATAATGATGATAGTTTTACTTCTTCATTTGGAAGCCTTTCATATCTTTTTCTTCTCTGATTGTTGTGGCTAGGGTTTCCACTACTTTGTTCAATTAAAATGGTAGAAGTGGACATCACTGTTTGGTTCCTAACTTTAAGGGAAAAGGTATTAGTTTTTCCAAGTTGAATATGATGTTAGCTGTAAATTTTGGCTTATAAGCTGTAAATTTTGGCTTATATTACATTGAGATATGTTTTCTCTAGTCTCACTTTGCTAAATGCTATTATCATAAATGGATGGTGGGATTTGTGAATGGCTTTTTCTTGCATATATTGATATGAAATATGATTTATTTTTTTGAAATTTATCTTTATTGTTCAAAGATTTACAAATGTCCCCCTTGTTTTCCATTCACACCTTCTACCTTATATCCATCCCCTACCACAGAGTTTCATTACACTACTGCCTGTGTCCACGGGTTATGCATTTATGCATACAAATTCTTTGGTTAATCTCCCCCCCTCCACTCACACCCTCCCTCTGAGATTTCTTAGTCTCTTTCAGGCTTCTAAGTGACTGGGTCTATTTTGTTCATCAGTTTATTTTGTTATTTAGATTCCATATATAAGTGAGATTATGTTATATATGTATTTCACTGCCTGGATTATTTCACATAGTATAATTTTCTGCAGGTCACCCATGCTGTCCCAAAGGGTAAGAGATCTTTCTTCTTTACAGGTGCATTGTATTCCATGGTGTAAATGTCCAACAGCTTTTTTATCTACTCATCTATTGATGGGCACTTGAGCTTTTTCCAGATCTTAGCTATTGTAAATTGCACTGTTATGAATATAGGGGTGCATATATTCTTTGTCATTTATGTTTTGGGTTTCTTAGGATATATTCCTAGAAGTGGAATCACCAGGTCTAAAGACAGTTGCATTTTTAATTTTTTGAAGAACCTCCATGCTGTGTTCCATAATGGCTGCACCAGTCTGCATGTCCATCAGCAGTGTTCCAGGGTTCCCCTTTCTCCAGATTCTTGCTAGCACATCTCATCTGTTGATTTGTTGATGGTAGCCATTCTGACAGGTGTGAAGTGATACCTCATTGTGTTTTTTTATTTATTTATTTTATTCATTTATTTAATTATTATTTTATTTAATTATTTATTTTATTTTTATTTTACAGATTTTCCCTTTTAACCCCACTGATCCCCTCCACCCCACATCCATCCCACCCCCAGGCCCTCCCTATACCAATGCCAGTGTCCATGGGCTATGCCCATAAACATACAAATTCCTTGATTAATCTCTCTGCACCCACACCCTTATCCCCACCTTCTTTCTGAGATCCCTCAGTTTGTCCATGCTTCCATGTCTCTGGATCCACTTTGTTCATCAGTTTATTTTGTTTATTATATTCCACATATAAGTGAGATCATGTGATACGTGTCTTTCTCTGACCGGCTTATTTCACTTAGCATAATACTCTCTAGTTCCCTCCATGCTGTGCCAAAGGCTAAAAGGTCCTTCCTCTTTATAGCTGCATAGTATTCCATGGTGTAAATGTGCCACAGCTTTTTTATCTACTCATCTATTGATGAGCACTTGGGCTGTTTCCAACACCATTTATTGAAGAGACTGTCTTTACTCCTTGGTATGCTCTTGTTTCATTTGTCAAATACTAATTGAACATAATGACTTGAGTCGACTTCTGGGTTCTCTGTTCTGTTCCACTGATCTATATGCCTGTTCTTGTGTCAATACCAGGCTGTTTTGATTACACTGGCTTTGTAGCATAACTTGATATCAGGTATTGTGATCCTTACAACTTTGTCCTTCTTTCTCAAGTTTGCTGCTGCTATTTGGGGTCTTTTATGGTTCCATATAAATTTTTGAATTATTTGTTCTAAATCTGTGAAATATTCCATTGGTATTTTAGTAGGGATTGCATTGAATTTATAGATGGCTTTGGGTAGTATTTACATTTTAATAGAATTAACATTTTAATGATATTAATTCTACCAATCTACAAACACGGTATATACTTCCACTTATTTATATCTTCCTCTGTCTCTTTTTGCAATATTCTGTAGATTTCTGAGTACAGTATTTTTACCTCCTCGGTTAAGTTTATTCCCAAGCATCTTAATTTTTTGATTGCAATGGTAAATAGGATTTTTTTTAGTTTCTCTTTCTGAGAGTTCATTATTGGTGTAGAAAAATGCCATCAATTTCTGGTTGTTGATTTTATATACTGCTACCTTGCTAAATTCATTTATTAAATCTGGTTTTTGGTGGATTCCTTATTGTTTTCTATGTACAATATCATGTTATCTGAAAATAATGACAATTTTATTTCCTCCTGTCCAAGGTAGGTGCTTTTTATTTTTTCTTCTTCTTTGATCACTATATCTTTGACTTCCAATACTATATTGAATAAGAGTGGTGAAAACGCACAACCCTGTCTTGTTCCCGTTTTTAAAGGAAATGGTTTCAATTTTTGCCCATTGAGTATGATGTTGGCTGTAGGTTTGTCATATATGGCCTTTATTATGTTGAGGTATGACCCATCCATTTTCACTTTGCTGAACGTTTTTGTCAAAAACGGGTTTTGGATTTTGTCAAATGCTTTTTCTGTATTTATTGATATAGTCATGTCATTTTTGTCTTTCAATTTGTTTATGTGATGTATCACATTTATTTATTTGTGAATATAGTACCAGCCTTGCACCCCTAGAATAAGTCCCAATTGGTCATGATATGTGATCTTTTTAATATATTACTGGATCTGATTTGCTAATATTTTGTGGAAAATTTTAGCATCTATGTTCTTCACTTAAATTAGCCTGAAATTATTTTTCTTTGTAGTTTCTTTATCTGGTTTTAGAATTAAGATAATGCTAGCTTCATAAAAAGAGCTTGAAGTGCTTTTGCCTCTTGAATTTTTGCAATAGCTTGGGGAGAATAGGTGTTATTTCTTCTTTGGATGTTTGGTAAAATTTCCCTTTATATCCATTCTTACAAGGGTTTTATTTGCTGTGAGTTTTAAATACTACTTCAATTTTTTCAGTTGTTATCTGCCTATTCAGGTTTTCTAATTCTTCCAGATTTTGTTTTGTATGATTGTATTTTTCTAGGAATATGGCCAAGTCATCCAGGTTGTCCAGCTTATTGGCATAGAGTTGTTCATAGTATTTTCTTAGAATCCTTTGTATTTCTGTGGTGTCAGTTACTTCACCTCTTTCATTTCTGATTTCCTTTATTCTGGTCCTGTCTTTTTCATTCCTGAAGAGTCTTGGAAATGGTTCATCAATCTTGTTTGTCTTTTCAAAGAGCCAGTTTGTGGTGTCATTTATCTTTTATATTGTTTTATAGTCTCTATGTCATTTATTTCTGCTTTGATGTATAGTATTTCCCTCTTTCTACTTATTCAGGGCTTTTGTCTTTATTATCTTTCTAATTCTTTAAGTTGTAAGATTAGATAATTTATTAGAAATTTTTTGTTTTTTGAGATAAGTTTGTAATGCTATGAACTTCCCTCTCAAGACTGCTTTTTCTGTGTCCCATAGATTTGGGGCTGTTGTGTGTTCTTTTTCATTTGTTTCCTGGAATATTTTGATTTCTTTCTTTATCTCTTTGGTAACCCATTCATTGTTTAATAACATGCTGTTTAGCCTCCACGTGTTTCAATGTTTTTTAGTGTTTTTATCGTTTTTAGTGTTTAGTTGATTTCTAGTTTAATGCCATTGTGATCCAAGAAGTTGCTTGATAGGATTTCAATCTTCTTGAACTTGTGGAGACTTAATTGTGTCTTAACATGTGATCTGTCTTTGACAATGACCCATATGTGCTTGAGATGAATGCATATTCAGTAGCTTTTGGGTGAAATATTCCTCTAAGATCTGGAATGAGACAAGGGTGTCCACTCTCTCCATTTGTATTTAACATCATACTGGAAGTACTACCTAGAGCAATCAGGAAAGACAAAGAAATAAAATGCATCCAAATTGGAAAAGAAGAGTAAAATTATCACTATTACCTGATAATATGATCTTATATATTGAAAAATCCCAAAGACTCAAGTAAAGAACTGACCTTGGATCTGATTAATGGATTCAGTAAAGTTTCAGGATATAAAATCAATGCACAGAAGTCAGGTACTTTTCTACACACTAACAATGACACATCTGAAAAAATAATGAAATATATTCCATTAACAATAGCATCAAAAACAATAAAATACCTTGGAATAAATTTACCTAAGAAGGTGAACAATCTACACAATAAAAAGTATAAGACTTTGTTGGAAAAAACACACAAAGAAAACACAAACAAATGGAAAAACACCCTGTTTCCATGGATTGAAAGAGTTAATATTGTGAAAATATCATGTTACCAAAAACCATGTATAGATTCAGTGCAATTTCTATAAAAATTTCATTGGCATTTCTCACAGAAATAGAACCCTCCCCCCCCAAACCTAACATTGTATGGAAATACAAAAAACCTTGAATAACCAAAGCAATTGTGAGAAATAATTAAAACAAACAAAAGAAACCATAGGCATTACATTTTCTGATTTCAAACTATTCAACAATCTATAGTAATTAAAATTATATGATATCAGCAAAAAAGTAGACACATAGACCAATGAAACAGAAGAGGCCAGAATTAAACCACAACATATATGGTAAACTAATATTTGCTAAGGGAGCCAGGAACATTTCTTAGGGAAAAGACAGTCTTCTAAAAAAAAATGGTGTTGGGCCCTGCCAGGCATGTTTCAGTGATTGAGCATTGACCTAGGATTCAGGAAATGGAGGTTTGCTTCCCGGTCAGGGCACATGCCCTGGTTGGGGGCTCAATCACCAGTTTGGGGTGTGCAGGATGGGGCCAATCAACTACTCTCTCATCATTGATGTTACTGTCTCTCTCTCTCTCCCCCTTCTTCTCTCTGAAATCAATAAAGATATATTTTTTAAAAATGTTGTTGGGAAAACTGAATAATGACATGCAGAAAAATGCAATTGATCCCCTATCTTGTACCACTCACAAAAATTAGCTCAAAATGGATCAAAGATTTAAGCATAAGTCCCTAAAGTCTAAAACTCATAGAAGAAAACATCAGGAAAAGCACCCTTTGTATGGGTCTTGGCAATACTTTTTTTGGATATGACATTAAAAACACAAACAACAAAAGAAAAACACACACAAGTGGAATTACATCAAAGATAAAAAATTCTACATAGCAAAGAAACAATCAACAAAATAAAAAAACAAACTACAGAATGGAAGACTATTGTGAGCAAATGAATTCATATGCAAAATTTACAAAGAAAATAATTTAAAAAAAAACAACAATTCAAATCATTTTCTGTCACCATATATTTGAACCCCTTTACCAATTACTACTTCCTCTCCACCCCTCCTCTCTCCAGTAACCACAATACTATTTGTTGTCTGTGTCTGTGGGGTTTTGTTTTGTTTTGTTTTTTCTTGTTCGTTCATTTGTTTCTTTTAGTTTTATATTGCACATATGGTTCTTCATTTTTTTCCTGACATTTCATTTAGCATGATATTCTCAAAATCCATCCATGTTGTTGCAAATGTCAGTATTTCATCTTTTCATATTCAAGTAGAGTAGTGATGGAACTCATGGTTGACTATTAGCTCTTGCAAATTTTCAGTGCCCAGAAGAAATTTGCTTTGTAAGATTTGAACACAAATTGAAAATAACACTGTATAGACAAAAGAGCAATGGTTTTGGAATAAGGCTGAGTAGGTTTGAATCTTCTCTTTGACAGCTATTAGCACTGCCTTCAGAACCTTCATTTATCAAATGAAAATATTAAAACTCTCTTAAGACAGTATTAAGCACACTACCTGTATTCATAAACGTATAAAAGTAGTGAATTTAACTCTAACTCTGCTCCTTAGCATGGCATTTATGTGTGCATCTTACATTACTTCCATCCACCATTCTTAAATTTGAATTCAGTTATGTCCTTTACCTTCTGTTGCATCACTTCCACTTAGGGCCATTATAGGGTAGATGAGGTAATTTCTGTGAGATGCTAGGCATGTAAATGCTTGCCACCTTTCCCTTGAGAATTAGAGAAATTTACAGTAATTCAAAGGTTCTCGCTGACCGCTTTAGCACTGAAAAATGTTTTCTTCTCCTTTCCTTCTCTTTTCCTTCCTTCTTTCCTTCCTTCCTTCCTTCCTTCCTTCCTTCCTTCCTTCCTTCCTTCCTTCCTTCCTTCCTTCCTTCCTTCCTTCCTTCCTTCCTTCCTTCCTTCTTTCCTTCCACTTTTTCTTATGTTCTGTCTCCTGCCCAAACCCAGAAAGTGATCTGAGAAGAAACTATTTGCAGTTAGTTGAATTTGTCTGAAGATGATAAGAAAGACTATTCATAAAGAATAATTTAAGACCTGCCAAAACCATTAGGACTGATGACTCTGTTTTCAGAAAAGTACAATTTTTAATTGAATATCCCAATAAAACTTAGCCTTTCTTGGCCTAGATAACTCATCAAAGGCAATTTCCTTCTCTGAAAATTGCATGGAAATCCCACAATGGGTCTTATTATTCTGGTAACTAAATCAGAAGCATTGTCTTCCAAGGCATTCCAACTTCTGGGTCCCTAAATCTTCAAATTTATCCTTAACACATACTTTGTCTTTAGTTGCCATGTGCATAATTTTTTCAGTTATTTTGGTAGAAAACATCAAAAGGCATGGGTTTTCAATACCTTTTAATAGCTAACTTGCACAGGACAGAGTTGAGGAGGGAAAGGTCTAATAAATCAGTTTGTTTTTTTGTAACATATGCCTTCCCATCTTTTCTCTTTTTCTGTTTTCCCAGGTAAACATTACTTTTTATATACATGGACTTGCCATGTGCCCACTGAAATGTCTCATTAGCTCAGTATCAACTTTCTAAAGCTTTTTTAATATGAAGGAATAATCCATGCTAATGGATGTAAATGTGATAATGGTGACAGAAATGTGCAAACTTGATATAGCCCTCTAAAGTAAATAAATGTTTAATATGAAATTTTCAGGAACTGTGAGTGGATAGTGAATGAAATTGATATGCTTTTAAAGCTAAGAGAATTGTGTGATTTTCTGGTAGGGTATTTCTCGAAGTGTAACCTACAGACTATTTGTACTATAATAGTTCGGTAGTACTTATTTCATTTTCATTTTAAAGATCTTCCCTTCTTCAAATCAATGAGCATAATCTCTTAAGTGGAGTCAAGTAATTGTGATATTAACAAGTACTCTGAATGATTCTGATGTAAATTAAAGTTTGGCTTAATTAAACTCTTTTTATAGATAAAAACCTAAAGTAGATAGAGGAGAATTTTTTTTCACTTTCAAGATAAATTATTTATTTATTTTACTTTATTTTTATTGTTGATACTATTGAAGATGTCCCAGTTTCATCCCCTTTTGCCCACCTCTACCAAGCCCAGCCCCACCTTCCCTCTGGCCATCACCGCACTGATGTCTGTGTCTATGGGTTATGTATATATGTTCTTTGACTAATCTCATCACATTCTTTCATCCAGTCCCCTGCTTCATCTCCCCTCTGACAGCTGTCAGTCTCTTCCATGAATCTATGCCACTGTTTCTATTTTTTTTGTCAGTTTATTTTGTTCATTAAAGTCCACATATAAGTGAGATCATATGGTTTTTATCTTTTTCTGACTGGCTTATTTCACTTAGTATAATAATCTCCAGGTCCATCCATGCTATCACAAAAGGGGAGATTTCCTTCTTTTTCAGTGCTGCATAGTATACCATTGTGTAAATGTACCACAGCTTTTTTAGTCACTCATCTACTGATAAGCATTTAGACTGTTTCCAGATCTTGACTAATATAAATAATGCTGTTATGAACAAAGGAGTGCTTATATTCTTTTGAATTAGTGTTTCAGGGTTAGAATATATTCCCAGAAATGTCAAAAGGCAGTTTCATTTTTAATTTTTTGAGTAAACTCCATAATGTTTTCCACAGTGGCTACACCAGTCTGCATTTTCACTAATGGTGCATATTTCAGAGATCTAGAACAAATATTCCAAAAATTTGTATGGAAATAAACAAACAAAAACCTTAGAATAGCCACAGCAATCTTGAGAAATAAGAACAAAGTTGGAGATATTACAACATCTCTATAATAGTTTATTATTAGTGCCTAGAAATGCAACAGATTTTCGTACATTGATTTGGATTCAGCAAGTTTACTAAATTTATTTATTAGTTCTAATATTTTTTTAATGGTGTCATTTGTGTGATATATATATATATAAAAGCATCTCATCTTTGTGTGATATATATATATATAAAAGCATGTCATCTGTAAACAGTGACATTTTTACTTCTTTCTTTACAATTTGAATGATTTTTTGCTAGGTAATGTTTCTGGCTAAGACTTCCAATACTATGTTGAATAAAAAGGGTGATTGCCAAGAATAAAAAGGACATCATTGTTTTGCTTTTTATAGAAAAAGCTTCCAGCTTTTCTACATTGAGTATGAGGTTACCTGTTGGCTTGTCATATATGGCTTTCATTACGTTGAGGTACATTACCACTATACCCACATTGTTGAGAGTGTTTATTATAAGTGAATGTTTAATTTTGTCAAATTAATTTTCTGCATCTATTCAGATAATCATATGATTTTTATCTTTATTTTGTTAATATGGTACCTCATTCATTTGAGATGTTGAACCATCCTTGCATTTCTGGAATAAATCCTATTTAATCATGATGTAATGTATTATTAAATTTGGTTTGCCCAGTTCTTGGTTTTCTCTCAAACCTTTGTGATTGTCCAAGTAGCCTAATGTATTTTTAAAATATATCTTGCTGTTTTTTTAAAGAGTTTTTATCTTTATTGTTGAAAGTATTACAGATGTCCCTCATTTTCCCCTACTGTTGGCCCCCTCCACTCACTCCCATCCCCACCCCAAGCCTTCTCCACACTATCATTTGTCCATGGACAATACATATATGCATATAAGTTCTTTTTTTAATCTCTTCCTGCCCTCTCCCTCTTCCCTTTGACATATGCCCATCTGCTGTAAGTTTCAATGTCTCTGGATCTGTTTTGTTCATCAGTTTATTTTGTTCATTAGATTCCACATGTAATTGAGATCATGTGATACTTGTCTTTCTCTGTTTTAATAGTTCTCAGTAGTTAAAAATGTGCCAAGACCAGTTAGTGTCTCAAAGGAGAGGAAGTTAATTAATACCAAAATTCATGCTGATTAGAAAGCATAATTTCAGGAAACAACTTTAAAAAAAAGTACCTTTATTGTTGAAAGAATTACAGATATCCCCCTTTTTTCCCCATTGACCCCTTCTACCCCACACCAACCCCTCACCCCAGACCTTCACCACACTACTGTCTGTGTCCATGGGTTACGCATGTTTCGCTTAGCATAATATTCTCCAGGTCCATCTATTCAATCTGAAATGTTAAGAGATCCTTCTTCTTTGCAGGTGCATAGTATTCCATGGTGTAAATGTCCCAGAGTTTTTTATCCACTCATCTACTGATGGACACTTAGGCTGTTTCCAGATCTTAACTATTATAAATTGTGCTGCTATGAGCATAAGGGTGCATAAGTTCTTTTTGATAAGTGTTTCAGGTTTCTTAAGATATATTCCTAGAAGTGGGATCACAGGGTCTAAAGGCAGTTCCATTTTTAATTTTTTGAGAAACTTCCATACTGCTTTCCATACGGCTTTCCATATAGCTGCACCAGTCTGCATTACCACCAGCAGTGTACTAAGCTTCCCCTTTCTCCACATATTCATCAGCAGTTGTCATTTGCTGATTTGTTTATGGTAGCCATTCCTACAAGTGTGGTGATACCTCATTGTGGTTTTAACTTGCATCTCTCTGATGATTAAGGATGTTGAGCATTTTTTCATATGTCTCTTGGCCATCTGTATGTCCTCTTTGGAGAAGTGTCTGTTCAAGTCCTTTGCCCATTTTTAAATTGGATTGTTTGTCTTCTTCTTCTTGAGTTGTATGAGTTATTTGTATATTTTGGAAATTAGTCCCTTATCACATGTATCCTTGGCAAATATGTTCTTCCATCTGTTGGGTTCCTTTGTATTTTGAGGATGAATTCTTTTGCTGTACAGAATTTTTTAGTTTGATATAGTTCCATTTTTTCACTTTTTTCTTTGTTT
The DNA here is from genome assembly GCF_054644295.1 of Miniopterus natalensis. Classification (NCBI taxonomy): domain Eukaryota; kingdom Metazoa; phylum Chordata; class Mammalia; order Chiroptera; family Miniopteridae; genus Miniopterus; species Miniopterus natalensis. The sequence continues at coordinate 49,175,606 of NC_142103.1, read as the reverse complement.
CTCTTGGCCTAAGAAATGTACCGGTGAAAATTCCTTACTTAAGATGTCTGTGACTTTACTGTCTATGTTTTCTTCCCGGATTTTTATGGTTTTACAACTTACATTTAAGTCTTTTTTTCATTTTGAATTTATTCTTGTGTATGAAGTAAGTTGGTGATCTAGTTTCATTTTTTTGCAATTTTCCCAGCACCATTTATTGAAGAGACTGTCTTTATTCCATTGTATGCTCTTGCCTCCTTTGTCAAATATTAATTGACTATAATGGTGTGGGTTGATTTGTGGGGTCTCTGTTCTGTTCCATTGATCTATATGTGTGCTGTTTTACCAATACTAGGCTGTTTTGATTACAATGGCTTTGTAGTATTGTTTGATATCCAGTAAAGTGATCCCTCCAACTCTGTTCTTCTTTCTCAAAATTGTTGTGGCTATTTTGGGTCTTTTTTGGTTCTATATAAATTTTTGGAATATTTTTTCTACTTCTGTGAAATATGCTGTTGGTTTTAATAGGAATTGCATTGAATCTATAGATTGCTTTAGGTAATATGGACATTTTAATGCTGTTAATTCTTCAACCCCATGAGCCTGGTATATTTTCCACTTGTTTATATTTTTCTCTATTTCTTTTTTCAGTTTTCAGGCAGCAACTTTTTAATAATACAAATATATTTTGTCTTCTGGAACTGCAAGCATAAATACCACTGGGCCACATAGCCAAGATATTAGAAAACATCCACTAAGTAGCAGTCAGAAAATTCAAGGCTCTGATGAAGTGTATAAGCCCCTTATTGGGAGCTGCCAGTGAGCTAAAGCAAGGCTGAAAGAATGTGCAAGGATGACATTCCCTGGTTTATGTTTCCTGAAAGCACCTCCGTATCTTGTAGTGTACCAAGCCTGAAGCCTGCCCTTTGTGGCCAAAGCTCCAAGACTTAGCAATATGACTCATTCACAGAAATGCTGAGGAGGAGAGGGTTCAGTCTGATGTCTGTGCAATGCCCTGCCATGAAATAGCTCTCTGACCATGACAATCCTGTGGGACCCAAGATGGAAAGCTCTGTTGACTACCAAAGTCAGGCAATCAAGGGCACCAGATATAAAAACTGGGCATTAGGCATGTATAAGAGCTCCCCCTGAGAGATTCAGTCACTCTGGAGTACAGCATAGGCAAAGTGCAAAGATAGTGCCCACCCTCTCAGGTCTCAGGTAAGGTTATACTTAGCCTTTAGATGTATGTTTAATTAGAAGCCTATCTCTCATCTGAAATATATTAAACTAATTAGGCCTCTTTCAAAGTATGAGCTCCTGAGTCTGTGCCCCTTGCTATGCCCTGGTGGTGGAGGCTGTTTAAGAATGATTTTTCCATTGGTTGTAGTCCTGTGGGACCTGCAAACATAAAGCCACTAGAACCAGGCAGTGTAGTGGTGGCTCCTGATAGCAGCTGCAAGAATCAGAGAACCAGAGAAGGTTATAAGTACCGTTTTGCAAGATACTGGTGAGCTGGAGCAAAGTTGAGGGAGAGCAGAAAGATTGCATTCCTGAGAGCATCTCTTGAGTCGCCTATAAAGTGTGCCAAAGCAAAAGCTTCCCCTCAAGGCTAAGGTCTGTACAAGCAAATAAATCTCTTTCTCAGAAAAAGTAGGGGTGTGTTTTAGTATGCTATATGGGAAGTTGTAGTCTGCCAAGAACTGTGTCTCCAATTGTTACAATTTCATGGGGTCCAGGAATATAAGCACCCTTAGCTTCTAAAGCCAGGTTATCAAGGGCCATTCTCTGGATAACACCATAAAAACTGGGTCACCAGATATAAAAACCTGGGCACTAGATATGTGTAGAAGTTCCCCTCTGAGATATAATAGTGTTCTGTACTATGGCATAGGGAGAATGAGAAGATAATGCCCACTAGCTGGAACAAGGTAGAGGGGGAGTACAAAGGTTGTACCTGCCAAAAATTTTAAAAGAAAAGAAAAGAAAAAAGAAAGAAGAAAAAAAGAGAAAGAAAAGAAAGAAAAAGAAGAAAGAAAGAAAGAAAGAAAGAAAGAAAGAAAGAAAGAAAGAAAGAAAGAAAGAAAGAAAGAAAGAAAGAAAGAAAGAAAGAAAGAAAGAAAGAAAGAAAGAAAGAAAGAAAGAAAGAAAGAAAGAAAGAAAGAAAGAAAGAAAGAAAGAAAGAAAGAAAGAAAGAAAAGAAAAAGAAAGTAAGAAGAAAAAAGTAGTTGGTGCCTGCTGGCATATCAAGGCAGATGCAGAGCAGGAAGGTGGCCTCCACCAGACTTTATCCTAGGAGAATATACCTGCAGGCCCTACCCCTCAGCCTAACACTTTAAAATTAGTAAATGAGTCTCTGTCTCATAAAGTTTGGGCAGAGCTGCTTCTGTGCTAGACATTGGAGCAGGTGAGTCTGTACATGGGACCTTTAAGAGCCATTCCTTAGTTTGCCACAGCTATTTGGGTCTCTTGAGTATAAGCCCCATTGGTTTTCAAAGCCCGATGTTTTGGGGGCATGCCTCTCAGATGTCAGTCTTAAAAGCGTGGTGCCTGATATGGAGTACAAATATTTTGCTTCTCAGGAAGAATCTCTATTTTTTTAGTTCTTGCATGATGGTGGGTTGCTGTGCTGCAGGTGGGATTACGGTGAAGTTGTATCTAGTCTTTTTTACTTTCTTCAATGTGGTTTCCTTCTCATTTGCTAGATTTGAAGGAGTCACTCCCCCAGTTTTATGTGGGTTTTTTTGAGAAAGTTATTCCATATATAGCTATAGATTCCATAGTATCCATAGGAGAAGGTGAGTTCAGGATTTTCCTACATCACCATTTGAACAGGAATCTCAATATATTTTCTAATTTCCTGTGTGATTTCTTTTTTGATCCATTGGTTGTTTAAGAGAATATTATTTAATTTTCACATGCTTTGATTTTCCAGTTTTTCTTCAGCTATGTATTTCTAGATCAGTTCTATTGTAATCAGAAAATATAATTTTACATGATATCAGTCTTTTAAAATTTGTTAAGACTTGTTTTGTGGCTTAACATACCATCTATCCTAGATAATATTTTTTGTACTTCAGAAAAATTTGTATTCTGCAGATGTTGAGTCAAGTATTCTGTATGTCTGTTAATCTAATAAACTTAAAGTCTATTTTGACTGACATTAGTATAGCAATATCAGCTGTCTTTTGTTTCTTTATTGCATGGAATAACATGTTCTATCTTTTCACTGTTAATTTATATATGCCCTTCGATGTAAACTGAGTCTCCTGAAAAAAACAAATATTTGAATATATCCTTATTGATTTCAGAGAGAGGAGAGGAGAAGGAGAGAGAGAGATAGAAACATCAATGATTAGAGAGCCATTGATCTGCTGCCTCCTGCATGGCCCCAACTGGGGATCAAGCCCGCAACCCAGGCATGTGCCCTGACCAGGAATTGAACCCCTATCATCTGGATCCTAGGTCGATGCTCAACTGCTGAGCCACGTCCAGCCGGGCAAAAACAAATATTTGGATCATGTTTATTTTTTCCATTTAGCCAATCTATGCCTTTTGATTGGAAAATTCAATCCATTTATATTTAAAGTGATTACTCATAGGGAATGACTTATGTTTTCCATTTTGTCCTTTATTGTTCTTCATGTTTTATAAATGTGTACCTCATTTACTTTATTACTTCCATCTTTGTGTTTAGTTTCTTACAATTTTCTTTCGGGTACATTTTTATAGATTTTTTATGGTTACCATGGAGATTACATATAGCATCTTAATGTGACAATCTATTTATTATTGATACCAATTTAACTTCAATCGATGTTAATAGATGTGATGTAAAGGCTTGAAAACATTTGCAGGATTGAGCTTGCTCTTTTGTGCCTCTGTCATCAGCTCTGATTAACCTGATCTGTTGGTCCAAGGAAGAAGAGAATAACCTCTCCTGATAATGATTAACAAACCTGCAATGAGAAACAAAGCCAGCAAGCTGCTGTAAACTCAGATAAGCTGAATACCAGTTACCATGCAGATACGTAAGCCATAATAACTGATTGTTATGTTAAGCCACTACATTTTTGGCTGTTTTGTTACACAGGAAGAGTCAACAAAAAAGAAAAGAGCTAAAAGAATGTATATAATCATCTCATTCTCTCTCCTCCTTCTGACCCTCTGGTTTTCCCCACTGGCTAAACCCAATAGAAAGCCAAGGGTAAGGACGCCCATTAATGTACTTCATGCAGGTAGGTATATGGGGCAAAAAGCAGGGAAGAGAATAGAGACTGGATTTTGAGGGGCAAATTGAAGATGTTCAACACAGGTTCAGGTAGCCATGAGTATTTCTGCATGGCTTAAGTTTTAGGTGTGGAGAAGGGCAACTATAGATGACGACAAATTGGTCATCTAGAGCCAGATTGTGAAGAGCTTTATGCCTGGCTAAAAACTTTACTCTGTAGATGATACTTAACACAACAGAAGTCTAGAAATCTATAGGGATTATAAACATGCTACAGAGAATAGAATCATATTGTCGAGAACAAAAAAATCAGGCACATTCCTTTGTTTGGCCAGACTAGGCCATATATCTTTCTGAAAGGCCCCTGGTGTCTGCAGCTTTAGATTCAATTTTTCTCCTTTCCTCATTTGTATCCCAGGTTCTCTGCAAGAAGGATTTTCTTATAGGAAAAATGAGCACTTATGTACTTTCTGTATTGGCTACTCCACAGATAACTTATAGGTATCAGACTTTCTGGTTACTTCTACAAAGCCCATTTTGTGTTGCTTTTTACTAGGTTCACTCACACTAAAATGATAAAAGAAAAAAATGACCTGCCCACATTTCAATCATTTTTACCATTTTCCTTCTGACAGAGAGTTACTTCCTCCTTTATAATACTTGTATCTTGATATCCCTGTGGTGGTCAGATGAAGAGGTTTTCTCTACTATGAAATTCATGGTTTCTAGAACATGTAAAGGAGTACCTAAGCTACACTCAAATCAGTTATGTTTCTTAGAGCTCTTTTGTCCACCTATGAAATTAAGAAGGAAGTGTGAAGGTGTCAGGATAAAAGGAAAGTGTAAAAAGGAAATGAAGACCCCAGCCAATTGTACACACAAGACCTCAGCTCTTACCTTTACACTGACCCCAGAGCACTCTGAGGTTACAAACTCACACACTAGAGGTCTATCCTACATCACACTCTGGAATTTTCTCTCACATCTACTCTGAACAAAATGTGCCTATTTTATTTTATTATTTTTAAAAAATATATCTTTATTGATTTCAGAGAGAGAGGGAAGGAGTGGGAGAGAGAGAGATAGAAACATTGATGATGAGAGAGTCATTGATCGGCTGTCTCCTGCATGCCCTCTACTGGGGATCAATCCCCCAACCAGGGCATGTGCCCTGACCGGGAATCAAACCCCAATCGCCTGGATCCTAGGTAAGATGCTCAACCGCTGAGCCATGCCCAGCCGTGCAAAATGTGCCTATTTTAGGTACGTTTTCCCCAGGGTTCTTGTTTTTCCAAGAGAAACAGCAGTCACTAATGGCTTAATCAAATAATTTAATCTGGTCAATGCATTATAAACCACATAACATAATGCCTTAAAATTAAATATATATCTGAAGAAAATTTCTAATGTGAGATTTTTATGGGAGGTTATTAAACAAGTATTTTTGAGCACAGATACTGTTTCAGGGGCAAGATCAAATAACAATAGTTACCTGTAGACTATCTTTTGTGCAAGGTAGGTATATTAACACTTCAAAAGTTATTTATTCTCACATTAAGTGACTAATGTAGTTTGGAAGTGGTGGTGGTTGGGGAGATTCAGCTGCACAAAGTCAGGGACCCAAACTGCTGAAGTCTCTGCCATCATGTAATTTCACCATCTGGAAAATGTAACCTCCAAGGCCACATGGAAAGAAGAGAGCAGGATCAAATAAGCATGCACACTAGTTCTTAACTGCCTCAACCTGGAAGTAAATGATATCAACTCTATTCAGAGTCAGTTCTCCAGAAGTAGTCACAGTGGCTGCACCAGTCTGCATTCACCAGCAGTGCATGAGGTTTCCCTTTTCTCCACTGCCTCACCAGCACTTGTTTGTTCATTTATTGATGATAGCCATTCTGACAGATGTGAGGTAATATCTCACTGTGTTTTTTTCTATATTGTTTAAAAGTATTACAGATGTCCCCCATTGAATCCCTCCACCAGGCATTCACCCCCACCCCTTAATTTGCATCTTTTTGATAATAAGTGACATTGAACATTTTTTTCATATGTCTATTGGCCCTCTATATGTTCTCTTGGGAGAAGTGTCAATTCAGGCCTTTGCTGATTTTTAATTTAATTTAATTTTTTTTTTGGTCTTCCTGGTGTTGAGTAATGTAAGTTCTTTATGCATTTTGGAAATTAACCTCTTATCAAATGTATCATTGACAAATATGTTCTCCAACTCAGTGGGTTCCCTTTTCATTTTATTGATGGTGACTTTTGCTGTGCAAAAGCTTTTTAGTTTGTGTAGTCACAATTGTTTATTTTTTCCTTTGTTTCCCTTGCCAGAGGAGATATATGGGCAAAAATATTGCTACAACAGATGTCGGAAATTTTATAGCCTATATTTTCTCCTAGGATATTATGGTATTGCAACTTAACATTCAAGTCTTTTATCCATTTTGACTTTATTCTTGTGTTTAGTGTAAGTTGGTGGTCTAGTTTTATTTTTTGCATGTACCTGTCCAATTTTCCAACCCTAGTTATTAAAGATGCTGTCTTTACTCCATTGTATGCTCTTGCCTCCTTTGTCAAATATTAGTTGAACTCAATGTCTTGTGCCTATTTCTGGAGTCTCTGTTCTGTTCCATTGATCTATATGACTGTTCTTGTGCCAGCAACAGGCTCTTTGGATTATAGTGACTTTGTAGTAAAACGTATCTGGTAATGTGATCCCGCCAACTTTCCTCTTCTTCCTCAAGATTGCTCTCAGTATTCAGGATTTTTGTTGTTGTTGTTCCATATAAACTTTTGGAATATTTGTTCCAGATCTATTAAATATGCTGTTGGTATTTTAATAGGGGTTACATTGAATTTATAGATTACTTTGGTTAGCATGGACTGTTTAATGATGTTAATTCTCCCAATCCATGAACACGGTGTATTCTTCCACTTGTTTATATTTTCCTCTATCTCTTTTTGCAAAGTCCTGTAGTTTTCTGAGTACAGGTCTTTTACCTCCTTGGTTAAGTTTATTCCTAAGTATCTTAATTTTTTGTTGCAATGGTAAATGGGTGGTTGTTTTTTTAGTTTCTCTTTTGGAGAATTCATTATTAGTGTATTATAATAAGATCGATTTGTGGGTGTTAATTTTGTATCTGCTACATTTAGTTCCTTTTCTGGAGATTTCTTCTGTTCTTTCCTTTGTGACATGTTTCTTTCCTTCCACAGTTTGGCTGCCTCCAGGTGTTTGTTTCTAAGTATTAGGTAGAGCTGCTATGTCTCCTGCAACTTGTAGCGTGGCTTTGTGTAGGTGTCCTATAGGGTCCAGTGGTTCAGCCTCCCCAGTCACCTTAGCTTGGCTTTCTAGGTGCTCCCCTGTGTGGGCTGTGTGCTCTGACCTGTTGTAGTTGAGCCTTGGTTGCTGTTGGCATAACTGGGAGGAATTCAACCCCAGGCCAATCTGCTGTGAGGACCACTTGCAACTATAGCCAAAGACCTGTTGTGCTGGAGACACCCCTATGGAACAGGATTTACTTCAGTAGAGCTTTGGTGTTCACCAAGTACGCCCCTTGAGTGTCACTCATGGATGTGGTAATCCAGCATGGTTGAGTCTGACCACCAGGTGCTCTGTCTCTGGGGCCTCCTTGGAGGTGTAAAATCAGCCTCTGCCAGTGCCTTGTCCAGGACCACCCAGCATGAGGTACCCAGCAAACCATAGTTGGCTGCTACTTGTGCTGGGCTTGGTGTTGTCCATGAGATGCCAAGCCATGAACCAATGCAGGCTGCCACTAGTGCCAGGTGTGGGGACACTTATCAAGCCATATGGAGCGCGCTGCTGCTTGTTTGCGAGATTTTAGGAAAGTTCTAAGCATGAGGCTCTAGAGGCCACTTGTATAGAAAAGTCACTGGAAATGGCTTGGATGAGCTTGCAAATAGGGAGGGGCAGGGTCTCCAGGAATCACCAGAGTGAGGCCAAAGGTATGAGGCAGATCCTGGAGATTCAAATATGGTGCCTGCCTGCAGGCTGTGTGAGGGGAGGGCTCACCAAAGGAGCAATGGCTTCTGCCAGCTCTTCTGTCTGGGAGAAAGCTGCCCCTCCAGCTCTCGCCCCAATTTCAGGCAGGTTAGTTCCTCCGCAAATGTCTTAGGTTCCTTTCAAGCTGCTGACCAGCACTGGAGCTCAGAGGGATCACATCTGAGTCCATGTGCGGGCCCTTTAAGAGTAGCTGCCTGGGACTCCTGCAGCCCGCGAGTCCCTCAGCCACAATCCCCACTGGTTTTCACAGCCTGAAGTTGTTGGGACTTTTCATCCCCACCCTGGGATCCTGGGCTGGGAGCCTGATGTGGGGCTGAGATCCCTCGCTCCTCCAGGAAACCTCCACCACTGAGATATCCCTCCTGGGTTTAAACTACATCACCGGGTGTGGGCCTGAGACCAAGTCTCCAAGATCCAGCCCAGATCCGCCTGCATCTCTGCCCCTCCTACTGATCTAGTTGCTCCTTTAGTTCCCTCCTCGTACAGCATCTGTTCAGCCAGATTTCAGGAGGCTCTGAGTAATCGTTTTTCTGTATTTTAGTTGTAATTTTGATGTGGTTGTGGGAGGCAGCAAGTACAGCTGTTACTGACGCCACCATCTTGTTTCCTCCAAATGTTTTTATTGTAGGTGGTTTCTAGTTTCATGGCACCTTTATCGGAGAAGATGCTTGGTATGATTTCAATCCTCCTGAACTTGTAGAAACTTTTGAGACCTAAGATGTGTTCTATGTTTGAGAATGGCCCATGTCCACTTGAGAAAATGTATATTCTGCAGCTTTGGAGTGAAATGTTCTGTATATATCAATTAAATCCATCTGATCTAGTGTGTCATTTAAGATCCCTATTGCTTTGTAGATTTTTTTGTCTGGAAGACCTATCCAGGGTTGCTTGTGGGGGCGTTAAAGTCCCCTACTATGACTGTATTACTGTTGATCTCTCTGTTATAGTCCTCCAAGAGTTTATATATATTTAGGTGCTCCCATATTGTGTGCATATGTTTACCTTGCTTATATCCACTTGTATTGATTTCTATAGTATTATGTAGTGGCCTTCTTTATCTCTTTTTATGGCCTTTGCTTTGAAGTCTATTTTGTCAGACATAAGTATTGCTACCCCAGAGTATTTTTCATTCCAGTTTGCATGGAAAAAATTTTTCCATCTGTTCACTTTAAGTCTATGTGAATCTTTTGTTCTGAGGTGGGTCTCTTGTAGACAGCAAGGGGGGGGTCATGTTTTCTTATCCATTCAGCTACCCTATGCCTTTTGATTGGAGCACTTAAGCCATTTACATTTGAGGTTATTGTTGATAGGTATATAATTGTTACCATTTTTATTCTTTATGCCTGTGTTCCTCTTTCTCTCTCTCTTTTTTTCTTACAATAGGCCCTTTAGTATCTCTTGTGGTGCTGGTTGTGTGGTAACAAACTCTTTTAGCTTTTTTTTTGTCTGTGAGTCTCTTTATTTCACCTTCAATTTCGAATGACAGCCTTGTTGGATAGAGTAGTCTTGGACTCAGTCCCTTGCTTTTCATTACTTTGTATACTCATGCCACTCCCTTCTGGCCTGTAGTGTTTCTATTGAGCAATCAGCTGACAGTCTAATGGGAGTTCCCTTATAGGTAACTTTCTATCTCTCTCCCAGCCTTTAATAGTATTTCTTTGTCATTTTAATTATGATGTGTCTAAGTGTTGTTCCTTTTGGGTTCAGTTTGATTGGGACTCTCTGTGTTTCCTGAACTTGAGTAAATTTTTCCTTCACCAGGTAAGGGAAATTTTCTGTCATTATTTCTTCACAGAGTTTCTCAATGCCTTGATCATATTCTTCTCCTTCTGGCACCCCTATCATGTGAATGTTATGTTTCATTATCTTCACAAAGTTCCCTTAAACTCTCCTGCTTTTTAAATTTTTTTCCCCAATTGCTGCTCAATGGGTGTTTTTTTCTAACTGATCTTCTAATTTGCTGATTTGGTCTTCAGCTTCTCCTCAGCTACTGTTAATGCCTTCCGAGGTATTTTTGTTTGTTTGTTTCAGCTCTGTCATTCTTCATTTGTGCTTGATTCATATTAATGGTTTCTACCTCTTTTTTTTATGCTGGTGTAGTTCTCATTAAGTTGTTTGAGCATCCTTAATACCATTACTTTGAATTTTTTATCAAACAAATTCCATGCCTCTATTTCAAAAGTAATGTCCCTTTTCTGGTGATTCCTCCTCTTCTTTTAGTTGGGAGTTCTTCCTTTGTGTCCCAATTTTTTCTGTCCCTTTGTTTCTATATATTAGATCAAACTACTATTTTTCTCAGTCTTCATGGAGTGATCTTATGTAGTAAGTGTTTTCTGGGACCTAGTGGTGTAGTCTCTTAGATCTCCTGAACTGGGTGCTCTAGGAATGCCACTTGTTTGAGTTATTTTGGTTCTCCAATTTTTAATGGAGCTTTAATGTTGTTGTCCTGTTTGTGGGTGGAGTCTCCACTCAGGCTGGCTGACTGTGAGGCTCATCCTGACCAAGTCATGCACTAGCTGTTGTGGGTGTGCTACCAGATCAGGACAAATTACAAAAAAATGAAACAAGAAACAAAAGAAACAAAACAAAAACATACACAAGACCCCACTACAACAACATCTTGGCTCCTCTCTTCCAGTTGGCTTTTTATTTATTAGAAGCTAATAAGCTTATTCTAAAATAAATAAGAAAAAATCAGTGTCCAAGAATATCTAAAACAATCACGAGAAAGCAGAACATGGCTAAAAGTCTCACACTTTCCAATATCAAAACTTAATTGCTATAGTACTGAAGATTGTGTTGTGTTGGCGTGAGGATAGATGTATAGATCAATAGAATAAAATAGAAAGTAGAAATAATCCTACATATTTATGGTCAATTGATTTTTAAAAAGTGTGCCAAGACAATTAAATAGATGAAAAAAATATAGTCTTCTTAAGAAATTTACTGGGACAACTGAATATCAACATGGAAAAGAACAAAGTTGAACTTATAATTTATACCAAATACAAAAATTAACTAAAAATGAATGCAAATTAAATGTAAGAGCTAAAATTATAAAACTCACTTAAAAACAAGTGAATCTTTTTGACCTTGTATTAGGCAATAGTTTCTTAAATGTGATACCAAAACATAAGAAATAATAGATAAATTGGACTTCATAAAATTTTTTTAGATTGCGCTTTTAAGAATATCAAGTGAAAACAATCCAAATAATGGCAGAAAACATCTGCTAATAGTATATATGAGAAAGTTTTAGTATTCTATTTAAATAAATCTTGCAACTTGACAATAAAACATTTAATAACCCATTTAAAATGGGAAAATTATTTGAATAGACATTTCTCCAAAAGATATGCAAATGACCAATAAGCATATAAAAAAATGCTCAGTATCATTAGTTATTTGGAAAATAACCCAAACCACATTTAAATACCCCTTAAAAACCACTAAGATGACTATAATAGAATGAGATAAGTGAGGGATAGCAAGGATGTTAAGACATCAAAACCTTCATATATTACTGGTGCAAATGTAAAATTATACAACCACTCTGGAAAAAAATTGATAATTTCATAAAAATGTTACACATAAGGTTTACCATACAACCAAGAAATTCCAGCCTCAGATATCTACCAAAGAGAACTGAAAACCTATGTCAGCCCCCCAAAAGCTTTCACATGGATGCTTATTTCAATGTTATTTATAATAGTCAAAACGTGGAAATAACCCAAATGTCTATTAACTGGTGAGTGGATAAACAAAGTGTGGTATATTCATACAATGGAATACTATTTGGCCATAAAAAGTAATGAAATTCAAATACATACTGCAACATGGATGACCTTTCAGAAGAGTACGCTTAGTGAAAGAAGCCAGACTGAAAATAGCACCTGCTATATGAGTCTAGTTATATGAAATATCCAAAATATGGAAAATTGTTGAGACAAAAAGTAGATATGTGGTCTCTAAGGCCTAAGGGTATGAGGAAATTGGGAATGACTGCTAATAGATATGTAGTTTCTTTTTGGTGTGATGAAAATGTTCTAGAATTAGCAATGACTGTTGCACAATTTGGCAGTATACTAAAAACCACTAAAAAGTAAATGTGAAAGTATAAACTGTAGTGTTACTTATCAAGTAATTGAATTATTACTAGAATCACTAAACTCTGTTTGGCCCGTCCTTATTCATTCCCTGCATAAATATTTTGTGAACACCTATTGAATGTCTAACAATGTGCTAGACCTTGAAAATGCCAACTTTAGTTGGAACTGAGCATCCGCACAAATCCCTATAATGCTCTACAGTACATACTGCTTATTGAGACAAAGCCTTATCTGCTAGGCTGACTTTTGGCTAGTATGATCAATAATAGAGTCCCTAAGACACCTATAGGAAGAATTAGTATTTGGGTGGCCTTTTCAGAGTACAGACTCTTCTAGCATTCAGAAAACATAAACATCTTCTTGTAACTTTGTAAAAGCAATTGACTATATCAAAGAGTTTGCCTCATCCATTTTGTTACATAAAGTGAATCCCCATTTGTTTAGCACTTTATTGTTCACAAAATACTTTCTTGGGTGTTTTCTCTTTTAAGCTCCCCCCAAAACTTATGGAGTCAGCATAATGGTGATTCTTCCATGCACCGATGATGAAACGAAAGCACTGAGAAGCTAAGATAATCACTTAAGTTGTCACTTTACTAGCAAGTGGTAGATCTGGCACTAGAATCCAGGTTTTCTTATTCGGAAATCACTATTCTTTTTTCTACACCAGCAACTCCTTTTTTTTTTTATTTCATAAACTAGTACATACAAAAAAGTTGGGATTGGTATAAACTTGTTCATAGTTTATTTTGTCAAGAGGTTAAAGAACAAATTATATACATATACATATACATATACATATACATATATGTGTGTGTGTATATGTGTGTATATATATATATATATATATATATATATATATATATATACACTCTACTAACATCAAACATTAAGAAAGACATAAACAGAAGGTAAAACAGGTCTTTAAGTTAAATACTTTTAACTTTTTAAAATGCTACATTGTCCTGACTTTTTATTTCGCTTTGGATTGATAAAATTTTCCTTTGTTTCCGATGTCATCTTAAATTCAGGTAACAATAATATTCCCCTCTTGTCCAATTCATTCACCTTGATTTGGCCAAACATGATCACTCTTGTTTGCAGGTAAAAAGCATATTTTAAGTGAAGCAAGTTTAATATATAATATATCTTGGACAACTAAAATAAAAACATCACTACAAGATCAGGCAGAATGTACCCTTCTCTTAGTCTCTGGGGTTTCACAATAATTAAGAATATCTAAGACACATGGTTATCTTGTATGCTATACCAAAAACATGATTAATTCTGCTTCCTTCTCAACTGTATTTGGGACTATTTTAGATTATGATGGCATTTAAAATATATAAAGCCATGTGTAAGAAATGAAAATATTTTAGTTCATCATTCAGATGACTTCATGATCATCAATATCTGGATGACTGAAAACATCAAGATGGTTTAAATGATCATAATCTATAAAATGTGCCTGTGGTTAATAACATTGATAAGTGAATTCATGCTTTGATGTTAATTAAGTTTGAACTCAATAATTGTTAGATAAATATTGGTTGAATGGTGGACTAAATGGCTAGATTGATGGATTGATGAATGGATGTTGAGTAAATACAGTTTAATGTTTACAACATTAATAAGTATATAATGTTCAGGTTTTGTAATTCATATTATTTTATATTATTTGAATTTTACCCACAAATAGCTCATTTACCCAGAATTTTTAAAAACAATTTCCATGTAAATAAACTTGTCAAGTATTGATATCTAGCACTTTAAGCACTGTATTAGTTTTCTATGCTTGAAGTTACAAATTATGACAAACTGGGTGGCTTAAAACAACAGAAATTTATTTTCTTAGAGTTCTAAAGCTCATAAGCACAAAATTGTTTCTGGCTGAGGGCTGCCACACTTTCCCTCACAGCTCTGGGGAAAAATCCATGCCATGTGCCTCTCCTAACTTCTGGTGGCCGCTGGCAATTCGTGACATTGGTTGTCTTCCTCCTCATTATTCCAATATCTGCCTATATCTTTATATTGCCTTCTCTTCTGTGTGCCTTAAAGTTTTCTATCTTATAAGAATACTTGTTGGGCCCAGCTGGGCATGGCTCAGCAGTTGAGTGTCGACCTAGGATCCAGGCGATCCGGGTTCGATTCCCGGTCAGGGCACATGCCCAGGTTGCGGGCTCGATCAATGACTTTTTCATCATTGATGTTTCTGTCTCTCTCTCCCTCTCCTTTTCTCTCTCTGAAATCAATAAAGATATATTTAAAAAAAAAGAAAAGAAAAGAATACTTGTTAGAGTTAGGGCACATCAAGGCATTCAAGGGTGATCTCATCTCAAAATCCTTAATTATATGTGCAACAATTCATTTTCTAAATAAGATAACATTCATAGGTTTTGAGAATTAGGACATGGACATAACATTTGGGAGGCCATCATTCAACTAACTAGAAATACCAAAAAAATTTTAATACGGCTTTTTCTAAAGATTGTTATATGCCTGCCTTATTAAATAAAGGATAGTTAATATAAGGGAGAAGTGCCTTAATGGCTCATGTTCTTTAATGTGTAGTTTATAGATATAGTGAAACTCTCATGAGGTGTGTAAGGTTGTTTGCCCTTATATTAAGTGCTTTTGGACTTACATTGTTTCTTTAGTTCTTGTGTTTGTTTTTTTAGTGTTTTAGTCCCTTCTTCTTTTGTCAGATGCAATTTTTTGACCTCCTTTCCTTATTTTACCTTTTTATTTTTCATTATTTAAAAAATTTTATTGTTGACAATATTACAGATGTCTTCTATTTTTCTACTCCCTTACCTTCTTCTTCCCAGCCTCTACCCCTCCCCAGGCCTTTATCGTCCTTTCCTTAATTTAATTTAATGCTTCTAATATTGCAATAACAATGCTTGTGAAATATTTGTAAAATATGTGTCAATTGGTTCTGAATTATTTAAATATTGGGAAACATGGTAAAGTACAAAATGTTTAAATTTTAAAATTAAAGTTATTGTGGTAACATTTGTTCATAAGATTATATAAGTTTCAAGTGTACAATTTTATAATATATCATCTGTACATTGCACTGTGTGCTCACCACCCAAAGTCAATACTCCTCTGTCACCATATATTTGACCTCCTTTACTCTTTCCAGCTTCCCTCCAGCCCCTTCTCCTCTCTTATCCACCACACTGTTGTTGTCTGTGTCTATGAGGTTTTTTGTTTGCTTAATGAATGTAAATGCAGTACTTAAATTCAACATGAATTATACAAGTAAACTATGAATTATACAACTGAGAATATTAAGTCATCGTTAAGATATAGCTTTAATTGACAGTAATAAGCCCATAGTGTAATCTGGTTATCCAAAAGCTAGCAGAAATTTCAATACATTTTCCAGAATAAGGAAGATTTTTTATTTTTTTTATTTGTTTAAAAATTTGTTTTTGTTTTGTTTATTTTTGTTTGAAATATTACAGATGTCCCTTTTTCTCCTCAATGGCCCATTCCACCCCGTCCCCTTCCTCTCCCCAGTCCCTCTCCACACCTTTGTCTGTGCCCTTGGATTGTGCATATATACATGTAAATTCTTTGGTTAATATCTCCCCCTCCACCCACCCACCCTCCTCCATCCTTCTGACATTCGTCAGTCTGATCCATGCTTCCATGTCATTGAATCTATTCTATTCATCAGTTTATTAAGCTCTTTAGATTCCACATATAAGTGAGATCATGTGGTGTTTGTCTTTCTCTGCCTGGCTTATTTCGTTTAGCATGATATTCTCCAGGTCCATCCATATTGTCCCAAGGGGCATGGGATTCTTTACAGCTGCATAGTATTTCATGGTGTATATTTAATTCACTTTAATCTGATGAGTTTTGAATGTCACATTACAGGGTAGATAAGTAAATCTCAGTACCCAGAGGGAGGTGACCAACATAGTGAGAGGCTGAAAAGTGTGGCTTTTCAAGAATGTACAATGAAACTAATAATGAATATTCTGGGAAAGTGAAAACTTTGATGCTGAAGAAGGGGAGGGAAGAACATTATTTCAATCTTCAGATTAAAAAAAAAAAAAATCTGGCTGCCATGAGTAAGATTGAAGCAAGCTAATAATTTTTTAATAGTATAAATTACTATTAAAATACATTTTACTTTGTTTTTCAATTCCTTTAATGTTAAAAAAGGAAGAAATAAAACCAAAGAATGGAAGTTACATGGAAGTGAATTTCCACTTATAGAACTTAAGAGCAGTTCTTTAAGCCCAGCCGGCATGGCTCAGTGGTTGGGTGTTGACCCATGAACCAGGAGATAATGGTTTAATTCCCTGCCAGGGCACATGCCTGGGTTGTGAGCTTGCCGCCCAGTAGGGGGTGTGCAGGAGGCAGCTGATCCATGGCTCTCATCATTGATGTTTCTATCTCTCTCTCTTTCTCCGTTCCTCTCTCTGAAATCAATAAAAACATATTTAAAAACAACAGAAAAAGCAGTTCTTTAAAAATGGGACAGCCTGCTTATGAAAGTAGAAGTTCCCCATCACTGAAGAGGATTGAGCTGAGAATGACTTTTATTTACTTTTTTAATTGTTATAAAAATTATGACTATAAGGAATGTTAGGTCTGTAAAAATTTTTGTTAATATGTTATCCTGTGACTGAGGTGAAATATGCATCTAAATACCAGGGAAAGAGCTCTGAAGCCATGGTCATTGGCTTTCAAACTCTTTAATGCATATGCCTATTTTTCTTTCTGTGTTTGTTTTTCATCTCCTATTCATTTGCTCTCCCACCCTTCCAGCTTATGCTTTAAGTCACAAAGGGGTTCCATTTGTAACCTTAAGGGGTTAAGAAGGCACTGATACTTAACATAGAGATCATTCCCACACTAACTGATCTAGTTCTCTTTCTCTGTTTAATGTATGATCTTAGGCAATTTTCCAAACTTGTTAGGATTTTAGTTTCACCCCATGTATAGAATAATTTACCCAATACTTGCTCTCCCCTGTGTTGAGACAGTGTGTGTGTGTGTGTGTGTGTGTGTATGTGTGTGTAAACATTAATGTGTGCATGCAAGAAAAACATCAAAATAAGAGCTCAAGGTCAAGGCATTATTACTGAGCTTACTCTCTTAGACATGAATAAACTTTTGGCAGTTTAAGGGCTTTTTTGTTTTGTTTTGTTATTTTCATCGGTAACCATCCACAGGTGTGTGTATGTGTATAGTGGTGGTGAGAGAGTACACTTAACTCAGTCATTATTATCCCTAACATTTCAGAAGCTGTCTCCACTGGAAATAAAAGTTATTTTATTTTTCTTGCAATCAGAAATATTATCCAGAGGCAAATCAAATATCATGTTGGGGAGTGGGAAGCAATACCATCCTCAGAAGCATTGCTAACATGTCTCTGTAGCTGCTTAGGAACAAGTGGATATGTTTCTGTCAGGTAACTCCTGTGAATGGGAATAATTACAGCGACCTCTATGGAAGCACTCCATGGATATGGCACAGATGTGTTAAACATAAACGAAACAAAAGAAGACAGAGCAGAACAAAACAAAGCAAAACAAAACAAAACACCCCACCATGGAACCTGTGTTTTCTGAAGATCCATACATTACAGATACTGACCTCCTCTGCTGGTGAGCTACAAAGGGTTGGATAACAAGAAATGATGGCAAGTGATGCCTAGCTCTAGAGTGTTGGCAGTAAAGCTTTATGTAAGGCACACAAATAATGTTAAGATGATAGGTGACATTTTTTTCAGATTTAAGTAACTGAAAATCCACTTAAACATTGAAACAAAACTCCACATACATCCAGCTAATTCTGGTTTGGGGGAAGGTATATTACAAACAAACAAAGAAAAACAAAAAGCTGACAGTCTTCAAACCTCACCAGCAGACTGTAGAAAACTATGATATTAGAGTTTAATTTTAGGGCTCCTAAAACTGTCACCTAACTATGCTAGTAAAGAAATGCTACAGAAAAAAAGCTTGTATTAAAATACAACCAAGAAGAGCACCACGGATTTTCTAATTCCTTTGTAATCTCCCAGAAAATACAGGCTTAGCTAATCAAAGGACATAAAGAACAATCCAATATATTATCAATGTTTTTGATAATATATCATGCCAAGAACAAAAAGTTCTGTTATCCAAGTGCTGTGTGCTCTAGGCCAACTGGGATGATCCTCTTGAAGGCAACACTATTTCTAGAATCTAGAGAATAAGTATACAAAAATCATTGAAGAAATGCCAGTGAGAGGGACAACTAGGGTTACTTTACTCTGAAACAGCTGGGAAACAGTGCCTGTTTTCTTACTTTTAGAATTAATTTTACCCTGGAAAAGGAGCCTCGAATGAGGCATGTAGTCATTTGCTAGCTATATATTTGATAACTATCAATAAATAAGTATTATCACCTTTCAATTCATGTGGCACTTCAAAGCCTGCCATGTTTGTTTAAAATTAGTAAATATTGGGATTTTTCTCAATAGTTCTAGGACATTATTGTCAATTTATAGATAAGTCCACTAAAGAGAAAAAAGTTTATTCGGTTTTCCCTGGATAGTAATATAGATTTGATGATGATGATGACATATAACATTTATTAAAATTCTGACTATTTGTCCTTAAACCAGATATGTGCATTATTTTATTAAATTCTCATGTGGCCCTGTGAGATATAGGTTATTACTATAATCATTTCATAGATGAGAAAATTAATTGAGGTTAAAAAAAGTTAAGTAGTTTTCCCCAGGTTACACAACTACAAAATTGCAGAGTTTAAATTAATATCCCAGGCAGTCTGATTCCCAAAATCTGTAGATCCTCCTTGGTTACTGCTAATAATTTGATGGACCAGGATTTGAGAACAAGTTTGTAACTGTAATGCTAATATTCTTTCCATCCTCTCTTATTACAGAAGACTCCTTGAGCTATCAAAGAAGCTGGGAGGCCACACTTATAAAAGATGATAGTTGAAAGGATTGAATCTTTGTGGAAATAGGTAGGTAGCTAGAGACTGCAGCCAGAAAAATTGCCTTATAGCATGAATACTCAAAACCACCTTTTTAAGCCAAGAGAAAGGTTGTAGCCCAGCACCTCAGTCTGTTTAAAGGAAAATTTGAAAACACTTCTCTTGGCCCCAGTTGCAATTTGACAAATGCAGAGTTATCACTGGCAACTGCTAGAGGATGCTGGTGTTAGCACACCCCCTTTTCAAGTCAGTTTCTTTATGTCTCATCTCATAATCCCTTGGGTGGTTGTTTCCATAGACACCCACACTTCAGTTTCCCAGCTTAACCACATTCAAACAAGATTGCAGATCTTGGTTGCAGCAGCTATGAACTGTTTTACCATATGTTTAACAGGCACTGCTTATCTACTTTCCTCTATATGTACAACAGGATGGTGGGTTTAAAAAAAAACAACAATAATGAAACATTACCTGAAAGACCCTTAAGAGTTTCAAAGCCAAAGAAATATATTTTGATCTATGAAAGAAGGCAAAATCAGAAGAGAAGTGGGGAACAACTTTCTTCTGGGAGCAAGGGTGGGGCAATAATGGCTTGTGCTAGGCTGTTTCACAAGTGCAAGATAAATGTACACACCTTTCTATAAAACAGAGATGTGAGTCCCTGAGGACCCATAGGGGATGGTAGTGGGGTGTGGAAGTCTTTGTGGGCACTGAAAAAAACCTAAAAAAATAAGCTAATAATACTTACAGGTTACTAGGCTATGTTTACTTTTGAACATGCACTAACAACAAGCAAAGAAAATAATTGAGTTAAATTATGTTTAAAAGCACGTGCCTGCTGAGATTCTGGAAAAAGAACATTGCAGTAGAAAATTCCACAGAGAGAAAAGAAGATAAGAATAATCTTAAATATTTGCTCTTGTGAAAAAAATAGTGAACTTTGTCAATTGGCCTAGAACTTCAGGTATAGACATGCTAAGAGAGTGCCCATTCATTTACACACATATATTCCTATATGAAGCCTTTGTATACACTAAGTACATAAAGTTTTCTGGCTTGGCATATACCAGTTGAACACAACATATATAAAACATGCCTCACATTAAGGAGTGCTTTGAAGTTCGTTGTAATCAATCAGACAAATAAATATTCTGGACTTAGGTGAAACTGGTAAGAAAGAGGGCATGATGAAATTCTGTGTCTTAAAATAATGTTAACAAACACTATTTCACCTCTCTTAATCACTGCAACAACCCTATGATTTAGATTCTATTACTACATTATACAAATGAGGAAACTAAGGCAAAAAAAATTTAAACCACTTTTTAAAATATATATATTGATTACAGAGAGAGGAAGGAGAGAGAAATATAGAAACATCAGTGAAAGAGTCATTGATCTGCTGCCTCCTGCACTCCCCCTACTGGGGATTGAGCCTGCAATCCAGGCTTGTGCCCTGACCGGTAAGCAACCGGGGATCTCCTGGATCATAGGTCGATGCTCAACCACTGAGCCATGCCGGCTGGACTAAACAACTTTTTAAAAGTAACATTGCTAATAAGAGGTTGAGCCAGGATTTAACCTTAGGCAGTCTGGTACCAAAGTCTGTTCTCTTCAGCGTTGCAGTTAGCAAGTGGAAAGAAGTGCTCTTAGTCCAGTACGAAAAAGTAGGTGCTGACCCACCCCACTGTTTTCCTCTTCCAAGTATCTAGGTATTTTTTGTGAGTTGTTGTTGTAAGCTAGTGGGTGGGTGGGGATTGAAATGGTAGAGATATTTTAGATGGGAAGGGATGTGTGGTTTGAAAAGTAATTGACTATTTGATGAGAAAATGAACTTTTTGTAATGAACTCAGCAGAGACTGTTCCTCTCCCTTAGCCTCTTCCGTTAGATTGCTTTTCCTTAAAAAGAGAAAATATATGTTCAGGATGATTTTTGGTAGACAATATTTCAAACAAATATTTAAGGTTCCCCCCCCCCTTGGCTTTTATTTCTGGCTCACTAAGAGAAGTTGGTCATCCAGCAACTTCTGTTATAATTTGCTGAAACTGGGTTTTTACTGTGATGTTTATTTTCACGATTGAAATGGCTAGTGCAATACCATTCATATAGACAGATTAAAGCAGTGTTTTAACCAGTGCATTTTGTACTCTTCTCTACTCAAGTAAGCTTTTCCCAGCAAGCCATGAAATCCCTGGGGAGGCTCCACTTATAAAACTCAAGCTAAGATGAAGTTAGCCTCTTTATGAATGCATTACATTCTCAGACACTACCCACCCGGGCTGCTGAAATATGACCTGATCAGGCCATGAACATATTTCACCCCAGGTCGGGGGATTCTATATATTCATATTTCAGCCACACTTAGGAAAAGAATGGTAATTGGCAGACATTGAAAGACTATGATTCAACTAAGGTATTAAGTCTGAAAAAGAAGACAGGGAAATTACAAGGAAGAGAAAGAGGAAGATGTGAGATTGGCAGGGAACTTGAGACCTTGCCAACAATGTTAGTCAGACTTTTCCTGGGTCCTTATGATGAACAGGTTGCTATTTTGAGATCCCCACCACTGAGTACTACAGAGAGAAACTTCTATGAAAATATTGTAAAAAATAGAAAAGACATAGACTATATATGTATAGACATGCAAAAGCATGGATTTCTAAAGCAGTTGAAAATATTGGGCCTCAATTGGACTTGGCTATTTGTGTCTCTGGACTATTCATTAGTCATATTAACACTTACCTATTTCTTTCCCTGAGCCACTTGTTTTCATTGAAACTTGTAAACAGAGGCAAAAACAGGGTCTTTAAGATGTAACATAGTAGCTAGAACATTCACAACTTTTTTTTTTAAATGGTACCATTTGAACTATTAAAATATTTTCCCAGAGTCAGGAAACAGTGTGGATGGCACTACTGTGTCTTAGTGGAAAATGAGGGAGGAAATACTGGGATATATAGTTGCATGCCACCTAAAGTGCCAATGAGCTCACTTCTCTTTTCCCCTATAACGCAAAAGTACAAGGTTAATTGTTTTTGTTTACTAATTTAAGTTTACTAACTTAAAGATAGACAAATATAAGCTATCTGAATACTGTTTCTTCATCTAACTACCATTCTGTTTTGATTTTTAAGGTAAAAAGACTTTATATATTATTAAACATAGCAGAATTATTTTCAACAAATTTAAAATTCTATTTTTATACTTTTCCACACTCAAATTTTTACTACAAGTGAGCCTTACTTGTTGTATCCATATCTTTATCTCCCAATCTCTCTTAAAGCCCAGTTCCTCATTTTTTAATGAATATATTCTCTTGAATTTCACTAGTGCTCCCCAATCAATACGTGAAATAATTTCTCAAGTCCTCATTGTCCTTGACATTTTAAAGTGTTTAACACGTTTCACCATCACTTTTTGAAATTTTGTTTCCATAAGCCAATAGTTATCCTGTTTTCTTCCTACCTTTATGTCTATTTCCTTTTGTTCTCCTTTTGTAACAACTCTCCCCTTGCTCAGCCATTAAATATTGTTCTTCCCTAGGTTACATCCAAGACTCATTGCTCTTCTCCTCCTGCTGTCCACTCATGCTAGGCAAGCACATCTACTTTTTAAAAAATTTTATCTTTGTTGTTTCAAGTATTACACATGTACCCTTTTAATCCCCCATTGAACTCTACTTTTATGATTTCAACTACTACCTCTATACTGATTATTCCTAAATCTCTATTTTTGGCCTCATCTTCCCTCTGTTTTGATTCTTAATGTTATTTTGAAACTTATCATGATCAGAGACAGAAGAATAGCTACAGATATACTGTTCTTAGCTCTGTTGCCTTTATCAATGTTTAGAGGAAATTGCCATGTTAAGTGTTATTTTAATGTGAAAATCAGAAGTTTCATCACCTGAAGAAAAAAGAAAAACTCCATGTAATGATTGATTCAATTGAATTCTCAGACTGGGCAGGTCAAAAGTTATGCTTATATAAACATTCCTCAGAATGCTTCCTTCTATCAGTTTATTACCAGGACACCAGAGCATATTCTTCCAGGGATGCTCACTCTTGGCGTAGCTTGGGAGTGTGGGTCCATGCCAGCTTTTCAAGATATTTCCGGACATTGAATGGAGAGCTTAAGACCCCCACCCTTACCTTTGCCTCATCATCTAAAACGTTTTATCACTGTTACCTCCAGTGACAACCTAGTCTCGATCGAAGCCAAAATGCCTTGGATATATTATTATGCTGCCTACTCTGCTACTAATGTACAATGAAGATCATATGGATCAGAAGAGCCTCCGCTGCTAGTTCTCAAAGCTCTCTCCTCTAACGTGTGGCAATGATGTCTGCTCTGCCTACTCTTAGGTTGTTTGAAACTCAAGAAGTTAACGAATGTGTAGGTGCTATTTACATAAAAGAGAACTTTATTAATCACTATAATATATATGTATATGGTACTGCTATGTTGATTCCTTTGAAGGAAATTTGAAATTGCTTTTGTATGGTGACCATAAATCTTTTGTTCTTTTGGTTTTATTCTGAGTTACAAATGCTCAGATGGCTCCTTGCCATTCGTGATGCCCATGTCACACAACAGCGGAGAACTTACACCTCAGCTTATAAAACAACCATGCAGCCCAAGGTCTAGTCTGTTATTTGAGGCTTTCATTCTGACCATCAACTGCATGTGATATTTTTTGCAAATGTTTATGGTGAAATAAGAATCCACGGCTTACCTCTTGTTGTTTGACACCTTTTGAAAAAGCGTATGTGTTTATAGACTTATAGTAATTTCTGAGAAGAACAATGTCTACATGTGGTAAGACAGCCTTTCATCTAGTAGGCGAGTTGCTGTTGCTGAAGATGATCTAAGCAGTGCTGATCCTTTTGGGACAAATGATCACTCAGCAGACACCAGTGACAAAAACACATGGCACTGACTGAAAGGAGAATAAGGAGATGGAGAGAAAATAATTTCATAATTTAATTCTTTTTTAGTTACCATTGATGAAATCACAAAATCTAAAGGCTGACAGCAATTTTGAGGTTATCTGGTTCTGTGTTTCCCAAATTTCAATCATTCTTTTACCTACCACATGATTTTTCCAAACCTGCTTTTCACTACATATATATATATATATATATATATATATATATATATATATATATATATATATATATATATATATAATAGTATGTATATCTTTCTTTAATCTATTTAAATTTAATTTTATGTAAAGTTACTTAGCTTTATTTCTTATTTAACAAGAAATATTACATTACTATATGTTTGGAAAGCAAGTCACATCTGACATAAAAGGATGGTAACTGCAAAAATAAACAGTAATCTGTTATAAATAGTAATTAACTAATTAGTTAGTAGAAAAATATTTGTCCATAAATCTCCCAAAATTACTTTGTATGCCACTTATAGTAAATGGGTTGTTTTCTACACCTGTTTTGTATCCATAGACTATGTAGAAAAGAACTTCCCTTTCCCAGAATGGCTGGCTCCTGTCTGAGGTCACAGAACAAAGCTGTGGCAAAAATGAGACTAATCTGGTTACAGGAATGTTTCACTATCTGAGAAAGGTAAACTTTTCTGTATACTTCATGGAGACAAGTTCCACATTAAACTATACTTTGAAAGAAGAGTTATTACTTGAGGTTAATTGGTTGTCATATAAATTTTTCTTCCTAAATTTACACTTAGACTTGCACTCCTAATTATGAGAGTTAAAGAGTGGAATTGAAATATGGGAAATAACATCCCCAGAGTTGGACCAAGGAAGAAAATCTTGATATAGATGGATTGAGATGCACAAAGCTTCAATCTCTACAGACAGAAAGGAAAATTAAACACTGATCACATCTCTTAGCAGCTGCATAACTCTCAAGGGCCCATGAAAGAGACAGCACAACAGCCAACTAGGACAGTAATACCAGGTTTAACTGGAACTCATAGTGGCCAACTAAGTGTTTGGAGTATATATGTAAAAAAGAAAAGGCCTAGTGATCAGGCATTTTTTCAAATTAGCCACTTCCAAGGTGTGTTTTACTGGATTTAGTAAACAGTCAGCCCAGTTCCCTATACTTTCTCCTTTTTTATCTCTAGACATAGGGAGTGAGAATCAGTTCTCAGCATAATGCTTCAAAACCAAGTATTCCCCTTCTTTAGCATCAACATGATTAGAATGGTAGCAAGAGTCTCCAACTAAAATTAATATTACTGTATTAGTGTATTTAGCTTTATTTGTTGTTATTAGCTATAAATGAACACTAGTCAAAGCCTAACAAATATGCAGTAAATGATTGATTCTAAATGACTTTAATAAGAAATGCAGAATTATAAAGGACCTGGAAGGCCATTTATTACAACCATCTTAAATAATCAGATGAGTCCAGCTGGTGTGGCTCTGTGGTTGAGCATCAAATCAACCCAATAGGTTGCCAGTTTGGTTCCAGTTCAGGGCACATGCTTGGGTTGGGGGCCCAAACTCCAGTAAGGGTGTGCAGGAGGCAGTCGATCAATGTTTCCTTCTCATCAATGTCTCTATCTCTCTCTCCCTCTCCTTTCCTCTCTCTAAAATAAACTAAAAAATTTTAAAAATCAGATGAAGAAACTAAGGCCCAGAGAAGGATGGAACTTGCCGACAGTAGCAAGTTAACATTATAAACACTGCTAAAATCCAGGTGTCCTGAATGTGAGTATAACCTTATTTCTAAATAACCATATTCTGTTTGGACATCAGATTTTTTCTCTCTTTCTCCCACTTCCCACTTCCACCCTTGCTTTAGAAAGCATTTATTCTTGTAAATAAAGGGAAAATTTTAAGTGAAAATCCTCTCTTTTAAAACTGAAATTTCAGTGCTACATTTAAAAAGTTAAGGTGAGTTTTAATTAAAAATAAAACTCATTTTCTAAGTTCATGAAACTCATTTAGCTTTTGCCAAGCCAAGACTTCATATTTTTGCCTTATTCCCTCATACCAACTCAAATCTAAACCAAGATCCCAAGTGGGTAACTCGACTCTAACCCAGATCTGACAACTGTCTTTCTTTCATGCACCTGGTTTCATTTATCTTTGTGCATTTCAACATGTTCACACTGCCTGCACAAGCTAGCTTTTCTAAAGCCCTGTGCTCCCCATGACCTTTAATTTCCCATATCTAGACATTTTTCTTAAAATGTTTTTAAAATGTCAATTGTTTGCCCAGAAACTTCCTTTAAGGGGTAGAGGGCAAGCCTTTATAAGAACAACTATTGTTTGCAAATGTTCAGTATTAAGTTAACACCTTTCTTGGCAATTTGCCCCATATGCCTCAAGAAACATAAATAAAAATTTATAATATATGTATGCTGAAATAAAAACTCAGGGTGAAGTAATAGAAATCCAGATACATTTGGAGAAAAAACAGTGTCAGTATGTTTGAATGTTAATATGCTTAGGTCAAATGATCTATTTATCTTAATAAATTGAAAGTGAGAAATACATTTCATTTCATGAAGTGGAAGCCATTCTTAGTCACTCTCCTACCCACTTGTCTTATGGGGCAGAAAAATTACAGAAAAATAGTTCCATAAATGATTTGGAAAATATGACCCTCTCTGATCTCTAAATTACATCTTTTAAAAAATTTTTTGCTTGCTGTTTAATTTACCAAATGACTAAGGGGTTGCTTATTTATTAGTTTGTGTTTATTTATGGTTTTTCTGAAGGAGTTTCTGTATATTACATTAGCTTTATGATTAGATGTCATCTGTGCTATGCAAACAGAAATTACATATGATCCTTGATTGAAGGTATTAAAAGGTATCTTCTCCTCCAAAAAAATCTACTATATTTATATATAGCCAGAGTCTCAACTCCCTTCACCTTGATCCATTTCATTGATCCTCCCCTGGTTCTTCTCCCCTGCTGATGATTCAACATTCTGTGCCTGTGTATCTTAGAGTGGGTGATGAAAGAGGAATTGATTTTTAAAATTGATTTGTTCTCCTTGAAAATTAAAGTTTTAATGCACAGATTATCAAAATGTTTTAGAAATGGTCTTTCAAATAAATTCTTGCATTATCAAATTGTATTGAGAAGTATTCTGCTCCTCCTCTCCCCACATTCACAAACATACATACCCTACTATAGATTTGTTGGTTTTTTTCAAATAAAATTAAAGGAATAAACAGATGAAATATAGTGCAAATAATAAAGTTATAGTCTCCACAATTGTGCGTTTATCACATTTCTCTTAAAAGCAAAAGTCTCCATTTTAGCACATGATAGTGTACAGTATCATAAACAGGCAAGCTCTTTTTAATTGGTAAGACATCTTTTATATGAAATTTTTGATCATGTTCATGATCATGGGTCATTAAAATCTATAGATTATTCATAATGGCTTAATTTTCTGTTACGTAGCCTTTCCCCAACACATTACTATTTAAAAAAATACTCTTTAATATAGAAATGTTCAAACATAAAAACAGAAAGATTAGTATGATGAGTCTTAATGCACCCACAGCGCACCTTTAATTATTAAGAACATGTTATAAATCTTATTGTATTTATTTGCCCTCTATCACAATTTTTACTAAAACGTTTTAAAGCAAATCCCAGATGTAATGTCATTTCATTCATAAATGCTTCAGTAGTGTCTCTAATGATGAGGACAATTCTTGTTTTACATTACCACCATATACATAAATTTTACTGGACTTGTTAGCTTGCTATATCAGGAAGAGCCCCACGGAATGCTGGGAATCCTGGAATCACACCCTGACTCTGTCAGATCCAACTGTGTGATTCCTTAGAACATTAACTTCTTTTTCTGTCAAATAAGACAGTTAAATAGGGTCTCTAAGACCTCATTAATCTCCAATATTCTGAATTTAAGTAGCAAAAATTATTAAGTTTGAGAGTCTATCTTTTGTTATTCCTTCATTAGGTAGGCATACAGAAAAGAAAACAACCTGGCATCTTTAAACATTAATGCATTGAACATTTGAGTTACAGATAGAAACTTTTAAAACTTGGTGAAGTAAGTTTCAAGCATGATTATTTCTATCTTCTGAGTAAATGTTTTCTTTAACCGCCTACATAGGAGCACCCAATAATTATTTGAAAGCAATAATAATGTGGTGTCATTTTTCTAACTACCTTCCTCTTTAAAGGGCTAACAGGGTCTTGACAGAAGTGCTCCTGAAGCCTGTGGCGCCCTCTTCTGACCCCTATTCCACAAGGTAAGTCATGGGTTTTGTTTCTGAACTGCCCTTGGGCTTTTTTTGCTTTCTCTTAACCTTGTCTGTTACTTTACTCTGGACTGTATGTGTGTTTGTGTGGTGGGGTGTTGGGGAGGATGAGGGATTGAGCAAAAAAGAAAAAACAAAGAGAACTCATGGACATGGACAAAATTGTGGTAATTGCTGGGCAGAGGGGGGGTGGTTGAGGTGGAAGAGACTATAGAGGGGATACATGGTTATGGAAAAAATAAAAATAAAATAAATATTCTGCAAAAATTTAGGTCTAACTGGTGGAAGACATGAATGCTATGATAAAAATCTGGCTACAGCTCTATGCTGATTGCTTTACATATCCTTCTAGGTTTTCATTTTGAAATCTGAGGATTGTTCCAGAGGAGAAGAGGTAATATTGAAATTTGATATGTGAAAGAAGTATCACTCAGGCAACAAGCCTGTATGAAAAAAATCTTATAAAAAATAAATAAGAATTTTCTGCTAAAAGATCTAAAAGAGTTAAAAAATTACCTATTAAAATTCAAAAGCCATGCAACTTACTGTCTGCCTTATAGCAGAGAATCAAGATGGGCTGTTCTGAAAAATTTATAATCTGTACTTTAAAATTATTTTATGATTCTCTATTCAGAAATAGATGTTCTCTTTGGACACTTCTAATATTTTATCTCCCTCCTCTTTATTATCCATGAATGCTAGTTTCCTTTCCTATCCCTCATAAATGTTGCTTAAATGGGCTTTCTAACAAAAGGCCTTACTCTCCACTTGATGTTCACCCAAGCAACTGCTATCTCCATTATTTTCAGACCCATCACAAACCTTGTCTGTTCAAGGAAAACTTTCTTTAATATTTCCCTTTGCATGACCCATTCCTTTCAATCCTTATATCTAGAATCACACTGTTAAGAACTCCCTTATACTGTAATATAATGAGAATGATTCCACAATATGGTCCTGACAAAAATAAAAATAAAAATCTCACTATATGACCCTAAATGACACACTAGAACAGATATATTTAATTGACATTTACAGAACATTCTACCCCAAACCTGCAGAATATACATTCTTCTCAAGTGCACATGGATCATTCTCAAAGGGAACAAAACAAGTCTGTACAAGTTCAAGAAGATTGTAATCACATCAAGCGTCTTTTCAGATCACATGGCATGAAATTAGTAATCAACTACAATACAAACACTAAAAAACATTCAGACACAAAGAGGCTAATTAGCATGTTATTAAACAGTGCATGGGTTACCAAAGAGATCAAGGAAGAAACCAAAAACTTCCTGAAAGCAAATGAAAATGAACACACAACCCAAAATCTATAAGACACAGTGAAAACAGTTCAGAGAGGAAGTTCATAGCACTGTAAGCTACCTCCAGAAACAAGAAAAACTTCTAATAAACAATCAAATCCTACAACTTAAAAACTTAGACAAAAAACAACAAGAAAAGCACAAATTAAATAAAAGGAAGAAAATAATAAATATCAGAGTGGAAACAAATGACATAGAGACAAAAAATAAAAAAATAAAAAACAACAACAAAAGATCAATTAAGCCAAGAGCTGGGTCTTTGAAAAGATAAACCAAATTTATGAACCTTTAGCCACACTCATCAAGAAACAAACAAAGAGGACCTAAATAAACAAAACCATAAATGAAAGAGGTGAAGTAACAACTGACCCAACAGAAACACAAAGGATTGTAAGAAAATACTATGAATAACTATATGCCAACAAGCTGGACAACCTGGATGAAATGGATAAATTCCTAGAAAAGTACAACCTTTCAAAACTCAATCAGGAATTTTCAGAAAACTTTAATAGGCTGATAACTGCTGATGAAATTGAAGGAGTAATAAAAAACACACCCATGCCTGGCCGGGCATGGCTCAGCGGTTGATCCTTGACCTAGGATGCAGGCGATTGGGGTTCGATTCCCTGTCAGAGCACATGCCCAGCTTCAGGCTTGATCAGTGAGTCTCTCATCATTGATGTTTCTATCTCTCTCTCTCCCTCTCATTTCCTCTCTCTGAAATCAATGAAGATATATTAAAACAACAACAACAACAAAAACAACAACAACAGAAAAACACCCAGGACACAGAAGCCCTGGTCCAGACAACTTCACAGGGGAGTTTTACCAAACATTAAAGAAAAACTAACCCCTGTCCCCCTCAAATTATTCCAAAAAACCCAAGAGAAAAGAAAGATTCAAATTCTTCTTATGAAGCCAGCATTAGTCTAATTTAAAAAAAAAAACAGGTAAAAACACTACAAAAAAAGAGAATTTTAGGCGAATATCCCTGATGAACATAGATGCTCTAATCCTCATAAAATATTAGCAAATTGGATCCAGCAATATATTAAAAATACCATGCATCATGACCAAGTGGGATTTATTCCAGGGATACAAGGCTGGTACAATATTCAGAAATCAATAAATGTGACACATCACATAAACAAATTGAAAGACAAAAATCACATGAACACATAAATAGATGCATAAAAAGCATTTGACAAAATCCAGCACCCATTTTTGATAGAAACTCTCAGCAAAGTGAGAATAGAGGGATCATACCTCAACATGGTAAAGAACATATATGTTAAACCTACAGCCAACATCATACTCAATGGGCAAAAACTAAAACTGTTTCCCATAAGAACAGGAACAAGACAGGAGTGTCCACTTTCACCACTCCTATTCAACATAGTACTGGAAATCCTAGCCACAGTGATCAGACAAGAAATAAGCATAAAAGGCATCCAAATTGGAAAGGAGGAAGTAACACTGTTATTATTTGAAGATGATATGATATTGTATGTACATAGAAAATCTTAAAGACTCTACCAAAAAACTACTAGATTTAATAAATGAATTTGACAAGGTAGTAGGATATAAAATTAACAACCAGAAGTCGATGGCATTTTTATACACCGATAATGAACTCTCAGAAAGAGAAACAAAAAACAAAGACATTTACCATTGCAACAAAAAAATTAAGATACTAAGGAATAAACTTAACCAAGGAGATAAAAGACCTATACTCAGAAAACTATAGGATGTTGCAAAGAGAGATATGGGAAGGTATAAACAAGAGGGAGACTATACCGTGTTCATGGATTGGAAGAAGTAACATCATTAAAATGTCCATATTACCCAAAGCAATCTATAAATTCAATGCAATCCTTATTAAAATACCAACAGCATATTTCACAGATCTAGAACAAACATTTTGAAAACTTATCTGGAACCAAAAAAGACCCCGAATAGCCATGGCAATGTTGAGAAAGAACAAAGTTGGAGGGATCACAATACTCGATATCAAGTTTTATTGCAAAGCTAATGTAATCAAAGCAGCCTGGTACTGGCCCAAGAACAGACATATAGATCATTGGAACATAACAGAGAACCCAGAAACTGACCCTAGCCAATATGTTCAATTAATATTTGACAAAGCAAGCAAGAGCATACAATGAAGTAAAGACAGTCTCTTCAATAAACGATGTTGGGAAAATTGGACAGGTATATGCAAAAAATTGAAATGAGACCACCAACTTACACAATACACAAAAATAAACTCAAAATGGGTAAAAGACTTAAATGTAAGATCTGAAACCATAAAAATCTTGGTAGAAAACATAAGCAGCACAATCTCATACATCTCTCATAGCAATAAGTTTGGTGCTATATCTCCTATCCCAAGAGAAACAAAGAAGAAAATAAACAAATGGGACTACATCAAAATAAAAAGCTTCTGCACAGCAAAAGAAACCATCAACAGAACGAAAAGGAAGCCCACTGTATGGGAGAACCTATTTGCCAATGACACATGTGATAAAGGGTTAACATCCAAAATATATAAGGAACTCATACAAGTTATTAAAAGGAAGACAAACAATCCAATTTAAAAATTCGCAAAGCACATAAATAGACACTTCTCCAAAGAGAACATACAGATGGCTGAGACATATCAAAATATGCTCAAAGTCACTAATCATCAGAGAGATGCAAATTAAAACCACAATGAGATATCACCTCACACCTGTCAGAATGGCTACCATCAACAAATCAACAAATGACAAGTGCTGGTGAGGATATGGGAGAAAAGGGAACCCTAGTACACTGTTGGTGGGATTGCAGATTGGGACAGCCACTATGGAAACAGTATGGAGTTTCCTCAAAAAATTGAAAATGGAACTGCCATTTGACCCAGTGATCCCACTTCTAGGAATATATCTTAAGAAACCCAAAACACCAATCAGAAAGAACTTATGCACCCCTATGTTCATAGCAGTGCGATTTACAATAGCTAAGATCTGGAAACAGCCCAAGTGACCATCAGTAGATGAGTGGGTAAAAAAACTGTGGTACATTTACACCATGGAATACTATGTAGCTATAAAAAGAAAGATCTCTTATCTTTTGGGACAGCATGGATGGATCTGGAGAATATTATGCTAAGCAAAATAGGCCAGTCAGAGAAATACAAGTATTACATGATCTCATTCATATGTGGA
The DNA here is from genome assembly GCF_054644295.1 of Miniopterus natalensis. Taxonomy (NCBI): domain Eukaryota; kingdom Metazoa; phylum Chordata; class Mammalia; order Chiroptera; family Miniopteridae; genus Miniopterus; species Miniopterus natalensis. The sequence continues at coordinate 49,142,513 of NC_142103.1, read as the reverse complement.
ACAGAATGAACAAAAACTGATGAACAAAATAAATCCAGAGACATTGAAGCATTGAACAAACAGAAGAATCTAAGAGAGTAGGTGAGGGTGGGGGAGTGGGCGGGGAGAGGTTAATCAAAGAACTTATATACATAAATGCCTATCCCATGGCCACAGAAAATAGTATGGGGAAGGCCTGGGGTGAGGTGGAGCTGGGATTGAGGGGATCAATGAGGGGGAAAAGGGGGGATTGTTGTAATACTTTTAACAATAAAGATAAATTTTAAAAATCTCACTATAATCAACACTTAATATTCTTTATTTTTTCATTGCTAACATGCTTAAATTTTGATTTGTTCTTCTGTTTTGGAGTTTGAGCATTATAAATACAGAAGCATACTCATGTGCTTGAAAGTTTCTCACTAAAGTCTTGAGTTCTCTTGCTGTTGGATATTCTAGTGGTGAATCTAGATCAGATTAGTAAATTAAACTTCTCAGTTAAATTGAACTCTCAACTAGCCAAAATGACTGGCTTCTAGACCACTTCTATTAGATGGGTACCATTTCCATGCCCCAGCAGTCTTTTGCTGGCTGGTTTCAAAATTCACAATAAAATGAACAGTACTTTTGGCTATACATTTACTTTATATAAAAACTTTCCATAAAAGCAAACATTAAGGACTATAGAAGAGGAGTAATTCATTTCTTGAAAGTCATTTTTATTTGCTGAAAGAGCCAACTCCTGGTTGAATTTTTCATTGGAGCCAACAGCATCTTTCACCAGTTTGTTTGGCAAGATTAAATGGAATTGTCAGGATAGCTTCAAATATATAATGCAAAGTGGAAAATTGAAAAAATGCTAAATTATTAATTTACAATATATTCAAATTCAGGATGAAACTGGGTAGGTCCCTGCCATATTTGTGGAAAATTTATCTTCAGCTTCCTGGCTCTGATATTGCCCCTTGCTGTTAAAATGGTACAAAAAGTGTTCAGAGACACTCAACTTTTATATAAATTAAAGACTATGACAGCAGGTGTAACATTTTGCCATTTGAGAAGGAATACATCTGAGAAAATTTTATTTAAAATTGATCACTGATGCCTGTAAAAAGCATGTGTTTGTATGATTGGCATTTATATGTTAAAGCATGAGGCCCAGGTGATCTCTTTTGAAGGTATCCCATTCCCTCCCTTGAATAGTCCTTTTGTTTAGCCTACCCAGTGGCAGTATTGCCTCAGTGCCAGGTGCCTTCTCTCCTTTCTGCTCTGTGTCCTGCCTGCCTTCCAGTCACCTATACTGATGCCCTGTTCCTTATTTTTAAATGATCTGCATTATTTCCTTTATGTTCTCTTTAGCACCTCTCTTCATTACTTCATGTCAAATGGTCTTACAAAGTTTAGTGCTCAAACCTCACTCACAGCTCATCCTGATACTCTTTTCCAAGGTTTCTCAGGTGTAGCAGGGAAAAATGAAAAAGAATGCAAGAAACTAGAAATTATCAACTTACCAACTTGTGAGGGGTGACATTTCCTTTTCAATACATGACTTTCATTACATCTTTAAAGTATCAGAACAAACACACCAAAAAACCTGAGGTACATATAACATGTTTAATGGATTAGGTTAACACTTAAAAAAAGTTTGTCATGAGCCCTGCCGGGCATGACTCAGCGGTTGAACATTGACCTAGGATTCAGGTGATCAGGGTTCTATTCCCCTTCGGGGCACGTGCCTGGGTTGTGGGCTTGATCAATGACTCTCTCATCATTGATGTTTCTATTTCTCTCTCTCCCTCTCCTTTCCTCTCTCTGAAATCAATAAAGATATATTAAAACAAAAAAGTTTGTCATGACACTGAAATAGCTGTGATTCACTTATTCAGTCATGCTTACATTTATCATTGAGCACATTTTTTTGAACACTTACCATGAGCCAGGTAGTGTTCTGACTAGTAATAATATAGTAGTGAACAAACTGTGAGCCCAACTCTTATGGACTTACAGTCTATTGGAGGAAGACAGAGATTAAAAATAACCTAAAATAGCTCTGGCTGGGTAGTTCAGTTGGTTAAAGCCTTATCCCATATGCCAAGGTTGCGAATTTGGTCCCCATTAGGGCACATACAAGAATCAACCAATGAATGCATAGAGTGGAACAACAAATCTCTCTCTCTCTCTCTCTCTCTCTCTCTCTCTCTCTCTCTCTCCTCTCTACCTCTCTTTCAAGTCAATGAAGAAAAAAAATTAAATAACCTAAAATGAATATTTATATTTTTTCAATACATGGCTTTTATTACATCTTTAAAGTATCACAAATAAATCTGAGGAATAATTTGGCATTTTGCTGTTTCTATAGCTAGACAACTTAGCTCTTATTCATCAGCCTGCTGAACTGTTCCTTTTTCAGAAACCTAGATACCATCCAAAATTTTTCTGGTATCCTGTTTTTAACTGTTGAGGCTTGCTGAATCAAAGCAGCTGAATTTGGTGCAAGTTCAATGCTGTTTCCTTCAAGAATCAGCTCATCTTTCTGGGCTTTAGGTACTGAACAAGCAGCCCATAACCTCATCTGAACCCTGCAGATGTATTTCTCACCCCAGAACTTTCTGACTTCAACAAGAGAACCATTCTCCTGAATAACAATGTTGATTGGGAAGTGAGTGTACACAGACCTCATCTTGTAATGGAAGCCCAGTGTAACCCCCTTGATCGTGTTCTGTACATGACTGCAGATACTGTGAACCATGGCCAGTTCCTTTCTATTTCATCACCATTTGTCAACTTGGATCCTCTTCCTTTTCTTTCCAAGGAGACTGAGTTCTACATTGATGTGACTGAAGTCCCTTCTGCAGGGTGCCTCTGGGGTCTTTCACAGTGACTGTGCATCCTTTCAGAGTAATGTCAACATTTTCTGGGATGTCCACAGTCTGATTGCTGAGAATGGTCTTCATCCTCACAGTAGATGCAGCAAAGAGAGCCTAAAATAAATATTTAAATGAAAAATTGTAGTTCTGAGCATCTGTGAGCACCAAGCATCTGTGCTATGGCCAGTCCCCGGCCAGGAGCTCAAAGCCAAGTTTGAGACCAGGAATGGAGTGCAGCCTCTTTGTGAAGCCAACCACCATAACCTACTTCAACAGGGGCCCTTCCTATGGACTCTCTGCTGGCAGAGGTCAAGAACAAGATTACTTCCAAGTATGACCATTAGGCAGAAGAAGATTTCCATAACTGGATAGAATAGGTGACAGGTATGAGCATCTGCATCAACTTCCAGCTGGGCTTGAAAGACAGCATAATCCTCTGCAAACTCATAAATAAGCTACAGCCAGTCTCAGTGAAGGTCGAGTCCTCATTAAACTGGCTTCAGTTGGAGAATATTGGAAACTTTATTAAAGCTATTTAGGCTTATGGTATGAAACCCATAACATATTCCAAAAAAAAAAAAAAGTTCTAATAATTAGAAGGGAAACGTGACAAGTTCAGACTACACTGGTGACCCTGGCTGGTCTGGCTAAAACAAAAGGATTCCATACCACTATTGACACTGGAGTGAAGGATTCAAAGAAACAAACACAACATTTTGATGAAGGAAAATTAAAAGCTGGCCAAAGTGTTATTGGTTTGCAGATGGGAACCAATAAATGCACCAACCAGGTATGAGAGAAAAAAGCCAAAATATAAAGTCTTGGTTAGGCAAAAGCTAAATGAGTCTGATGAACTTAGGAATTTAGTTTTATTTTTCATAAAAATTCACCTTAACTTTTTAAATGTAACACTGCTTTCCACAGTGGCTGAACCAATCTGCATTCTCATCAACAATGCACAGTGCACAATGCACAAGGGTTTTCTTTTCTGCACAGCCTCACCATCACTTGTTTGTTGATTTATTGATGATAGCCATTCTGACAGGTGTGAGATTGACTTTTGTGTATTGACCTTGTATCCTTCAACTTGCTATGATTGCTTATTCGTTACAGGAATTTTCTCTCTTTTATCAGTTTTTTTTTAAATTATACATAATTATGTCATCTGCTAACAAAGACAGTTTTATTTCTTCTTTCCCAATCTATACACCTTTCATTTTATTTTTGTGTCTATTGCATTAGATAGAACTTCCAATAAAATGTTGAAAAACATTGGTGAGAGTGGATGTTCTTGCCTAGTACTATTTATGTTGTTAGCTGTAAGTTTTTGGTAGATATTAGTTACTAAGTTGAGGAAGTTTTTATCATGAGTGTTTCTTAGATGACTGAGAGTTTTTATAAAAAATAGGTGTTGAATTTTGCCAAAAGCCTTTCCTGCTTCTTGATAGCATCATGTGATTTTTAAAAACATTTTTTAGCCTGTTGGTGTGATGAATTAAATTAACTGATTTTTAATGCATACTTGAGATGAATCCCACTCTTTTGTGGCATATAATTCTTTTTATACATTGTTGGATTCAATTTGTTAATATCTTGTTGGAGAATTATATACCTATATTTATGAGAGATATTGGTCTACAGTTTTTTTCTTTAATATTTTGCGTGGTCTTAGTATTAGAATAATGCTGGCTTCAGAATGATTTAGGAAGCATTTTCTCTGCTGCTAGTCTCTGAAAGAGATTGTAAAGAATTGGTATAATTTCTTCCTTAAATGTTTGGTAGAATTAAACAGTGAACCTATCTGAAGCTGATGCTTTCAGGATTGGTACATTATTGATCATTGAATCAAATTTATTTAATAGTTACAGCCTTTTTTAGACTGACTATTTATTCTTATCTGAGTTATGGAAAATTACATCCTTTAAGGAATTAGTTCATTTCACTTAGGTTATCAAATTTATGGGCATAGAGTTGTGCATAGTATTTTTTATTTATTTTGTAATTACCATAAAATCTACTAGAGTGATGCCTCCTGTTCATCAGATATTTATAATTGTGTCTTCTCTCTCTTTGTCTTATTTACTATGGCTAGAAGCTTATTGATTTTATCAATCTTTTCAAAGAACCAGCTTTTGGTTACATTAATTTTTTTTTCTTTTTGCCCTTTCACCCTCCTCTAGTTCCTCCTCCTTTCCCTCTGGCAATCACCATATCATTTCCTATGTCCATGAGAGTATTTTTGGGGGGAGGGCTTCACCTCCTGACCCAGTCCCCAAATCCTCCTCCAATGTGACAACTGACATTATGAACTCTGTATGTATGAGTCTGTTTGCTTGTTAGGGTTTTTTTTTGTTCATTAGATTGCACATGTGGATGTAATCAAATCATATGTCATTTGTCTTTCTCTGACTGCCTTATTTCACTTGGCATAATACTCTTCAGGTTCACCCATGCTGTCACAAAACAAGATTTTCCTTTTACAGCTGAATAGTATTCCATTATGTAAATGGGCAAGAGATTTAAAAAATATATATTTTAATACTTTTTAAAAAATATGTCTTTGATTTTAGAGAGAGACAGAGGGCGAAAGAGAAACATCAATGAGAGAGAAACATCGCTACTGGGGATCAAGCCCACAACCCATGCATACGCCTTGACCGGAATCAAACCAGTGACCTCTTGGTTCAAGGTCGATGCTCAACCACCAGCCAGGTTGGACCACAGGTTTTTTATCCACTCATCTACTAATGAACACTTGGGTTGGGCTGCTTCCAAATCTTGGCTATTGTAAATAGCACTGCAATGAACATAGGGGTGCAAATATTCTTTTAAATGTTTTGGGTCCCTTCGGATATATTCACAGAAGTGGAATCACTGGGTCATAAGCAGTTTCATTTTTAATTTTTTGAGGAAACTCCATACCTTTTTCCACAGTGGTAACACTACAATCCCATCATAAGCAGTTTCATTTTTAATTTTTGAGGAAATTTCATGCTGTTTTCCACAGTGGTAACCCTACAACCCCATCAACAGTACACAGTTGTTCCCTTTCCTTCACATCGTTGGCAACACTTGTATGTTGATTTATTGATGATAGCCATTCTGACAGACATGAGGTGATGTCTCATTGTGGTTTTAATTTACATTTCTCTGATGACAAGTGACATTGAGCACCTTTTCATGTGTCTGTTGGCCATCTGTATGTTCTCTTTGCAGAAATGTTTATTCAGGTCCTCTGCTGATTTGTTAATTGTATTGTTTGTTTTTTGGTGCTGAGTTGTATAAGTTCTTTATAAATTTTTGGATATTAAATACTTTTCATATGTATCAGTGGGTTGTCTTTTCATTTTGTTGATGGTTTCCATTGGCATGCAGAATGTTTTAGTTTGATGTAATCCCATTGTTAATTTTTCTTTTGTTTCCCTTGCTTGAGGAGATACATAAGAAAAAATATTGCTATGAAAAATGTCTGAGATTTTGCTGCCTATGTTTCCTTCTAAGATTTTTATGGTTTCAAGTTTTACATTTAAGTATTTTATTCATTCTGAGTTTATTCTTCTGTATGGTGTAATAAGATGGTCTAGTTTCTCTTTTTCTGCATGTATCTGTCTAATTTAACCAACACAATTTCTTGAATAGACTGTCTTTTCCCTATTGTATGTCCTTCCCTACTTTGTGAATATTAATTGATCATAAAGGCATGTTTGGTTTTTTTCTAGGTTATCTATTCTTTTCCATTGATCTATATGCCTGTTCTTATGCTAGTACCAGGCTGTTTTGATTACAACGACTTTGAAGTATAGTTAGAAATCTGGTAGTATGATTTCTGTAACTTTGTTCTCCTTGCTCAAGTTTACTGTGTCTATTCCAGGTCTTTTGTGGTTTTATATAAATTTTTGAAATATTTATTATAGTTCAGTGAACTATGTGATTGGTATGTTGATATGTCATTGTATGTTGATTGCACTCAATCAGCAGATTGATTTGGGTAGTATGGACATTTTTAAAAACATATTTTTAAAATTTATCTTTCCTGTAAAAAGTATTACAGGTGTCCCTTTTTTTCCCCATTGACCCATTCTGCCCCACACCAACACCCCACCTCAGGCCTTCACCACACTATTGTCTTTGTCCATGGGTTATGCATATATGCATATAAATTCTTGGTTAATCTCTGCTCACTATCCACCTCCTCCTTCCCTCTGAGATTTTTCAGGTTGTTCCATACTTCTGTGTCACTGGATCTATTTCGTTCATCAGTTTATTTTGTTTTTAGATTCCATATACAAGTGAGATCATATGATATTTATCTTTCTCTGCCTGGCTTATTTAGCTTAGCATAATATTATCCAGGTCCATCCTTACCATCCCAAAGGGTATGAGATCCTTCTTCTTTACAGCTGCATAGTATTCCATGGTGTAAATGTCCCACAGCTTTTTTATCCACTCATCTATTGATGGGAACTTGGGCTGTTTCCAGATCACAGCTACTGTAAATAATGCTGCAATGAGCCTAAGGGTCCATATATTCTTTCTGATTAGTGTTTCAGGATTCTTAGGATATATTCCTAGAAGTGGGATCACTGGGTCAAAATGCAGTTCTATTTTTAATTTTTTGAGGAACCTCCATACTGTTTTCTATAATGGCTGCAGCAGTCTGCATTCCCATTGGCAATGTACTAGGGCTCCCCTTCCTCCACATCCTTGTCAGCACCTATCATTTGTTCATTGGTTGATAGTAGGCATTTGGACAGGTGTGCAGTGATACATCATTGTGACTTTAACTTGCATCTCTCTGGTAATTAACAATGCTGAACATTTTTTCATATGTCCCTTAGCGATCTGTAGGTCTTCTTTGGAGAAGTGTCTATTCAGGTCCTTTGCTCATTTTTTAATTGAATTGTTTGTCTTCCTCATGTTGAGTTGTATGAGTTTTTGTATGTTTTGAAAATTAGCCTCTTATTGGATGTATCCTTGGCAAGTATGTTCTCCCATACCATGGGTTTTCTTTGTCTTTTCAGGTTGATTTATTTTGCTGTGCAGAAGCTCTTAAGTTTCATGAAGTCCCATTTGTTTATTTTTCCCTTTGTTTCTCTTGCCTTAGGAGATGTATCCATGAAAATTCCACTACTTGAGATGTCTGTGACTTTACTGCCTATGTTTTCCTCCAGGACTTTTTTGGTTTCTTGACTTATATTTAAGCCTTTTATTCATTTTGAATTTTTTCTTCTGTATGCAGTATGTTGGTGGTCTAGTTTCTTTCTTTCTTTTTCTTTCTTTCTTTCTTTCTTTCTTTCTTTCTTTCTTTCTTTCTTTCTTTCTTTCTTTCTTTCTTTCTTTCTCTTTCTTTCTTCTCTCTCTCTCTCTCTTTCTTTCTTTCTCTTTCTCTCCCTCTCTCCCTCTCCCTCTTCCTCTCTCCCTCTCCCTCTCTCTCTTCCTCTCTCCCTCTCTCCTTCTCTCTTTCTCTCTTTCTCTCTCTCTTTCTTTCTTTCTTTCTTTCTTTCTTTCTTTCTTTCTTTCTTTCTTTCTTTCTTTCTTTCTTTCTTCTTCTTTCTCTCTTTCTCTCTTTCTCTCTTTCTCTCTTTCTCTCTTTCTTTCTCTTTCTTTCTTTCTTTCTTTCTTTCTTTCTTTCTTTCTTTCTTTCTTTCTTTCTTTCTTTCTTTCTTTCTTTCTTCTTTTCTTTCTTTCTTTTTCTTCTTTTTCTTCTCTTTCTTTCCTTTCTTACATGTCCAATTTTCCCAAAACCAGTTATTGAAGAAACTGTCTTTACTCCATTGTATGCTCATACTTCCTTTGTCAAATATTAATTGACCATGATGGTGTGGGTTGATATCTGGGGTCTCTGTCCTGTTCCACTGATCTATATGTCTGCTGTGGTGCCAGTACCAGGCTGTTTTGATTACAATGGCTTTGTAGTAAAATTTAATATCTGGTATAGTGATCCATCCAATTCTGTTCTTCTCTCTGAAATTTGCTGCAGCTATTTTAGTACTTTTTTAGTTCCATATAAATTTTTGGAATATTTGTTGTAGTACTGTGAAATATGATGTTGGTATTTTAATAGGAATTGTGTTGAATCTATAAATTGCTTTTGGTAGTACAGACATTTTATTGTTGTTAATTCTTCCAATCCATGAACATGGTACATTCTTCCATGTGTTTATATCTTCCTACATTTCTTTTTTTCAGTGCCATGTAGTTTTCCAAGTACACATCTTTTACATCTTTGGTTAAGGTTATTTCTAGCTATTTTATCTTCTTAATTTCAATGGTAAATAGAATTGTTTTTCAATTTCTTTCTGAGAGCTCGTTATTGGTGTATAAGAATGTCATTGATTTTCAGATGTTAATTTTGTATCCATCTACTTTGCCGAATTCATTCATCAAATCAAGTAGTACTTTGGTGGAGGTTTTAGGGTTTTCTATGTTCAATATCACGTCATCTACAAATAATGACAGGTTTACTTCCTTCTTTCCAATTTGGATACATTTTATGTTTTCTTCTGGTCTGATGGCTTTGGCAAGGACTTCAAGTACTATGTTGAATAAGAGTGGTGAAACAGACATCCCTGTCTTGTTCCTGTTTTTAAAGGAAATGGTTTTAGTTTTTGACCATTGAGTATGATGTGGGCTGTATGTTTGTCATATGGCCTTTATTATGTTTAGGTATGTTCCCTCTACTCCCACTTTGCTGAGAGTTTTTATCAAAAATGGGTGTGGAGTTTGTCAAATGCTTTTTCTGTATTTATCGATATGATCATATGATTTTTGTCCTTCATTTTGTTTACGTGATGCATCACATTTATTGATTTGCTAATATTATACCAACCTTGTATCCCCAGAATAAATCCCACATGGTCCTGGTGTGTGATCTTTTTAATGCATTGCTGGATCCAGTTTGCCAGTATTTTGTTGAGGACTTTAACATCTCTGTTCATCAGGGATATTGGCCTGTAATTTTCTTTCTTTGTGGTGTCTTTATCTGGTTTTCGGATAAGGATGTTGTTGGCCTCACAAATAAAGTTTGAGAGTTTTCCCTCCTCTTGAATTTTATGGAATAGTTTGAGGAGAATATGTGTTAACTCTTCTACGAATGTTTCGTAAAACTCTCCTGTAAATCTGTTTGGTCCAGGACTTTTGTTTGCTGGGAGTTTTTTGATTACTGCTTCATTTCATTAGTTATCAGCCTATTCATATTTTCTGACTCTTCCTGACTTAGTTTTGGAAGATTGAATGTTTCTAGGAATTTGTCCATTTTACCCATGTTGTCCAGTTTGTTGGCATATAATTTCTCATAGTGTTTTCTTATGATCCTTTGTATTTCTGTTGGCTCAGTTGTTATATCATGTCTTTCATTTATGATTTTGTATATTTGGGTTTTTTCTCCTTGTTTCTTGCTGAGTCTGACTAAAGGTACATCAATCTGATTTATCTTTTCAAAGAACCAGTAGTTGGTTTCATTGATTTTTTTGTATTTATTTTTTTTTTAGTCACTATGTCATTAATTTCAGCTCTGATCTTCATTATTTCCTTCTTTCTACTTCCTCGGGGCTTTTCTTGCTGTCCTCATTGTAGTTCTTTTAGTTGTTTTGTTAGATGGTTTAGTATACCTTTTTCTTGTTTCTTAAGGTAGGCCTGTACTGCTATGAAATTTCTTCTTAGGATTGTTTTTACTGTGTCGCATCAATTTTGGGTTGTTGTCTGTTCATTTTTGTTTTTTTACAGGAGGTGTCTGATTTCTTCCTTGATCTCATTGGTAACCCATTCATTGTTTAATAACATGCTATTTAGCCTCCAGGTGTTTGAATATTTTTTAGTTTCTTTATAGTGGTTGATTTCTAGTTTCATGGCCTTGTGATCCCAGAAGATGCTTGATATGATTTCAGTCTTTTTGAATTTGTACAGACTTGCCTTGTGCCCTAACATGTGTTTTACTTTTGAGAATGTTCCATGTGCACTTGAGAGGAATATGTATTCTACTGCTTTGGGATGAAATGTTCTGTAAATATCAATGCAATCTATTAGATCTAGTGTGTCATTTAAGGTCTGTGTTTCCCTGTTGATTTTTTGTCTTGATGATCTGTCCAATGCTGACAGTGGGGTGTTAAAGTCCCCCTCTGTGATTATGTTGCTGTCAATATTCCCCTTAAAGTCCACTAAGAAGATTTTTATATATTTAGGCGCTTCTATATTGGGTCAATATATATTTATCAGGGTAATATCCTCTTGTTGGATTGCTCCCTTTATTATTATGTCATGACCATCTTTGTCTCTTGTTATGGTTTTTATTTTGAATTCTATTTAGTCCAAAATAACTATGGCTACTCCAGCTATTTTTTGTTTCCATTTGCATGGGATATTTTTTCCATCCCTTCATTTTCAGCCTCTGTGATTCTTTTGCACCTAGGTGGGTCTCTGGTAGACAGTATATATATGGGTCTTGTTTTCTTTTACTTTTTTTCTTTTGTATATCTCACCATTTATTTAGGTCTCATAATTTTTTTTAATTCTAAATTTTCCATAAATTTTTAAAAAGATGTCCCATTTTTATCCACTTTGATCCAGTCCACCCCACATCCATCCCACCTCCAGACTTTCCCCATACCAATGTCTGTGTCCATGGGTTATGCTTATAAACATATAAGTTCTTTGATTAGTTTCTCCCCCCAACTCCTCCCACACCACCTTCCTTCTGATATCCCTCAGTGTGGTCCATGCTTCTATGTCTGTGGATCCATGTTGTTTATCAGTTTATTTTGTTATTATATTACACATATAAGTGAGATAATGTGGTACTTGTCTTTCTCTGACTGGCTTATTTCACTTAGTGTAATATTTTCTAGTTTCCTCCATGCTGTGCCAAAGGATAAAAGATCCTTCTTTTTTTACAGCTGCATAGTATTCTGTGGGGTAAATGTGCCACAATTTTTATTCCACTCATCTACTGATGGACACTTGGACTGTTTCCAGATCTTAGTTATTGTAAATTGTGCTGCTACAAACATAGGGGTGCATAAATTCTCTGTGATTGGTGTTTTGGATTCCTTAGTATATATTCCTGGATGTGGGATCACTGGGTCAAATGGCAGCTCCATTTTTAATGTTTTGAGGAAACTCCATACTGCTTTCCATAGTGACTGCACCAGTCTGCATACCCATTAGCATTGTACTAGGGTGCCCTTTTCTCCACACCCTGGCCAGAACTTGTAGTTCGTTGATACGTTGATGGTAGCCATTCTAACAGTTGTGAAGTGATACCTCATTGAGGTTTTAATTTTCATCTCTCTGATGATTAAACGACATTGAGCATTTTTTTATATGTCTCTTAGTCATTTGTATGTCCTCTGTGGAGTAGTGTCTATTTAGGTCTTTTTCCCATTTTTTAAATTGGATTTTTTGTCTTCCTTCTACTAAGTTGTATGAGTTCTCTATATATTTTGGATGTTAACCCATTATCCTGATGTGTTGTTGGCAAATATATTCTCCCCTACAGTGGGCTTCCTTTCCATTTTGTTGATGGTTTCTTTTGCTGTGCAGAAGCTTCTTATTTTGATGCAGTCCCATTTGTTTATTTTCTCCTTAGTTTCTCTTTCTCTTGGAGATGTATCAGTAAATATATTGCTATGAGAGATGTCTGAGATTTTGCTGCCTATGTTTTCCTCTAGGATTTTCATAGTTTCATGTCTCACATCTAAGTCTTTTATCCACTTGGAATTTACTTTTGTGTATGGTGTAAGTTGGTGGTCTAGTTTTTTTTTTTTTTTTTTTGCATGTACCTGTCCAATTTTTCCAACACCATTTATTGAAGAGACTGTCTTTACTCCATTGTATGTTCTTGCCTCCTTTGTCAAATATTAATTGACCATAATGGCATGGGTCAATGTCTGGGTTCTCTGTTTTGTTCCACTGATCGATATGTCTGTTCTTGTGCCATTACCAGGATGCTTTGATTACAGTGGCTTTGTAGTATAACTTGATATCTGGTATTGTGATCCTTCCAACTTTGTTCTTCTTTCTCAAGATTGCCATGGCTATTTGATTTGTTTATTGGTTCCATATAAATTTTTGAAATGTTTGTTCTGGATCTGTGAAATATGCTGCTGGTATTTTAATTGGGATTGCATTGAATTTATAGATTGCTTTGGGTAGTATGGACATTTTAATGATATTTATTCTTCCAAACCTTGAACAAGGTATATTTTTCCATTTGTTTATACCTTCCTCTGTTTCTTTTTTCAGTGCCCTGTTGTTTTCCAAGTAAGAGGCTTTTACAACTTTGGTTAAGCTTATTCTTAGGTATCTGATTTTATTAGTTGCAATGGTAAACGGTATAGTTTTTTGAGTTTCTCTTTCTAATACTTCATTATTGGTGTATAAAAATGCCATCAATTTTGGGTTGTTAATATTGTATCCTACTATATTTCTGAATTCATTTATTAAATCTAGTAGTTTTTGGTGAAGTCTTTAGGATCCTCTACATACAATGTCATGTCATCTGCAAATAATGAAAATCTTGTTTCCTTCTTTCCAGTTTGGATGACTTTTGTTTTCTTCTTGTCTAATCGCTGTGGCTAGGACTTTCAGTACTATGTGAATAAGAGTGCTGAAAGTATACACACCTGTCTTATTCTTGTTCTTAGGGGAAATGATTTTAGTTTTTGCCCATTGAGTATGAGATTGGCTTTAGGTTTGTCATATATGGCCTTTATTATGTTGTGGTATAATCTCTCTAACTGCACTCTGCTGAGTGTTTTTATCAAAAATGAGTGTTGGATTTTTAGACTGCTGTTCTGCGTCTATTGATATGATTATGTGATTTTTGTCTTTCAATTTGTTTTTGTGATTTATCATGTTTATTGACTTGTGAATATTGTACCAGCCTTGCATGCCTGGAAAAAATCCCACTTGGTAATGTTCATGATCTTTTTAATATATTGCTGGATCCGATTTGCTAATATTTTGTTGAGGATTTTAACATATATGTTCATAAGGGATATTGGCCTGCAATTCGCTTTTTTTGTAATGTCTTTGTCTGGTTTTGAAATTAGGCTAATGCTGGTCTCTTGAAAAGAGTTTGGAAGTGTTCTTTCCTCTTGGAGTTTTTGAAATAATATCAGGAGGATAGGTGTTCATTCTTCTTTGAATGTTTGGTAAAACTCCCCTGTGAAGCCATCCAGGCCAGGGCTTTTGTGTACTGGGAGCCCTTTGATTACTGCTTCAACTTGATCAGCAGGTATCCACCTATTTATACTTTCTGACTCTCTGATTGAGTTATGGAAGGTTGAAGTTTTCTAGGAATTTACCCATTTTATGCAGGTTGTCTAGCTTGGTGGCATATACTTGTTCATGATATTTTCTTACAATCCTTTGTATTTCTGTTGGGTCAGTTGCTATTTCACCTCCTTCATGTCTGGTTTTGTTTATTTGGGTCCTCTCATTTTTTTTCTTGATGAGTCTGGCTAGTGGTTCATCAATCTTGTTTATCTTTTCAAAGAACCAGCTCTTGGTTTCATTGATCTTTTGTATTTTTTTTAGTCTTTATGTCATTTATTTCTGCTCTGATCTTTATTATTTCTTTCCTTCTACTTCCTCTGGCCTTTTCTTGTTCTATTGCTAAGTTTTTAAGTTGTAGGATTAGAGAGTCTATTAGAAGTTTTTCTTGTTTTTTGAGGTAGACTTGTAGTGCTATGCACTTCCCTCTCAGGACTGCTTTCATTGTGTCCTATAGATTTGGAGTTGTTTTTTGTTCATTTTCATTTGTTTCCAGGAAGTTTTTGATTTCTTTCTTGATCTCTTTGGTAAACCATTCATTGTTTAAAAACAAGCTTTTTTGCCCCCATATGTTTAAATGTTTTTTAGTGTTTTTATTGTAGTTGACTTCTCATTTCATGCCACTCTGGTCTGAGAAGGTGCTTAAAATGATTTCAGCCTTATTGAACTTATAGAGACTTATTTTGTGGCCTATCTTTGAGAATGCCCCTGTGCACTTGAGAAGAATGCATATTTTGCATCTTTGGGGTAGAATGTTCTGTAAATGTCAGTTAAATCCTTCTGATCTGGTGTATCATTTTGGGTCACTGTTTCCTTGTCTGGACTTTTTTGTCTGGAAGACCTATCCTGTGAAGTCAGTAGGGTGTTAAAGTCCCCGAATATGACTGTATTGCTGTTGATCTCTCCCTTAAAGTCCTCTAGAACTTTTTTTATAAATTTATGTGCTCTTATATTGGGTACATATATCTTTATCAGGGTTATTTATATCCTCTTGTTCAATTGATCCCGTTAGTATTATGTAGTGACCTATCTTGTCTCTCCTTATGATCTTCCATTTGAAGTCTATTTTGTCAGATATGACTATTGCTACCCCAGCTTTTTTTTCATTTCCATTTGCATGGCAAATTTTTTTCCATCGCCTCATTCTCATTCTGTGTGAGTCTTTTGTTTTGAGATGGGTCTCTTGCAGACAGCATATATTTAGGTCATGTTTTCTTATCCATTCTGCCACCCTATATCTTTTTATTGGGGCATTTAATCAATTTACATTTAAGGTTATTGAAAGATACTTACCTACTGCCATTTTGTTTCTTTATCCATATATTTATCATTCTCATTATTTCTACTTCTAATTTTAGCAGTTTTTTTTTTTTAACATTTTCTGTAATGCTGGTTTTGTAGTGATAAAGTCTTTTAGCATTTTTTGTCTGGGAAACTTGTATTTCACCATCCAGGTTGATTAATAATCTTGCTGGATAGACTAGTCTTGGTTTTAAATCCTTGTTTTGCATTATCTTGAATACTTCATGCCATTCATTCTGGCCTATAGAGTTTCTGATGAGAAGTGAGATGACAATGTTATAGGGGCTCCTTTGTAGGTAACATTACTTTTCTCTAGCTTCCTTTAAGATTCTCTCTGTCTTGGATTCTTGGCATTTTAATTATATTGTGTCTGGCCCTGGGCCCCTTTGGATTCATCTTGCTTGGGGCTCTCTGTGCCTCCTGAAATTGTTTGAGTTTTTTTTTTTTTTTTTAACCAGGTTAGGGAAATTTTCTGCCATTATTTCATCAAACAGGTTCTCTAACTCCTGCTTACTTTCAACCTCCTCTGGCTCTCCTATAATACAAATATTGTTACATTTCATGCTGTCCCACAGCTCCCTTAGACTTTTCCTGTTTTTTAATTGTGGGTTTTTGTTGTTGTTGTTGTTTTTTGAGTATGTCTTTGAGTGGCTTTTTCTACCCTGTCTTCTAATTCACTGATCCAATCCTCAGCTTCTTCTAATTTGCTGTTTATTCCTTCCAATGTTTTCTTTATTTCTGCTAATCCATTCTTCATTTCTGACTGGCCATTTTTCATAGTTTCCATATCTTTTTTCGTGCTGTTGAGCATCCTTACAATCAGTATTTTGTACTCAGTATCTGAGAGATTGCTTATCTCCATTTCATTGGCTCTTTTTTTGGAGACTTTTCTTGTTCTTTCATTTGATGCTTGTTTTTTGGTCTCCCCATGTTGACTATTTTTTTTGGGGTTTGTTTTTAAGTGTTAGGTAGATTTGCTAGGACTCTCAGTCTTTTTGGAAGATCTCTGGTTCAGGCCCATGTCAGGCGTGGTTTTTGATTGGCCCTGAGTACCATCTTTGGGGCTATCAACAACCATATGCTTGAGGTCTCCACTGGTTGGACTAGGTATGTTTGAACAGGACCAAGATGCACAGCAAAGCCTGCCTGCATCTTGATGCAGATCAAGCAAATACTCAAAGCACCCTGGGGTCTGCATCTGCCAACAGACTGATTAATCTGATTCTCTTAGTGAGCCTTAGGCTGTAAAAACTCCACAGGGTGGAATGGCTAGTTGTTATCAGTCACTAAACAAGCCTCAAGCTGTAGAATTTCCTCTGGGCAGGGCAAAAGGCTTTCCAGCAGGGTGAGGCAATAACTTCACCCCTCAAACAAAAGCCAAAAAGATGTCCCCACAGTGTGGGGAATGACTTGGCACAAGAATTCAGATGGGTGCCCCCTATCTCACTCTCCAGAGGCCACGATCCCATACTCTCCCCATACAGCTCCAATCCACTCCATTCCCCCTCTGCCAGATTCCAAGGTGAGTGGCTGAACAGGAAACTTTGTGCATTAGCTCTTTCAGAGGGTGTCTGCAGTTCCAGCTGCCTCTCTCTGGCAGGCAGATACCCAGCTACTTTTCACAGCTAGATTTTATTTTTTTTCAGTTCTGGTGCTCTTGGCTAGGAAACTCAGCCTGGGATTTAGGCCCCAGAGTCCTCAGTGGAAACCCCCCCCACAGCTGAGATATCCCTTGGGACCTTCAGCTGCTGCCTGTAGGACCCCAGCCTGCTTTCTTGCTTTCACAGTTCCTACCAGTCTCTGTAGGGTCTCCAGTTTTCCTCCTTAGTTATGAGGGTGCTCTCCAGCTAGTTGGTTTTCAGGATGTTTTTTCTATGTTTTAGTTGTAAATACAGATTGGTCCCTGGAGAGTGTCAGTGTAGCTTCCACTCAGGCACCCTCCTCTTGGATCTCCCTCCGGGACTTGTTTTATTATCCACTCAGCTACCCTATTTTTTATTGCATGATTTATTTTATTTACATTTAAAGCTACTATTGATATGTACTTTATTAATGTCATTTTCCCCCTTTATGTCATTGTAACTTTCTTTCAATATCTTTTCTTCTCAAAGCAGTCCTTTTAGCATTTCCTTTTAGCATTTTTTGCAATGCTGGTTTGGTGGTTTTGAACTCTTTAACCTTTTCTCTTGGAAGCTCTTTATTTCACTTTCAATTTGAAATGATAGCCTTGCTGGATAAAGTAGTCTTGGTGGGAGGGTCTTGCTTTTCATTATTTTGAGAACTACATACCCCTCCTTTCTGGCATGAAGTGTTTCTGTTGAGAAACCAGCTGTCAGCTTTATGGGGGTTCCCTTGTAGGTCACTGCTTGTCTCTCTCTTGCATCCCTTAATATTCTCTTTGTCCTCAACATTTGCCATTTTACTTATAATGTGTCTTGCAGTGGGTCTCTTTGGGTAACTCATGCTTGGAACCCTCTGTGCTTCCTGAACTTATGTGGCTTTCTGCTTCACCAGTGTAGTGAATTTTTCTCTCTTTATTTCCTCCACCAAGTTCTCTATCCTCTGCTCACTTTCTTCCCCCTCTGTTGCAAATGTTGTTTCATTTCATGTCCCAAAGGTCCCTTAGAAAGTTTTCACTCTTTTTGAGTGTTTTATTTTTGTTTCTCTGATTGAGTGGTTTTAACTACCTTATCTTCTAAGTCAGTTATTTTATCCTCTGCTTCATTGAGCCTGCTTTTCATTTCTTCCAGCATATTCTTGATATCAGGTATAGTATTCTACATTTCTGCTTGGTTTTTATTTATATCTAGCTCTTTTTACATATTTTCACTAAGTTCCTGGACCTTTTCATTAAGTGTCTTGTGGTTGTCATTAATTTCATTGAGCATCTTTATAACCATTACTCTGAATCCTATTTCTAATAATTTGCTTAACTCCATCACATCAAAGTCTTTTTTCTGGTGATTTTTCTTTTCCTTTAGTTTTCAGGTGTTTCTTGGTCTCTCCTTTTTAGTGACTCTGTGATTTTATCTGTATATTAGATATATTTGTTGTCTCCCTGTGTTGTGGAGTGAGATTTTTTAGTGTATATCTAGTGGAGTCCAGAGGTTGTTTTTTTTTTTTTTATATATATATATACTTCTGTGCTATTTGCTCTTGACGTGTCCCTTTTGTGGGCGTCTCTTTTGTGAGTTCTTTGGGCTCTCCTGCTATGATTGGGTCTAGATTGTTGTTCACCTCTTCCTGGGAGGACTCTCCACTCAGTTTGGCTAAATGTGCGTCTCTGCCCCAACCCCATCATGTGAGGTGTTGTAGGGGTCTGGGCAAGGAAAGACAATACACAACCAAACTGCCAGGAAACAATCAGTATCTTACAAAATATTCTGAGAATCACAATGAAAACATCACAAGTGAAACTAGAATTGGGACAGTGAACCGAGAACAGAAATGCTAAAACAAAAAAAGAACAAAAAAAAAAAGATGAAAGAGAGAGAGAGAGAGAAAGATATCATTGCTAACACTAATGAAAAATAAAAAGTAATAATGAAATAACTTAAACAGTAAAAAATAGAGAAACCTCTGTGAGATAATAGGGAACTAAAGGTGAGCAACTTTAAGGGTAGAGCAAAGGAATAGGAAAATATTTGAAAAATAAAAAATAAAAATACAATAGATAGACAAACCAAAACAAACAAACAAACAAAAAGACAGCAACACAGAAGGGAGAAAAAGAAAAGAAAGAAAAAACATTATGCCAATGGAGCAAGAAGAGAGAGAGAGAAAACAAGGGCAGGTAGGAAGTCCAATAAGAGATATGGGGAAAAACAGTGGAGAAAAGCAGTAAACTTATTGGTTATAATGATAAATTTACAGCAATGAATCAAAGAATATCAAGAAAATCTTGATAATAGAACAAAAAACAAAACAAAATAAAGCAAGAAAAAGCAAAGTGAAACAAATTTTTTAAGAAATTAATTAAAAAATTAAAAATTTGGGAAAAAATTTTTTTTTCTTTTCTCTATTTTTTCAGACTCTATGATGTTTCGTCAGTGCTCCCTACTCAAAATATGTCAGGTATATTTCTCTGTTTTTTCCAAGCTGATTATGTAGTATTTTAGTGGTAATTCGAGTCATTGGCTGGGAGCATGGCACTCTAATTCTTGTCACAGTGCTTCCATCTTCTAAAATCTCTTTTTCTAATTCTTATAGTTGTAGTGTTAGCTAGTTTATTAAAGCTTTTTCTTTTTTCTTGGTGTATGCCTGTAATGTTTTGAACTTCCCTCTCAAGATTGCTTTCATTGTATCCCATAGATTTTGGGTTGTCTGTTCATTTTTGTTTTTTTTTCTAGGAAGTTTTTGATTTCTTCTTTGATCTCATTGCTAACCCACTTTTTGTTTAATAACATGCTATTTAGCCTCCATATGTTTGAATTTAAAATTTTTTTTTATAGTGGTTCATTTCTAGTTTCATGTCATTTTGATAGGAGAAGATGCTTCAAATTATTTCTGTCTTGAACTTGTAAAGGATGGTTTTGTGTCCTAATGTGTGGTCTATCTTTGAGAATGTCCCATGTGCACTTGAGAAGAATGTATATTCTGCTGTTTTGGGATGAAATGTTCTGTAATTGTTAATTAAATCCATTAGATCTAGTGTGTCATTTAAGGTCTCTGTTTCCCTGTTGATATTTTATCTGGATGATCTGTCCGGTGATAACAGTGGTGTTAAAATTCTCCACTATGGTTGTGTCATTGTGGATTTCACCATTAAATTCCACCAATAATTGTATTTATATATTTTTGTGCTCCTATATTGGTGCATATATGTTTATAATGTTTATTTTCTCCTGTTGGATCGATCCCTTTAGTATTATGTAATGACTTTTTTGTCTCTTATTATGGTCTGTATTTTGAAGTTAATTTTGTCAGAAATAAGTAATGTTACCTTAGATTTTTTTTTGGTTTCCATTTGCATGAAATATTTTTTTCATACCTTCACTTTCAGTCTGTGTGAATCTTTTGTTTTGAGGTGGCTGTCTTGTAGACAGCATGTATATTGGTGTTGTCTTTTTATCCATTCAGCTGCTGTATGTCTTTTGATTGGAACATTTACTCCCTTTACATTTAAGGTTATTTTTGATATGTACTTACTTAATGCCATTTTTTTTCCACTTTATGCTTATGTACCTTTCTCTCTATATTACTTCTTTTTAAAGCAATCCTTTTAGCATTTCCTATAACTCTGTTTTGGTGGTACTGAATTCCTTTAGCCTTCTTTTTTCTGGGAAGCTCTTTATTTAAACTTCAGTTTTGAAAGATAGCCTTCCTGGATAGAGCAGTCTTGGTTACAGGTTCTTGCTTTTCATTACTTTGGAAACATTATGCCAGTCCCTTCTGATCTGATGTGTTTCTGTTGAGACATCTGCTGACAGCTTTGTGGGCCCTCCCTTGTAGGCCACTGATCGTCTCTCTCTTGCAACCCTTAGGACTCTCTCTTTTTCCTTAACATTTGCTTTTTAATTATGGTATATCTTGGTGTGGGTCTTTTTGGGTTCATTTTGATCATGACTCCCTGTGCTTCCTGAACCTGTGTACCTTTTTCTTTCACCAGATTAGGAATGTTTTCTGTGACTATTTCTTCCACCATGTTCTCTATTTCTTGCTCATTTTCCTCCCCCTCTGTTACCCTTATGATGTGGATGTTGTTACGTTTCCTATTGTCCCAGAGCTTCATTAAATTCTCCTCATTCTTCTTAATTCTTTTTCTTTTTGTTGCTGTTTGGGTGTTTTTTCCTACCTTGTCCTCCAAATCACTGCTTATGTCCTGTGCTTCATCCAGCTTACTTATAATTCCTTCCAGTGTGTTCTTGATGTCAGATATGGTATTCTTTATTTCCAGCTGTCATTTAGAGTTTCTATCTCCTTCTTCATGTTGATGTGGTCGTCACTGAGTTCTTTGTTATTCTCACTGTTATTTGAGCAGTTTTATAACCATTTTTTTGAACTCTGTCTGATAAATTGCATGCTTTAATTTCATTTAGTTATTTTTCTGAGATTTTTCATTTTTTTCATTTGGGGGTTGTTTCTTTGTTGCCTCATTTTAGCTGGCTTTTTACTCTTGTTCCTATATGTAAGATAGAACTATGACACCCAGTCTTAATGTAGTAAGTGTCCTGTGGGACATGGTGGTAAAGTCTCCTTGAACTCTTGCAATGAATGCTCTAGTAATGTCCTTTGTTTGGATATATGGACCCTCCTGTTGTAATTGGGAACTGATTGTTGTTGGCCCATTCCTTGGTGGGATTGACTTTTATCCCACAGAACTGAGCTTAGCAGGATGGAGCCAGCTGTAAATTGGAGTGCAAATCTAACGCTCCCTTTGATTGAGGTGACACAGGACCTTAACTCTTGAGAGGGGAGCTAGTTGCTTGCCTTCTTGCTCAAAAATGTCCCATCTGAAACCCTGAAGGGAGTCTCTGAGGGGGTCACACGAGATGACCCAGCTGTTGTATGTGTCTCCTTTCTCTTATGAAGCTGCATCAGCAGTGATGTACTGTCAGAGCTTGGAGAAAAAGAACAAGGCTGCCCCCTTCACTTGGGCTGTCACATGCCATTGGGAAGAGAGAGAGAGCTTCTCATTTCCTCCTATCTCTGTAGTGCTCTGCCAGATGCCCTGCTGGAGTTCTCTGATTGAGTCAGGCCTAATATTCAAGCTGTGGTTTGCACCCCTCCCCCCAATGGATATGCGATTAGCAGGGTATGGCCAGCAGAATCTGGATATGCTAATCTAATCCACCTTTTGATTGAGATGATGCAAGTCCTTAGCCTTCAAGAGGGTAGGTAGGTGGTCTCCTTTAAGCTCAATGTCAGAGTTCTGGAAGGGAAGCTCCTAAGGGTTTGCACCATATTTCACAGTTCTGATTTGTGACCCTTTTACTCTGTGAGGTTGTACTTGCAGGACAGTGTAGATGGGGTTGGAGTAATAGATTAATGCTGTCCCCTCTGCTTGGGGTAGCATGAGCTCTTAGCTCTTCTGAGGGGTGGGAGAGAGCTTGTCACTCCCCTCTCTCCTTGAAGCTCACTGCCAGAGTCGTTGATGTAGACCTCCAAGGGGGTGGCTTCAGATGCCCCAGTTCTGACCTGCAATTCATCCCACCTTTTAGTTTGCACTTTTCTGGTTGTCCGGACGTTTTTGGAATGCAAATCCAGGTGGCCCCTTATTGGGGGTGGTGCAAGTACTCAGTCATCAAGAAGAGAGCTAAACACTTGCCCTACAGCTTAGCAGTAACCCACCAGAAGTATTGAAGGTAGGCTCCTAGTGGGTCACACCAAATTTCATAGTTCTGATTTGTGACCCATTTCCCCTACAAGTCTGTCCCTTCAGGAGATTGCAAGTGAGGTTTGGAGTGATAGATCGAGATTGCTTCCTTTGCTTGAATTTGCACCAGCTCTTGTGGGGACAGTAAAAAGCCTTTCACCTCCTTCTATCCCTGCAGCTCACTGCCAGAAACCCAGAGAAGGCCTCAGAGTGGGGGACTCCAAAGTCCCCGTTCTAGTTTGCATTTTGTTCTTGCTTTGGCTCTGATCTTAGTTTGTGGTGCAGGCAGGTTTTGGAATGCAAATCCAGGCATCCTTTTGTTGGGGGTGGTGCAGGCACTTGGCCCTCAAGAAGGGAGCTAGACACTTGCCTTACAATTTAGTAACACCCTACCAGAGCTCTTGGAAGGGAGCTTTTAGGCAGTTGCACCAGATTTCAGAGTTCTGATTTGTGACCCCTTTTCCCAGCAAGTCTGTTCCTACAGGACAGTGCAGTGGGTTTTACAGTGATAGAACAAGGCTTCCCTTCTGCTTCAGGCTGCACCAGCTCTTGTGGTGGGGACTACAGAGCTTGTCACCCCCACCATCCCTGTAGCTCACTGCTAGAAGCCCTAGTGAAAGTCTCTGAGAGGATGGCTCCAAAGTCCCAATTCTGGTTTGCGTTTTGTTTCTGCTGTAAATCTGAACTTGGTTTGTTGTGCTGTCAGGTTTAGAATGCAAATCCAGGCATTGGGAATGCAAATTCAGGTGGCCCCTTGTTGTGGGTAGTATAGGACCTCAGCAAGATAGCTGCTGGCTTTCTAGCTTGGCAGCTCTCTGCCAAAGATCCTGAAGGGAAGTGTGAAGGGAGGCTTGCAAGTGTAGGCCTCCCCTTAATTCCGCAACTGCCTTAGCCTAAGCTCCTCACCAGGACACCTTCTGTTGGTGATTGCACCCACCTAACTCAAGGGAGTCTAGAAAATTGGCCCTTGTTCCCCAGCCACTCAGTTCAATGTTCATTTAAGGCTGTCTATAGTTTCTCTGGAAGAAAAAGCACTATTTAGGCCCTTTTGGATACAGCTGACAGTACTTTATGTTAGACTCAAGCTTGGTAGGGTGGTGTCACCGGTACTTGGAGGACAGGGTTAGTGCACTTTCTCCAGCTGGTGCTGTAAGAATAAAAGTGCTGGACCATGGCGGATGACCTCTGAAGATGGTGTGGGATATTGGCTCAGGACTGGGACCTCAGAAGTCTGCCTTCCCAATCTCCAGTGCTATGCCACCCCCATCTTGTCATTATGGCTTCCGTATGCCCTGAGTCTCCTTCCTTCCACCAGAGCCCCAGGTGAGTGCCCAAGAGCAAATCTTTGTAAGGTTGCCTTTTAGGAGGACAATCAGGATTCAAACAGACTCCTTCCACTTTCCAGTGGGCGAATTCTCCACTTATTTTTGCTGCCAAATGTTATGCAGGATCTTTTTCAAGCCCTGGTGTTCTTGGTTGGAGGTCCTGGCATGGGATTGAGACCTCTCTTTCTTATGGAGGGAGGCCTTTGCAACCACAATATTTCTCTGGCTTCACGGCTGCTGCCCCTGGGTGCAGGGATCAGCCCTTTCTGAATGTCTGACCCTCTTCCTACTTTCTGTGTAGCTCCTTGTTTTCACTCCTTGAGTATAATACTCATGTTCAGGTGTCTTTTTGTTGTTAATTCAGGTTAATTGTTCTAAGTTTTAGCTGTACCACCAGTTTGGTGCCAGGAGCAGGTATGTATTGCTTTCACCTATTCCACTGCCATCTTGCTTGAGTATCCTTTTTAAATATTTTTTACTAACTTTTTGCAATAACATTTTTTTTTAATTTCAAAAGAGAAACCATAAGTAGAGTATTATTGATAATACAAAATGTTACATTATATACCTTCAGTAATTTTTAATAGGCTATGTACACAGGTTTTGAGAAAAATCTAAGAAATAAGTATAATAATTATTATTACTAAACTTAGCAGCAACATTAATTTGTAGGTATACAGGCTTTGTTGGTGTCTTGGGGAGGCTATTTCTGATGTTTGGGCTTTTCATTCTTGTAAAGTCTTTGATCTCCACTGTAGATGAGGCTAGTGTCAGAGACAGGGGCAAATGTCCATTCGTCAATAGGCACTCCATAAGGTCCTTTCCAACCTTAATTAAGGAGACAGTCCTTAATTAATGTCTTTCTCAATGGATAAAATTCTTATGATTTTGAACCAAGGTCATTGAACTTTTCATCTCCCAGGAGCTCACTGTGAAATGAATGCTACTAATTTATCAGTCCTTATAACTTGGTTAGTGAGTCATTGATAGTAATGCAGAATATTCCCTTTTAGTTGTTTTTTTATATATATATATATTTGGAGAATGAAGAGATTTAAAAATTAGTAATATTTAAAACAGAGTCATTTTGCTTCATAGTTCAGTTTGTTCATTAAATTCCACATATGAGTGAAACCATGTGGTACTTGTCTTTCTCTGGCTAGCTTATCTCACTTAGCATAATGTTCTCTAGTTCCATCCATGCTGTTGCAAAGGTTAATTTTTTCTTTCTTTTTAGATAGAAAACTGACAGACAGCTCGGGATGTGGGCTGGTAGGGGGGGACCAGGAGATAGAGCAAAAAAGAAAAGAAGAGAGACTTCAGAGACATGATAACAATGTGGTGATTGTGGGGAGGTTGGACGTGGAAGAGGGCATAAAGGGATAAATGGTGATTGAAAAAATAAAATAAAAACAAGGTCATAAGAATAATAATTATACTCAGTTCATTTAGTACCATAACCAATTTTTTATTTATCCTGATTATTTTTCAATATTTTTATAAATTCAGTTAATCTTTGGAGTTTTAAAAATATTTATCTAGTTTATGACCTGCTTAGAAACCTGAAATTTAGAGTAAGTTACAGTCCTTTTCGTGGGTCTTTGTAAAGGTGTGACATATTTGCAAATGTATTAGAGTAAAATAATGACTACCTATAAATGACAAGACTTAAAGTGGCATGATTGTAGGTTTGATTATAATGTAATTGATAAAAGAACACTGCTTTTCTGTAAGATATAACATGCCAAGACAACAATTTCTTGGTAAATAATAATTATTATAAAATAACAGAGAATAATATGAAATCCATGCATGTATTTAGATTCAATATACAATTTTAATATATAAAGAACAAATAATATACAAGATTTTAAAACATTGCACATGGCTTATCAGATGTGTGTGTTAATCATTAGAAATAATTCACGAATTACCAATGTGTGGACCTACAACATCCAGAGTACCACTGCCAGATGCCCCACAAGGAACCATCACTCTTGGATTGCCCAGTGTCATTGACAAGACACCTGCTACCTTTGGGAACTTCCTGTTTGAACTTGGCTTTGAATCTTCACAAGTGTCTCCCTAGGGTAGGCTGAAATTTTATAACATCTACTTTAATAAAAGTGTGTATACAAATAGAACATAGTTATTATTATTAATTTGCAAAGTGTTTCATATAATTTGAAGCATATTAAATAGGTCTAATTATTTTTAAAACTTTGTTTTTATAAGGAGAGACAATAAATCCTTGAAGTATTCCAGGGCCCATTGGAATAACCCAGTCATCTCTCAGTTAAAAATTCTCTTAACATTTAAACTTTGGGAAGGTTGTCAAACAAATTTAATGAAAAGATTATGACATAAATTTTGTAAATCTGGGTAAAATAAATACATTTTTATGGTAATAGTTTTAAAATACATCAAACTTAATATAGTTTTAATATTAAATATTTTTTCCAGACTATAGTATTCTGCTTAATTTATATAAGTTTTTATTTTTTTAGGCCAATAAAAGATTACACAGTAATGCCACCCGGAGGCAGAAAATGCACCACATATAATACACAGACAAATATTTATCATATACAGACCATACATATAAAGGCCATACACATAATTTGAGAATAATTCACTTTCTTTTTCCTTAAAAATATATTTGCCTACTTTATATATTCTATTATATAATTTCTTTCCAACTTACTTAGAAATTTTAACTTTTAGAAACCTTAATTTCCAATAATAACCAAAAAACCTAAATAACCAGTATTTCTTAGATTGACTTTATGAACACATTTTTATAACCTTTAGAAACATAGGTTCCTCTATTGGCAAACACTCTTTCAAAAAAACACACCTCTAACAAAGCACTAGACATTTATGAACAGCTCTAAATTACTCCACAGCACCTCTACAACAAAAACCAAAAGTAGGCAAACCCAATATTTTTTTAGTAATAAATGTTTTAGTATTTTTTATTATTTTAAAATATTTAATAACTTTTATTAAATTTATAAATTTAGAAAGGAATAGCTGAAATAAATTAGATTTGCTTAGATATGGCTAAAGTTCTTTGTTTGTTTGTTTGTTTCAACAATTAGGTTGCCACCCAAATAATGATGGACTGAAAAATCTGTTTTCCCATTTTGAGAATTCTTCTTCCCATTTGGGTACATTTTTCTAGTTTATGGGCAGCACATATCTTAGGGTCATCTCTGAGAGTCATAAAAGTTTGGATATATGGAACCTCTATTTATTTTTCTTTGGAATGGTAAATAGTTTTAGCTGTAGCATCAGCTAAATAATTTCCTTTTGCTCCCGTGGTGGCAGCTTTAAAATGTCCTGGAATTTTGATAATTGCTACTTTTTAAAATTTCCTTATGACATTCAATAATTCTGCAACCTATTTTCTATTATTTGTGGGCTGCCTTAGAAAATTAAGGAGCTTTGTTGCTTCCACAACATTCTAAAGTTGTGAGCTATACCAAATCATAGCTACTATCACTGTAAATATTAGCTATTTGATCTTTGGCCAATTGACAAGACCTACTTAGAATAATTAAGCTTGTTGGGCAGATTTTATTAGGTAAAAACGAAGCTCCAATTGTGTCCACCATGGAAGTTATTAAATATCCAGCTCAGTATCATTCTTGCTTATCCTTTAAAGATTCATCTGTATACCAAATTAATTCAGCATTATTAAGGAGTTTCCCATAAACCATCCCTAAGAATAAGAAGGTGATCAGTAAGCAAAACATAATTGTGGATGTCTTTATCCTGCAAAGAAAGTAGCAAAGTTGCTGGGTTAAGACTGTTATATCAAATTTATGTGAAATTAGATGTAGAAGGCAAGAGCCAGTTGGCTGACAAGAGTGTTGAATGTGATGAGACTTCAGTGGATATTTAATAGAATGAGGAACATAAGCAAAGGAGAGCCCATATCTGTCATTTGTTTGTTTGTTGACATAACATGTCCATAGCAGAATTGGTGGTCATTCAGGGAGAGAGCCCTTTGGCTACTGACTCTAGTTGCTGAATATAACAGCCTATTGGTCTATGATGATCTATATTTTTGAGTAAAAATTTCTATAATTAAGGTGTCCTAGAGTGGAAGCTTTAGATAATTCTTTAGAGATTTTATAGCTTGTTTCCCTTCTGGTTCCACTAAAATGGATCACATAAATTTGACTTTAATATGACATATAGAGGCTGGACCTTTAATGAAAAATTTGGAACACAGTTGTGACAATATTCAGTAAAGCCCAGGAATCCTTTAAGCTGCTTTCTTGATTTTTGTTTTGTTTTGTTTGATTTTGTTTTTTGTGGGTTTTTTGAAAAGGAAAAGATAATATTTCTCTGAGTTTTTTAGGATTAATTAGTAGCTCATCTTTATATATTACATAACCAAAGTATTTTAACTGGGATAAACAGAATCAGAGCTTGTTCTTTGATATCCATGTATTTTTATAGTTAGCTGTTGTAATAGGTATATTGTGTCTTTTGGGGAATCTAGTAATTTTCTAGAGCATAAAACTAAATTATCCACATATGGGATTAGAGTGGAATATTTAGGAAATATAACATCATTTAAATCAGCTTTTAGTATCTAAGACAATAGGTGAAACTTTTCATATATCCCTGGAACATTACTATTCAAAATAAACTAGTAATTTTCCCAGGTGAAAGCAAAGAGGTATTGATTGTCTTTCTACTGGAATAGTGAAAAAGGCACTACATAAATTTATTATTGAAAAATATTGGCAGTTCACAGGAATACCTGATAATAAGGTAAGTGGATTTGGAATCACAGGACATCTGGGAGTAACTAGTTTATTTATAGCTCTGAGATTTTGTACAAATCTCCATCTTATACCATTTGGTTTCTTTCCTGGGAGGATAGGAGAATTACAGGGGTTTGTACATAGAATGATAAGTCCCACCATTTAAGGTAATTTTAATTTTTCCTAAACTATTAATAAGGAGAATGGGAAACACCTCATAGTCCTCAGAGCAGACCTATGCTTTTCTCTGTTTTGTTTTTTGTTTTGTTTTAAATCTTATTTTAGTTTCATATAATCTTTAAAATGGACATACTTCTCTATAGGAGTTTTCCTGGAACTTTAGTAATTCTGTTGTTTTCTTCTCATAAACGAGTAGATATATTAATTGAAATAAGTTAAAATAGCCAGGATTACATGTTCTAACAGTTAAATTTCTTTTTTCAGAGTCCCAGAAAAAAATTGGTAACAATTGCTGGTTCCTTTCTGGCTGAGACCAACTTTTCTCCAAAGAGAACTGTTAGAATTTCTATTCTCATTTTCCTTAAGTCAGTTGCTAGTGGTAGTGGAGGTGATAGAAGAGGAAGGAAGAAGGAGGGGGGAAGGGCAAGTCAGGACAAGGAAGCTCAGAGAGTAAAGGATATAGTTGAGAAGCTATGGAAGGGAAAGGAATTGAATATAGGCATTTATTAGCTTCAGAAGAGTTTAGAAACAATCTCTAAAATTTTTTATTAATTTCTTTTTTTTGAAAAGAGTTTATCTGTACTACTCCTAGAACCTTCAAATTTCCAAATCAAGATATGTTTCTTATTTATTCATTCAGTTTAACATTAAAGCCAGCATTTTTCTAATTTTTGTTTGTAAAAAATTAATTTAGGCACCCAAAGACAACTGCATTTTGGTAATTTAAAGTTTATATTTTCTAGTTAAATCTTCCTATTTCTGTAAAGCACTTGCAAGTACAAATCTTCCTAGCAGGAATATTAATGAGAGCTGGGGTTGGGGACTATCTGGCCTAGTAGACACAATTTCCCATGTTAATTTTAGTTCAGTTTTTTTTTTTTTTTTAAAGTCTGCAGTGTCTGAGCAAATTTTCTAAGGATGTTATGTAGTAAGTCAAAGTGTGCTGCTTATGGGTTGAGCTCCATGAGGTTATCACCCCTTGAGTTGCATTCAACTCTTTTATGTGCCTTGGTTTGTCTCCCGGGGCATCTAATACAGTTGTGAGGACTCAGAGTGTTAGGTGACTAACCTTTATATGTGCATCCCTGGAGGAGTCAATTATTTAATTACAATTGAGTTGAAATTTCCATTTGAGGTTCCTGAACATCATGAGGAATGACATCTGACACCTCCATAAAGATTTTTATTCACCTAAAAACACATGAGATTTGAGCTGAAGGGAGGATGTACCCCTTATCTTCAGAGCTGAATGAGTTCAGCTCTCATTTATACAGCAAAGTTTTTTGTTAAGACTTTCAAGAAGAAATTACAATAAAAAAAGCCAAAGTTCAAATGAGCAACCCATTTTTTTCCTCCTCTCTTGCTTTAGCCTGGATACTTTCAACCCTTAAACTTGGTTCCACCTCAAGGATTTAAAAATACAGCTCAAATAATGTAGACCATCTACTACAAGCAAGGGAATATCCTGGATCCAAGAAACAACTCATCTAAGTTTATCCAATATGGCAGATACTGGCAGGCTCAACAGGCCTTTTGCTGGATCCTAGCACACACTTGGTCCTGGTCTTCCATGTGGTCTTGGATGAGCTTCTTTGGAATCCTGTTGAGCACATGTAAATGTCAATGTAAGAAACATTTAAACCTGTGAAGAATTTTTTCAAGTTTATTTGAGGCAAACTGTCAATAATTTCTGGAAAGCAAAATCTCAACAGATTGAAGTAATGCTCTTGAGAATGGCAGTTTTGCACTTTACAATTAAAAGAGAAACCATAGTGGGTTATATGAAATTCATTAGTGATAGATTCAGGAGGGGGAAAAAGCAAAGCAGGGAAATCTTTGGTATTGGATGAAAAGTAAAATGATAAATCTTTTACATAAGTAGATACAGGATAGTTAATAGTCAATAATTAACATGATAAAAATAGCAATGAGAGGATTTATAGTCTCTGCTCTGGTGCATTGGTTGTGCTCTGAGGGGTCAGGAAAAACAGAAGTTACCTGGACATTCCAAAGGTATGTTATTGTAGATGCAAAAAACAATAGACAGGCTCAGTTAAGGTAAAGATCCCATTAAATCTGTGTTTTGCTTAGGGTAATATGGCCATTTTTACTATGTTGATTCTTCCAATCCATGAACATGGGATATTTTTCCATTTTTTATGTGTCTTTTTCAATCTCTTTTAATAATGCTTTGTAATTTTCAGTATATAGATCTTTTTATAGGTCTCTTATTTTCTTTGTTAAGTTTATTCTTAGGTATTTTATTCTTTTGGTTGCAATTGCAAAAGGAATTTTTTTTCATTTCTTTTTCTGAAGCTTTGTTTAGTATACAGGAAAGCAATAGATTTTTGTACATTGATTTTGTATCCTGCAACTTTACTATATTTGTTTATTGTTTCTAGTAGTTTTCTCCTAAGAAGACATACAAACAGCCAATAGCTATATGAAAAGATGTTCAACTTCACTAGCAATTAAGGAAATACAAATCAGAACTACAATGAGATACTACCTCAAACTTGTTTGAGTGGCTATTATCAACAAGACAAGCAGTAAAAAGTGTTGGAGAGGTTGTGGAGAAAAGGGAACCCTCATTCACTGCTGGTGGGAATGTAGACTGGTACAATCACTGTGGAAAGCAGTCAGTCAATTCCTCAAAAAATTAACAATAGAGCTACCATATGACCCAGCAATCCCTCTCCTGGTATATACCCGAAAAAGTCGAAAACATGTGTTCACAAAGATATATGCACCCCTGTGTTCATTGCAGCATTATTCACAGTGGCCAAGACATGGAAACAACCAAAGTGCTCTGTGATAGAAGACTGGGTAAAGAAGATGTGGTACATGTGCACAATGGAATACTACTCAGCCATAAAAAAGACGAAATACTGCCATTTGTAACAACTTGGGTGGACCTTGAGAATATTATGCTAAGTGAAATAAGTCAGTCAGAAAAAGCTAAGAACCATATGATTTCACTCATATGTGGGATATAAAACAAACTCATGGACACAAACAGTAGTGTGGTGGTTGCCAGAGGGAAGGGGGTAGGGGAGGTGAAGGGGGTCTAAATAAATGGTGACAGGAGAAGATATGACTTTGGGTGGTGGGCACACAGAACAATATACAGATCTTATAACATAAAAACTGACACCTGAAATCTATATGTTCATATTAACCGTTGTCACCCCAATGAATTTAATAAAGTGTTATAAAAAAAATCCAAAATGTTAAAAGAAAAAAAAACAACCTAAGAATTCTCCACCTGGTAAAGTTATCATTAAGAATTGAAGGAAAGATCAAGAATTTTACAAATAAGCAAAACCTAAAGAAATATATCTCCACGCAACTGTCTGAATAAGAAATGTTAAGGGAACTTTTTTATAAGCTGAAAAAAATGCACTAAATTACAATAAGAACATATACAAAAGCAAAATTCTTACTGAAGAAGGTAAATACATAGTAAAGTAAATCAATGATTTATAAAGTAAGTATTATTTTTAAATGACAAAAAGTAAAATTAATTAAAACTACAATAATTAGTTAAGGGTAGCACAAAATAAAAAAGATTTAAAATGTGTCATCAAAAATACAATACCTTGGGCAAAGTAAAAATGTAAAGCTTTTGAATATATTCAAATCTAAAACAGAACTATTGTATACATAGGATGTTATATGTGAACCTCACCATCATCAAAAAGAAAATGTTATAGTTAACATGCAAAAAATGACAAAGAAATATGCACAATAACACTAAAGAAATCCATCAAACCACAAAGGAAGAGATAAAAAGCAGAAAGGAACAGAAAGAAATTACAAAAACAGCCAGAAAACAATTAACAAGATGACAATAAGTACATACATGTCAATAATTATTTTAAATATAAATAGAATAAACTCATCAATTAAAAGACACAGGGTAGCTAAATGGATAATTTTAAAAAAAGGACCCACTTATATGCTGCTTATAAAAGGCTTACTTCAGAAATAGGACACAAACAGATTGCATATGAAAAGATGGAAAATTATATTCTGTGCAAATGGAGACCAAAAGATAGCTGGTGTAGCTATACTCATATCAGAAAAATAAACTAAAAAAAAAAAAAGACTAATAAAAGACAAAGAAGAGTGATACACAACAATAAAGAGGCCAATCCAAAAAGAAGATATAACATTTATAAATATATATACACCCAAAATAGAGCACCAAAGTATATAACACAAATAATCATTGGCCTAAAGGGAGAAATTGAAATTAATACAATAAGGCACAGAATACAGCCAAACTTTTGAGATGGTTTAGTAGAAAGTTTGTAGCATTTAGAAGTGGTCAACCTGGGTGACTCTACCATATTTACATTTGTTGGACAATGGCCTCCTCACCACGGTTTCCTCAACAATAACCACACTATGC
The DNA here is from genome assembly GCF_054644295.1 of Miniopterus natalensis. Lineage (NCBI taxonomy): Eukaryota > Metazoa > Chordata > Mammalia > Chiroptera > Miniopteridae > Miniopterus > Miniopterus natalensis. Next base: position 49,109,079 of record NC_142103.1, on the reverse strand, counting down.
CACAATTTTGTTGAGAAGATTAAATGTAGTGAAATTATCTTGTTCAAGTAACCTTTAAAATAGTGTGCTAATGTGCAGAGATAGAATCTTCTTTATCCTAGATCCACAGAAACATTTGTTGACTGAAAAATTCTTTTTTCCCCCCAAATCTGAACAAAGAAAATAATTTAGTGCTAAGCCCTGATAGCACATGCATAGTAATGCCAGAATCATGAGTGAGAGGAACAAATCTAACCCAATAACCTCCAATAAGTGCACACGAATTGTATGCAACAAGCACAATCCCCCCCCTCTCCTCTCCAACAATGAAAAGCAAAAAACAAATTAGGCAAATTTTATCCTTCACAAAATTTCATTCTGTAATTTTCTACAGATTGGTAGTTGAGGAGAGGGACTGGAAAGGGAAGGTTGTGAATGGAGTAGCTCAGGTAAAAATTGTTCTGTGCACATATGTCAAATTCACGTTTAAAATGTGAACAAGCATTGTAGAATATCTATTTGTATCTATTTGTTCATTTTTAAAATACCCAGTAACAAACAAACAAACACAAAATAGAAAGCAATAACAAGGATCTCTTACCCTTTGAGACCGCATGGAGGGACCTGGAGAGTATTATGCTAAGCTAAATAAGCCAGTCAGAGAAAGACAAGTATCACATGATCTCACTCATATTCTTCATGGAATCTGATGAATAAAATAGATCCAGAGACACAGAAGCATGGAACATACTGACGAACCTCAGAGGGAAGGGAGGTTGGGAGAATGAGAAGAGATTAACCAAGTAAATTATATGCATATATGCATAACCCATGGACACAGACAATAGTGCAGTGAAGGCCTGGGGGCGCAGGGGGCAGGTGCGGGGTGGAGATCAATAGGGGAAAAAAGGGTACATTTGTAATACTTTCAACAATAAAGATAAAATGTTAAAAAAGGCAATACAATAATAGTCCGGGATTTTACCACTCCACTGACAGCAATAAATAGATCATTCAGACAAAAAAATTAGTAACTAAACATCTGCCTTAAAGGACACATTTTTCATCTGGCTTAATAGATATATACAGAGCCTTCCATCCAAAAGCAGAAGAATACACATTTTTCTCAACAGCACATGAAACATTCTCCAAGACAGATGGCACATTTGGACAAAAAACAAGTCTTGGTAAATTTAAGATGATTGAACTAATAAGCACCTTTTCTGACTACAGTGGTATGAAATTAAAATCAATTACAAGAAGAGAACTAGAAAAAAACACAGAAACATGAAGATTTAACAACATGCTACTGAACAACCAATGGTTCATCAAATAAATCAAAGAAAAATTTAAAAACACACATAGAAACAAATGAAAACATAAATACTCCATAATTAAGATAGCAATCCTATTTACAATTACATCAAAAAGAGCATAATACCTAACAGTACATTTTATCAAGGAGGTAAAAATCTATAAACTGAAAACTAATATGCTAATGAAAGATTTTGAAGATAAAAATAAATGGAAAAATATTCTCAATTGGAAGAATTAATATTGTTAAAGAGTCAATAATACCCAAAGCAATCTATAGATTCAGTGCAATTCCTATTAAATTTTCAATGGCATATTTCATAGAACTATAACAAATAAATCTTAAATCTGTACTGAACAACAAAAGACCCTGAATAGCCCGAGCAATCTTGAGAAAAAACAACAAAGTTTCAGGTATCATGTGCTCTGATTGCAGATGATACTATGCCACTATAGTCATCAAAATAATATGGTAGTGGTGCAAAGAAAGAGACACAGACTAATGGAATTGAATTGAGAGCCTGGAAATGAGCCCACACATATATTTAATTTATAACAATGGAGTCAAAGATATACATTGACAAAAAGATAATTTCTTTAGTAAATGATGATGGAAAAGCTGGACAGTTACACAAATGTATCAAAGTAGATCACTGTATTACATCATACACAAATTTTAACTAAAAGTAATGATTTGAGTGTAAGACCTGAAACCATAAAATTCCTAGAAGAAAAAATAGGCAGTAAGCTCCATGATATCAGTCTTAGTGATGTTTTTTGTGGATCTGACTCCAATGTCAAGGAAATAAAAACAAAAAGAAATTTGCTACATCAAACTAAAATATTCTGTACTGACAAGGAAATTATCATCAAAATATAAAGAGAGAAGATATTGCCAAATCATACATCCAATAAGGGGTTAATATCCAAAATATATAAAGAACTTATCAAACTCAACAGCAACAAAAAACAACCCAATTAAAATATGGGCAGAGAATCTAAAAGATACTTTTCCAAAGAAGAAATACAAATAGCTAACAGGTACATGTAAAGATGTTAAGCATCACTAGGTATAAGGGAAACTCAAAGCAAAACCACATGAGATATTACCTCACTCCTGTTAGAATGACTATTATTAAAAATACAAGAAATAACAAGTGTTGGAGATGATGTGAAAAGGGAATCCTCATACACTGTTGGTGGGATATCAAATTGGTGCAGCCACTATGGAAAACAGTATGGAGATTCCTCAAAAAATTAAAAATGGAATGGCCTTATGACCCAGCGATTCCACTTCTGGGTATTTCCCCAAAGGCTGGAAAAACACTAATTTGAAAAGATAAATGTATCCCTTTGTTCAGTGTAACATTATTTACATAGCCAAAATATGGGAACAATCTAACTGTCCATCTATGGAACAAATATGCAATAGAATACTATTCAGCCATAGAAAATAATGAAATCTTGCCACTTGAGACAGTATGGATAGACTTTGAGGGTATAAATTTAAGTGAAATTAGTCACAAAGAGAAAGACAAATACAGCAATATTTCACTCAATGTGGAATCTAAAACAAAAACAAACAAAAATGAAACAAAATTAATTAATTAGCAAACAAAATGAAAACAAACTCTTGAATACAGAGAAGAGTTCAGCGGTTACCACAAGGAATGGAGTTTTGGGGATGGGTGAAAGGGTTGAAGGGTTCAATTTTATGGTGATGGATAGTAACTAGACTTTTGGGGGTGATCACTTTTGTAGACTATAAGATGCCAAAATATAATGTTGTACACTTGAAACATATAATAAAAAAACACACATTTGCAAACAATGGCAGTGTTGCATTGATAAGTAACTAATAAAAAGAATCTTTCTCTTGTTTCTGATTTTAATGGCTATGCTCCTAAAATCTCATCAAATATGCACACTCAGACCATCAATACTATTCCATATAAAATCCCTCTTCATCTGGGCTCATTGCATCTAACTTTGCCGTCCACTCCTTGGTGCCAAAATCTGCTTAACTCCTAGTCAATGCCCACCCCCCTGCTAATAATTTATTGAAAATGTTGACACCTGCCTTACTATCTTTTTATCTCAGGTTTGTCATTATTTTCAGTTATATCAAGAATCATGTGAAATACACATCCAACATTTTTTCCTTTTGGTTCTCAATTTTCTCATCCCCAGAGACCTTTATGTGCATTCCAATACAGTTATCTATTTTCATGATCACACTCTCAACCTTATCATTTTCCTAAACTTTAAGATATCAAATTAATTATCCTGAACTTTGAAATATCAAAGTTAACGTTTGTCAATAATCTCCTACACTTTTCTCTAGCTCAGTGGAAGAGACCCAACTTTCTTTTCTTATCTAAGGATAATCTCTTTATTTGTCCTTTGGATTTCCTTTCTTAACACTTTCTCAAGGACTTAGCTCCAGTAATGTCTCCATCTCTCTTATATCTTCAATCCGTGCCACTCTAATGGTGTCTTCCTATCAGTATATAAACAAAGTCAAGCTTTCTCTTATACACTTCCATCAGGGTTATATTGAGATATAGCTCTTTTGCTATAATAAATGGGTCAAAAGAGTGTGGACCTTAATAATATGTATTATCAAAAATATGGGAGCATACATGAGAATTGATTCTAAGGGTTAGGAGAAGGAGGATGAAATACAAGGCTTAGTCAGGCCATATTAATTGGTATGCATGTATTCATCTAGACTTGGGGATGTAATACGTCATTTTAAGCACTGAAGAATGATATTATCTCCTAAGTTGGCTAAATTAAAACTTAAACTCAATAATGGTTTATGATCAATGAAGTCGAAATGAGAGAATTTCTCTTGCAGACTATACAAGGAGGACTTTGAGAATCAAGGAGATTGAAATGTCAGAATGGATATATTATGTGCAACTCTGTAATTGTATCTCCTATCAAGGCATTAAGGATATTGAGTACTGGAGTGGCCAATCCCAGGTGACCTGTCTTAATCATCACAGACAAGGTAAAAGTAATTGATATATTAGATAAACCATAGGGCTAGAGCACTAATCAAAGTATGTTTCTCAAGGTTCTATGATTAAGACTAATTATTTATGGCATCTTTAGGCATGAAACAAACAACCTATTATGGTTCTGCTTGATGTATTTATGCAAAAAAATTTTTATGTCTGTTAGGCAGCAACCAAACTTGAATCACCACTATGGGTTTTGCAGCTTTGTACTGGACTTAGTTTCCATACACAAGACTTCAGAGAATTGGAAACCTTTGTTTGTGGAAGGCTGGGTGCTTTTTATGAATATAGAACTACAGTTGTATACTTGTACTATTGCTTGTCCAGAGGGATCCAAGTCTATTTACCAGGATGACTAGATAAAGATGAAATACCCAGATTTTCTGAAAGTTATTGGAAAACTAAAAAAATCCCCATATTGATTACCTGAGTCATGGGGTGAGAGCTATTATTATAGCAAAAGACAAATGGGAGTCACTAGAACTCTCCATACTCTGGTTCTCCTCACACCTCACCAAGACAGTAAATCAAAAGGAGAAGTAATTGTAGAATTTAGTACTATCATAAAATATCTCAAAAATCCAAAAAAAATAGTATTTTCAGACATGTTGCTGGTTAATTTTTAATGGGGGCAAAAGCCACATGTGTGTTGGATAATGACTGGTGATTACTGCAAGCTTAATCATGGCATGAGGCTACTTCCAGCTACAGCTATTCATGTGATATCTTTATTAAAGCAGATCAACACAGATACTCGCAGTTAATATGCAGCAATTTCCATGTCAAATCCCATTCTCCTCCCCCATTTCTGTCAGAAATGAAAATTAGAGTAACTTGCCTTCATGTGGCTTTCACTTTTTTATATTAGGGCTTTACAATCTCTTCTGCTCTCTGTTAAAATTTGGCTAGAAGTGACCATAATTGTGTTGATATCCTCCATATATTATCATGCTGGCTTATTATATTAAGTTATGTTAAGTGGATCTGGTGAGCAGGAAGTAGCAAATATTATAGACATATTCATGTTTAGAGTCCTGCCACATCTTTGGTATTTTCTAGGGATCCAGTGACCTGGGGCCTATCAGGAAGTCCTCTGTAAGGTGGGAAACAACTCTTCAGCATTGAACTGTCCAACATGAAAAAAGAGATACAATGATTTGTAGAACTTTTTAGGATTTTGGAGACAGCATACACAGTATTTGGGCTTGCTACTTTAACTTATTTACCATGTAATACATAGTGTTGTCAGTCTTGAGTATTACCTAGAGCAAGAAAGTATATCTAGAGTATATCTAGGCTCCAGTCTAAATTTATCTGCCACATGGGCCTTATGACCCAGCAGATACAATAGTATTGGAAGTTTCTGTGGCAGACAAAAATACTTTAGCACCACAGTGCTAACTCCTAAGATTATGGAGCAAAGCTATACCCTCCTCTTACAACTCTCCTCAATTTAAAATATCACTCTTGTCTTTTCAGCACACCTAGTAGAGACTGGATGCCTTACTATGGGATAACAAGTGACTATGCATTGAATCCTCAAAATTGAATATGAAGTACAGTATCCTGAATTTTCAGTGATTGTGCTGAGAGATATCATCAACCTTAGAGCAGCAGTCAGTAAGTGATGCCCTCTCCCTCAAAACCAGGGACAGATAGATGGAGGTGGGAGTTGCACCTCTCACTCTTATATCTAATGATGCATTGAATGAGTGCTTGCTTCCTGTTACCACAATATTTGGTTTGATGGACTTGGAAGTCCTACTGCTCAAGGGTAGAATGCTTTCACCAGGGAACAGAGTCATGCTTTCAATAAATTGGAAGCTGAAACTAATTCTTAGCCATCCGTGGTTCCTCATGAACTAATAGGCACAGACAGAATCATTGCACTTGCTTGGTAATTGATTCTGATTATCAAGGGAAAATTTGGTTTCTGCTCCACAATAAAGCCAAGAAGGAACACAATGACTTCACTGAGGTGCCTCTTTTACTCTATTGCCAAATATCCATAATCAGTGAAAAACTGAAACAAATATAAGACTACCAAAGACTCAGATGGAACAGTGATAAAAGTTTGGGATATTCCATTAGGCAAAACAAAACACACCCAGCCAAGATGCTTAAGAGGGCAAAGGAGCGCAAGGAATTGGTTGTAGAAGAAAAAACTAATTATCAAACTTAGGACTCATAAGAAGCAAGAAAATCAGGGGCTGAAGAACTTATGCTTTACTTTGTTTCTTTTCCCCTTCTTTCCACACTCATTCAAATAAAGAGTAATGGTGATAATTGACATTTTGTTTTCTAGTGGAAATATTGAATTGACACTAACTTGCAATTAGATGGTAGCCAATGGAAATTTGTGTGTTCTCTATGTTGGGGACACAGCTATTTTATTTGTACTAACAATGAGTAGACGGTGAGGAGCAAAAGGAATGGCTGTGCCGAACATTCCCTGCCTTGCTCTCCAGAGTCACTATTTACTCTTACCATTCTGCATATATTCAGGAGTTTAACTTTTGTGGACTGCATCAGTGCACTCTTTTTACTCTGGCTTGTAGTCAGGTGTAGCCCATGGGGGATATCAGCAGGAGGTTAAAAGGCAAATTGACTGTCTTTTTAGCAAAAGTCACAGCTACTCTTAGAGAAATTTCTCAGTCTTCTCAGGTTCTTGGAATCATTCTTTCCTTTAGCATCTTCAAAGCTGGGGTCATAAGGGTTCTTGAGTGTTACTAGTCATAGTGAGCTTCACTGAGACAAATTGATTTCTAATAACTTTTACTACACTTTAACACATTGTCCCTTTATTAAACTCTTAATTATCCTGTTAGAGAGTGCCATATGTTTTCTGCTAAGACCCTGAGTGACACATCAAATATTAATTTCCCCCTACCTACCATGAGTAAGTTCTGAGATCTGCAGGGCCAACCCATGTTAGCTTTAATCCAAGTGTATAAACCAAAAAATCTGGGAGTCATCAATGACAAACTTTTGACACTCCTTACTCTACATATCCAATCCATAACTGTTTCCTGTCAATTTTATACCAAAACTATATCTTGCATGGTGGAAGGGGTCAATGGGGATAAAAGGGGACACCTGTAATATTTTCAATAATATATTTTTTTAAAAAAGGAAAAGTAATGTTTAACAAAATAAAGTTCTTAACTGGGTTTATAAAAGCAAAGCAAAACAAAACTATATCTTAATTTCCTCTAATTTTTTTATTTATTATTGTTGCGTTCTTAGCCTAATCTACTCTCATCTTTTGCTTGGAATATTGAAAAAGCCTCCTAACTGGTCTTACTTTCTTCCCATTTGTCCTGCTTTAATACATTTTTCTCACTGCAACCAAAGTGATATTTTAAAAATACCAATTTGTTCCCTTCTATGGTTCTGATTAAAGCCTTTCAATGGTTTCCTATTAAGAAATTCAAATTGGTAGTTATAGAATAGTCATGGGAATGTAAAGTACAACATAGGGAATATAATCAATAATATTGTAATAACTATGTATGGTGCCAGGTGGGTACTTGAAATATTGGGGGCACTATGCTGTACACCTGAAACTAATACAAAACAATGTTGAATATAAACTGCAATTGAAAAATAAAACTTAAAAAGAATAACAACAATTTTTATTACATAGTCTACAAAGTCTCCCATGATCTGGACTTTATTTTTCCAACTCCTTTTCATACAATTTTCTTTACTCAGTGAGCTCCAGTTCACTTTCTCCAACAACCACACTTCTTTCCTCAGATACTAGCTCCCACTTTCTTCTGACTGAAATGTTCTCCATTTATTTGCTTTATTTATACTACCCATCTTTCAGCTCTCAGTTCGAATTTTACATTCTCAGTTAAGACTTCATTAATAGTCCAGGATTGCCACCCTCCCCCATTCTAAGCTCTCATAAGCATTGTAAAATTTTTCTTTATAACTGAATAGTGTAATTATTTCAAAAAATAGGATTTCTCCTTCCAGGAGACTAGATGCTCAATGGGTGATACCTATGTCTATTTTGCTCACAACTGTTCATATCCTCAATGCCTAGAATAATGCCTGACAAGTGAGCAAATGAGTGAACACATAAATTAATTCAGTCAATAATGGGTGGGTGGGTTAAGGGCTAGAGCGGAAAAATAGCACAAGTTATGAAAACCAAAACTGTGCTTCACATAGCATCTTTTAGACAGATGATTGCCCACTTTTCTGGCTCATACTGACCCTGGATTCTGAATGAGTAGACAAATAATGAGTTAGCTAAGTGTCTTTCACATATCAATTTCTCACAGGTTCCAGCATCTAGTTTTTATTCAGTTACATTTTTAAGGCATCTGAGGTTCTTTTATTTTTCAAAATATTTATTAGTGGTGACAATTTATAAGAGGTTGCAATGGGATTGCTAGCCTTGTGTTATTTCATACTGTAGCAACTAAGACTTTAGTTTTATGTTTTCATTTAGCCTCATTTATGAATATAATTTGATAAACAATGCATCTCACTGCATGGAACTTCCTTTAGGATCCTGTTCTTTTACATACTAGGTCTTTTTCTTGCTATTATATTCTTTATCTGGTATGAATGTCACCTTTAAAATTATTGTAAATTTGGCTCCAATTACTCTTCTGTTTTTGTTTGTTTGTTTTCTCACCTATTTACAGTTCTGGATGAACCTTCAAGTGATTTGTCAAGTTCCAAAAACAATTCTTTTGGTCTTTTGATTGTAATATGGTAAAAACCAATAAATTTAACCGAGGAACAATTTGTCTACTTGTAATGTTCTTTCTTTCTCCTTCATTTGCCCAATCCTTCTTTTATAACTCTTAAGTTTTGTGGTTTTCTTCATAGTAATTCCAGACATTTCTTGCTTGGTGTTATTTTAAGTCTCTGTTGCTATTATTAGTAGAATATTTGTTTTACCTGAATTAACTTTTTAATTGTTTGTTAGTGATATAAAGAAAAAACATTGGATTTTGTTTATATTATACTAAATCTACTTATTGATTTTTAAAACTTTTAAATTTAATTTATCTTTATTGTTGAAAGAATTACAGATGTCCCCTTTGTTTCCCAATAGGCCTTTACCACCCTATTGTCTGTGTCCATGGGTTATGCATTTATGCATATAAATTCTTTGGTTAATCTCCACCCCCTCCCACCTTCCCTCTGAAATTCCATGCTTCCATGTCACTGGATCTGTTTTGTTCGTCAGTTTATTTTGTTCTTTAGAGTCCACATATAAGTGAGAACATGTGATATTTTTCTTTCTCTGCCTGGCTTATTTCACTTTAAAGTTTTCAGCTAATCCACTAGTGTTTTTATATAAAAATTATGGTAATAAACACAATTTCACTTCCATTAGTAAGTGATACTTATTTGTTTCACATTATTGCATTGACCAGAATGTCTAAAACAGTATTGAATAGCTGCAATAGCCAGCTTCCTTTCTTGGGTTGCACCATTATTCATGATGCCGAATACAAATTTATTAAGATAAATTTGTAAGAACTGTATCTCCAGTTTCTTAATTTTTATACATATTTTAAAATAAAGAATGGGTATCTAATTTTATCAAATTCTTTCTAAATATTCTCATTCTTTATAAAGAATCAATTTTTGAATTTTCCAGATACTGTTATTGTTTTTTCTAATTATAGTATCTTTTCCATTTTTTAAGATTTGTGTTATTATATTATTTCTAAAATCCTAAAGTTAAATATGTAGTTAATGGAATATATGCACCTCTATGTTCATTGTAGCATTATTTATAATAGCCAAATTATGGAAGGAACCCAAGTGCCCATTAATAGATGAGTGGATAAAAAAGCTGTATTACATATATAAAATGGAATATTACTCGACAATTAAAAAGAATGGACTCTTACCATTTATAACAGCATGGATGGACCTAGAGATAATTATGCTAAGTGAAATAAGTCAGTCAGAGAAACACAAATAACACATGATTTCACTTATATGTGGAATCTAAGGAATGATATAAACAAACAAACAAAACAGAAACAGACTCATAGATACAGAAAACAGACTGATGGTTGCCAGATGAGAGAGGCTGGGGTACTGGGTGAAAAAGGTGAAAGGATTGAGAAGTACAGCTTGGAAGTTACAAAATAGTCATGAGGATGTAAAGTACAGCCTAGAGTATATAGTCAATAATATTATAATAACTATGTATAGTACCAGTTGGGTATTGGAAATATCAGGGGAGCACTTTGTAAAGTTTATGATTGGTTAACCACTATGCTATACAACTGAAACTAATACAAAAAAATATTGAATATAAACTGTAATTTAAAAATTAAAAAAAAATTAAAAAGAAACAATTCTTTAAAAGGTAGTTAATGTGTTTTCTTTTCTAGAAAAGTATATTTAGGACTATGGATTTGAGTGAATACAATTTTGGGTACTGAAATTAATCAATAGTCACAACCAGCAAGAGTTCAATGATTTCACGAACAATTTTTAAACAAACACAAGAAAAAGAGTCTAGAGTATTGGCCCCCTTTCTATGAAGCTTGCACTCTTAGATAAGTGAGTAGTGGTCACAGCATGTGAAGCTATTAAAAGTCATCAATGTCTTGTCCTAAGTTAGTTCTTAGTGACCTACCATAGCTGTATATGGCTATTTTCTATGAAAAAAGTTTGAAATTGCTATGGAAGCTCTCACAAAAAGTTAAATTTACATGTAAGCCAATTATGGGGTATTTATAAAAGAGTACTTGAAATAATATCAAAAAGAGTAAAATATATGATATTATAATTTGTAAATGGCGGAAGTGGGAGTAAGGGGAGAATTAAGCTCATAATTTTAGATCTATTGCAGGTACACCAAAGACAAAAAAGTAATGTTAATTGTTCACACTAAGTATACCTTTAGTGAGAAACAGTGGTTGAATGTGGTAAAATTTATTATAGGGTTGTAGAATTCATACAACCTAAATTTCTTGCAGCATTCAGGACTTCTACAGTTTTGTGGATTTCACAATACAGATATCAGTGAGAAAAAATCACTGCATTAGTAAAAATGATTTCTTTATGAAAATTTTTCACATATAAGTCATATCTATTACTGAGCACCTAACAGAAATGCAAAGATGTAATTTCTAAATTCAACAAAGTTGCACAAAATAAAACAACAACGATAAGATATTTGACATGCTTTACAAAAAATGGTCAAAAACAAATGTAAGTATTTAAATTTAAAAATGCTCTACCTTATGAATGAGTGAAGAGCTTACTTAAGAAAGAACACAAAGGATGGAATTTATTGTCAGGATACTAGCTGACATAATTCATGCTGTTTTCAGAAATCTAAACCCTAAAAGTTTATAAGAAAAACATAAGAATTATTTAATTTCAGTTGTAAACAAGCAATGTCAATTAAACTAAAAATTGACAAGAGCTTGTAGTCTTTAGTAGGGTTATCCCCCTTTCATTTTAGTATAAGAAACAGAGTAAATGCATGAGTAAATATCTTGAGTATCCCATACAATTTAATGTTGAAGTCATATTGCAAATTTCTGACTTCTTATTACTAAGAATACTCTTTTTTTGTTGCTTCTCACTCTTGACAGATCTTGGTCTCAACAATAAATTCGTTGGGGAAATGTCTAATCTTCCAGCACTTATCAATGGCACGTTTATTGAAACCTGTGAGGAAAGGCACACCAAAAAGTGGCTGTTAGTTTTTTGTGTGTAATGGAAAACATATCTAGATTTGCTCTCCACTTTTCCCCGTACTCCACCCTCACTCTCCTTCAGTGTCCCAATAACACAGGGTGAAGGAAAGAATAAATTGCTTACCCAGCAATAGGTCTCTTCTACGAAGGCGGAAGGACTTGCGGTTGTTGCAAAGTTGATAAATAAAGATGCCAAGGTTACTAACATCATGAATCTCCTCCACAGCAACCAAGTCTTCACGAACCACGTAAGTGTGAGGTAGGTATTTGCCACTCTAAAAATTTAAAAAAAGACTAAAGTGAGAAATCCTTGAAAACACTTTTTGAAATAAATGATTTTTAGAGCAGTTTTAGGTTCATAGCATATTTTTTATTTGAAAATTATTTCAATGAAATGGAATGTTTTGGCTCAAATCATTATTTTTTTTTTAAAAAAAGCAAAATTATTTGGAAATGCTTATATAAAAATTTGACATCTCAAATACATACTGCCAGTTTGCCAAAGAACTCCACCAGATTTTTTGGAGGCATAACAATGGAGGTATTCAGAGGCATCAGATAGCAGTTCCCCAACAGCAAGTCCAGGTAAGCAGTCATGCCCTGTTAGGGAATGGGGAAAAGGTATCAATGCTGCAGATTTTCCTAATACCATTAGAACAAACAGTTATATTTGTTCAAAATCAACTGCTGTGTTTTTAATAACGAACAAAAAAAACTTTGCTGCAAAAAATTTATATTTATGAACAGATTTAATATTTACCAATGAACTAAGAAAAAAATAGAAAATTCACGAATACCTATAAGAATGAGAAACTCACCTTTTCAAAGTCATGAATAATTGCTGCAGGGTCACTATCAGAGAAACTGGGGACAGGCACATCAATGATGGCAATGTTGTCATCCTCTCTAATATCAGCCTCCTCAGTCACAGGCAGGAAGTAGGGCTCTCCCCCTTGAAGGGAATTTTCTGGGTCCTCAGAATCAAAGAAGCACATTTCTCCATGATAGATGGTACTCTAAAAGACAGAAAGGAAGAATTAAAACCTTCTAATATGCAACATCATGACTTTTCAATAATTTCTCATGGTAATATCAATTCATTGTACCATTTGACAAGGTGAGGACTGTTGTTTTTTTTTCCTATTTATTGAATTTATTGGGATGACACTGGTCAACAAATTAGACAGGTTTCAGGTGCACAATTCTACAATACATTGTCTGCACATTGCATTGTGTGTTCACCATTCCAACTCAAATCTCTGTCTGTCATTTATCCTCCTATACCCTCCTTCCCCTCCACCCACCTCCCTCACCCTGGAAATCACTGCACTGTTGTCCATGTCCATGAGTTTTTTCTTTTTTTCTTTTCCTTTTTGCTCAATCCCTCCAACCTCTCACCCCCACCCAGAAGGTGAGTACTGTTGAGTACAGTTATCACCATGAAGAGTAATCAATTTAATAAACTAAAGGTAACTTGAAAACTTTCCCTAAATTTTCATTTCTCTGGTAAAGAACACAAAATTATTTAAGTTGCTACTAAATGTATAGCAATTAGCAATCCAAATTATAAGAATTATAATTATTATTACCTTGGGCATGAAGTACTTATAAATGCAGGCTCCACCAACAATAAGTCCTGCCAAGATGAATGAAAGGCCTAAGAGTGTAAGCATGCATCTCCCAGAGGAGCCCTCTTTTTCCTGGGTAACAACTCGAAGCTCCTATTTATTAAAAAGCAAAAACAAAAAACAGATTGCACTTTTAGACACATAGTTGTTATTGTGTACAATATACCTCTCTTGAAACCCAAGTTACTTTTTTTTTTTTAAATCCTCACCTTAAGATATTTTTTCCATTGCTTTCAGAGAGAGTGGAAGGGAGAGGGAGAGAGATGTGAGAGAAACACATTGATTGGTTGTCTCCTGCAAGTACCCTAACTGGGGCCAGGGATCAAACTAGCAACCAAGGTACATGTCCTTGACCTGAATGGAACCCAAGATGCTTCAGCCCAAGGGCCAAAGCTTTATTATTTTATTTTATTTTATTTTATTTTATTTTATTTTATTTTATTTTATTTTATTTTATTATTTTATTTTATTTTATTTTATTTTATTTTTTTAATATATCTTTATTGATTTCAGAGAGAGGAAAGGAGAGGGAGAGAGAGAGACAGAAACATCAATGATGAGAGAGTCATTGATCGAGCCCGCAACCTGGGCATGTGCCCTGGCCTGGAATCGAACCCTGATCGCCTGGATCCTAGGTCGATGCTCAACCGCTGAGCCACGCCCAGCCTGGCAGGGCCAAAGTTTTAACTACTGAACTAAAACCGGCTAGGGTAGAACCCAAGACATTTTTATTTATTTATTTATTTATTTATTTATTTATTTATTTATTTATTATTTTTTTAATTTTATTTTTGTTTAAAATATTACAGATGTCCCTTTTTCTCCTCAATGACCCATTCCACCCTGTTCCTTCCCCCTCCCCAGTCCCTCTCCCCACCATTGTCCATGACCTTGGGTTGTGTATATCTGTATATAAATTCTTTGGTTACTCTCTCCCCCTCCACTCACCCACCCTCCTCCATCCCTCTGACATTCATCAGTCTCATCTATGCTTCCATGTCATTGAATCTATTCTGTTCATCAGTTTATTAAGTTCTTTAGGTTCCACGTATAAGCAAGGTCATGTGATATTTGTCTTTGGCTGCCTGGCTTATTTCACTTAGCATAATATTCTCCAGGTCCATCCATACTGTCCCAAAGGGTACCAGATTCTTCTTCTTTACAACTGCATAGTATTCCATGGTGTAAATGTCCCACAGCTTTTTTATCCACTCATCTACTGATGGGCACTTGGGCTGTTTCCAGATCTTAGCTATTGTAAATTGTGCTACTATGAACATCAGGGTACATGTATCCTTTTTGATGAATGTTTCAGGATTCTTAGGATACATTCCCAGAAATAGACCCACGCCATTATGGTCAGTTAATATTTGACAAAGGAGGCAAGAGTATCCAATGGAGTAAGGACAGTCTCTTCAATAAGTGGTGTTGGGAAAATTGGACAGATACATGCAAAAGAATGAAACTAGACCACCAACTTTCACCATACAAAAAAACAAACTCAAAATGGATAAAAGACTTAAATGTAAGTCATGAAACCATAAAAATCTTGGAAGAAAACATAGGCAGTAAAGTCACAGACATCCCACGTAGTAGACTTTTCACTGATACATCTCCTAGGCCAAGATATTTTTAGATGTCAACTTAGCTTAAAAAATTTTCAAGACAATTTCCGATGCTTAACAGATGTGAAAATCTCTAATTATATTTATCTTCCTTCTGGCTTTTCCAAACCCAAATATAAGTATAATATAGAGTTATTTCAAAATACTTCTAGAATCAGCTGAAATAACTATTTATTTTTGGATTGTTATTCTCTTTAAATAAATGGAAGTTGTTACTTTTGGGATTTGTACAGTGATATAATCACTAACTTTCAGGCATACAATTATATTTCTTTATTATTTTTTAGAAATCAACTTTGTTTGTCAACTTAAAAGTGAATTAATATCCTTTGATTTATTAACTGATTTTCAGAAATCTATTTTTTAAATTAAGTTCTATAGGAAGGGTTCTATAAGGAAGGTATATGCCATTTTCTCCTATTTCAGAAATTAAAATATTGATGGTGATATACATTTCATAATGTTCCTAATTTTAATGAAAAATTAAGTTTCCTAATGTCACTCAATGTTCTATATTTGTGCATTGCATGAATGAAATAATGTTTTCCAAGTTCTGGGTAAAACACTAGATTCTAAAGTACAGCATTTGTCATAGTGAGATTAAAAGCTCTGTGTGTAACAGTGACTGTAAAATTCTGTTAAATTCATAATTTGTTTAAGAATTGGAACAAGAAAGAACCAAAACAAATGAGTAACCAATTAACTGTACTTTTCCCAGGGAGTGGACCAAGGAGTCCTCCAGTCACATTCTTATATGTCACAATATGCCCAGAAATGTTATTACACAAGGGTAGAATAAATGAAGTCAGAAATCTAGTAATTGGTAATCAGAGACTAAATCATGCAGACTGGTACGTAAATAGAATTGTTTCAAGTTTTTCAGACCATTAGCTTTATTCTTTTTTATTTTTAACCCTCACTGGAGGATATGTTTATTGATTTTACAGAGAGAGGGAAGAAGAAAGAGAGAGAAACACTGATGTGAGAGAGAAACGTCAGTGGGTTGCCTCTTGTACAAGCCCTGACCTGAGAGCAAACCCACAACCAAGGTATGTGCCCTGATGGGGAACTGAACCCACAACATTTTTGGTGTACAGGATGACATTAGCTCTATTCCATGACAACTACTGTAATATATAGGGCCTGATTAACTTTCAATTAATGGTGAAAATAAATGCATGGATTCTCAGGAGAGGTAATCATTTGATAATTTGTCAAGCAATGATTTTTGTTTTAAATTCAAAGAAATTTGGTATTCACATATTCTTACCTAAATTTATTTAAAATCAAACCTGCCATTAATAGTCTAGAAACTTTGAAGGCTTTTCTTTTTCCTAATAATTTTCAGGAATTTTTAATTATTTTTATTTAAAAATCTAACCTAAGATTAGCATTACAAGATAGAACTATATATTATGATTGTGAATTACTGTAATCTAGAGCAAAAGTATTAGAAATTATATTTTGGATGATTAAATTGAGGTCCAGAAAGACTGAATGACTTAGCTATAAGTAACAAAGTGCCTTAATTTGAAATTCTCAGAGAAATGAATTCCTTTTATTTTCTTGTCACTGAGATATGAAAAGAGCAATTTGCACTGCAAATTCATTTCTCCTTCCAGTACTTCATGGCATTTTTTAATTAAGCAAAGTCTAAGTAGTAGAGTCTCAATTTCATAAAATTTCCCACCATGCTAGGAATAAAGATTTATTTTCATTTAAGTTTGTTGAGCTTCAGGGTGGTGGAGGTTGTCATTTACCATAGCTAATTTCTCTCTGAACTGTATTTTAAAGTTATGACTGCTGACCTACTATTTTGTTGTGCTCAATCTCTGATGATCTGATTAATACATCAGAATATAATTTGTCAAATATTAAATCAATGTCCTATAGTGGCCAGATCAGAATCCTGTGGGAGCTTCTCCAACATCTATCAGAGAAATATAATTGTAGTGAAGATGCTCATTTTTGTTTATTCCTCATCACACCACAGGCCTGGCAGAAGTAGTACTTCCATATTAACTGAATCCAATTACAAGTCATGAAGTTTCGGTGGTGAGGGAAAAAGGGAATTACTGTGTGGCTATATTTAACTACTGACATCTAATTAGATCTCCCAAAAATTTGACCATGTTTCACTTACAAAGTAAGGCAATTACATATTTGACCTGTCATTTAATCAAAACCTCAACAATGCAAGGGGGTGCAACTTTTGATTTCTGAAATACTAATTCACAAAAGCTAGCTTGATTGCTGGAATAAATATTGAAAGTTTCCGTGATAAAAATTCTGCATAAACACATTAGCATTTCAAATTGTGTGCATAATAAGTTTTACCACATGGGTTCTGGATTCACTCAAAGTACTTTTCAGATCTCCACTCTGAGCACAAAAGTTAAAACTTTATGGAGAGAACAAGACAAGTTAGGGCAGATCTGCAAATTTCTATACTGTACAGATGTTATAGAAGAAGAAAATACAATTCTGCCTTTTAACATTGAGATTTTACTGAGGAAAAGGAGGAATAGTTTTCAAACCCTGAAAACATGTTAGATTTTTAAAAGAAATATAAATTTGACCAAATAAATAATGGTTAACATTTTTTAGGGGAGTAACTTCCCCAGTTCCTGGCAATGCTAGAAGCTAAAATTACAAGGTTGGACCTGTGACAGATCTCTCTATGGGGGAGGAGAGCTAGAGGGGATATTGCTCAATAAAGAAGTACTAAAAGAAAAAAAAAATTTAAAAAGAAAACCCTCAAAAAATTTTTTTATGCAAGAGTGGTTTTATTGTTTGTTTGTTTTTTTGGAAATATCACTCTGAAAACTTACAAGACTCTTGTAGTAAGAGGGCACAGTGAACATCCCAAATTCTAACGAAAACCAACCTAAATTTTGACAGCTCCTAGCAAATGTTTAACACTCCTTATGTATGACCAGGGAGAAACTGAAAATACACAAGGGTGGACACAAACACACACTTCCGCAACATATCGCTTCCTCATAGGAGCCCTTGGTCCACCCCACAGCACCCCTGCAAACATTCATTAATCCTAGAAATACTTATATACACAATCAAAGGGAAAAAAGAAGAGTTAAATCTCTTGCCCTTGATGACTCTGTCAGTTCCGACCCTATAGAAGCTGTGTGGGTCCCTGGAGCTGGGGACTGGGCTGTGTGCCTCTCATTGATCCCCAGCCCCTTACATGTTCCCCAGGAGAAAGTGACATTGGGTCCCAGGGGTTCTCCTCAAACTTCCTCCAACATTGCTCCTATACGTACAGCGTGAGTTGGAACTGAAGGAACCTGCCAAGACCTGAGGGATGCTAAGGGGTGTGGGGCACAGCAAGCAGAAGGTGGAGAGATTAGACAGATCAGGGACGACTGGACAAACCTCAAAGACAGCACAGAAGGGACTTCTCTGGAGCGCAGGGGCAGCTTTCATTTTGTCTTCTATCACTTTCCCCTTTCTTTCCCCCTAAACAACCCCTTTCCCACTGTCCCGACCCTAGAAGGCAGTCAGGAGTGAAGTGGGGACCGATACCTTGCCGGTCAGGATCTGAGCTCGGACCGTGCGGCTTACAAGGGCCTCCACGTCTTGCCGTGCCTCCTCCTTTTGCACAGCGGTCGGTGTGTTGAAAGCGATTTTCACCATGGTGAATCTTCTGGCTGCGCGGTAAGGCGCGGCTCGAATCAACGTCCTGGGCTGCAGGTTGGAAAAGGAGAAGATCGCGCTAGCCCTAGTAGCACCTACTTTCCCCCTCCTTTGCCTTCTGCTGCTGCAAGCCCAAATCTGGGGATACTTATGATGCAGTCTCAAGCTGGGTGGGAGTTCGTGGGCGGGCACAGGGAGGGGCCAAGGGAGGAGCGGGATGGAGTCCAAGTGCTGGGATCGGAGTGGGGGTTGTCTGTGAGGGAAGAGGAGAGCTCCGTATCCTGTTGGGGCTACACTGCCTCACCTGCACTCCAGGCAAGTGCCCACCCACTCCTTGCTCCCTCAGATAAGAACAAGAGAGAAGGAACTCTGCTTGTCCGGTCTTTCTGCCTCTGTCCAGGTCACAATAGCCTCTGACCCTTGATTCTGTTCTCCCAAACTCAGGCCTGGACCCCGGTGGGGCCGGGAACTCTAACTTGGCAGAAACCCAAGCTTTCTCAGCTCTGCACGCACCCAGATCCCAAAAGCACAGTTCCATGACTGTTCTGTTCCTTTATAATACCTTCCCTCTAAAGAACATTTAGAGGCCAGTTTATAGTTACTTGGTTTCTTCTCTCAACATTTTTTTTTTTCTTTCTTGGCATTTGCTTTGTAATTTTAATTTCCCAAATTACAATAATGCTAAATCAGAAATATGCAACCTTTGCCTCCTCCAATTCCCATTTTGCAGGCAAGACATGATGAGACACAGAAGAGGGTGGAAAGCTCATAGTGAATCCCTGAAATAATCCAGATCTTTTCACACTCCCAGGTCAGGGAAACCAGAGTAAGAATTCAGCCCAGAGCTTGTTTCTTTTCAGCCATCAGCTTTGAAAACTGCAGGAAAAAAAGCAGGGTTATGAATGTACCTATGTGTTTAGGGATGTGGAAGTGTGGGTAGAGAATACAGAATTTAGCTAGATGCTAACCCAGCTCTGGTGGGAAACAAACAATAATCTCAAAGGGTCTGAGTTATAAATCATTATTGGAACATTTACATGTGCAGCTAGTGTAATCATGCTATTTTTTCACAATCAGTTCTCTCTGATTGGTGACATTAATAGAGAACCTCACCATGTAAAATTCATGTTTTGGAGGTTGATGACTGGGGCTGGTAGTGGTAAATAGTTTATAAATAGTCCTGCTGCCTACACAGTAGAGTGGTCTCTTGCATGAAAGCAGTAATACTTACCCCCCCCCAAAAAAAAGAATCCAGCTTGTGCTAGAGAATCCCCCATCTACTCATATACTTATTAAAGGGATTTGAATATAAGAGTCACCACCCATCTGTCCAAGAAATTCCAGATGGGAATTTTTCCCACTGATGTTACTCTGAAACCCATGGCCTGTTTCCACTGTGGGAGATTTTGAAGACAGCCTTCATTTTCTTGGATAGGTCACAAATGGGAAGGTAGATGGAAGGGAACAGTGGGGAGCCTGTGCTTTACACAGGGCCAGATGTTTGAGTTTGTTTAGAAACATTGGCATCTTATATTTTTTCACTTATCTTTGTTCAAGTCTGGCCATTATGATTTAACATTAAGCAGGCAACCTTTAGTGTAGGCTGAGGAAATCTCAACATCCTAGGATGCTTCTCTTTACAGGTACCTACTCTTTTCCATCACCTTTGTGACATAGCTTAGAGTATGTGCTCCACTCTGGCCCTGTGATACACACCACACAGTTGGCCAAGTAAATCGTTTCTCCTACACATTTACCTACAAAGTGTAAGGTGCTAGTTGGGATGGTAATGTATTATCTTAGTGTATCTCCCCTGAAAGGAGGTTGGACAGAAGGGGCATGGAGTATTTTCATTTTTTCAGATGGATAGACCCAAACTCTGGTAACAACCAACGGACTATATGATTAAATGCTAAGTATGTGATATTGAGCAAATCACCTCATCTCCTTGTGCCACAATTTCTTCCCCAGAAGAATGGTGCAATATTTTCATCCTATTGCTGCGAGGATCACTTAGGATAATGCAGGAGGAAACATCAAATATAAAAAGGATAGGAGAGTAAAATGATTGGTTACCCTAGGATTCTTATTTTAGTCTGTAACATACCCATGTTTCAAGGTTATAAGAACTATCTATTTTTTAAATCCTTCAATTATTTGTTAGCTTCTAGAGCTTCTTAAGACCAGATATTGGAGGTCAGTCTTCTGAAAACAGTCACATAAATAGGCATCTAACTTCTCTGATGGATTTTGAAAAATTTGGCCATCTCCTGTTTACTTATGCCATGTTCTTTTTAAGAATGTCATCAATACCTAAGCGCCTTTGCTGCTGTTGAACATGTGTGATGCAGGACATAAGTTAGCAGTTAAAGCTCGTACTCTCTCGATATACATAAGGAATACTGTGTTAGAATCATAGAGTAACAACAACACCCATTGTTAGTGTTCTGAATTTTTTTTTTTAAATTTCAAAATATAATGTGCTACTTGTTCTTTGGGCTGAAACCAATAGTGAACATATTTCCATCTACTTAGAAATGGTTCTCATTAGTTAAGCTCTCTCTTGTACTCTCTCTTTCCCATCAACAGCTTCTTGTTTCTTAGAATCAATTTCTCTCCATTTCTTGTATTTGAGAACTGTTAGGATCTGGCTGCCATGCTGATTTCAGTTCACATTGTTAATCATGTCTGAATTCTCACCATTCAAGTTTATAAATGACTCTCCTATTCTCACATACCAGATGATGACTAAATTATCACAACTTCTGCTAAATGGAACATGGCGTGTAATTGGATGCCAAGCAACAATGCAAACTCTCTTTGGATGATCTGAAATTACCAGATGTTTAATTACACAAAAATAAGGCTTTTAGTGTTATCTGTGATACCATTAATTAATTAAATCATTTATTTATTCATCAAATATTTACTGAAGATCTACTGCCTTGTGCTGTGATTAGCTGTGGGAATATAGTGGTAAGCAAAGCAGACACAACTTTGCCCTTACATAGCATATCACAATTGCACCCTTGGCAATGACATATTTGTCACAGTTTCTCCAGTTTTTGTAGAGGGAGCACTGGTCTTGTGCTGTGGAGTGGGATATGGCAATTTTATAAAGTAGCAGAGTAGTTCTCCCCACAGACAATGGTACTAGGAACGTTTAAATTCCTAGCTATGTTTAAAATGTTTAAAACAGCCTAGCTAACCTACAATGGCTTCAGATCCAGCATTCTATTTAAAAAGATTAGTCTGAAAGCAAGTTGGGTTGGAAAACCAGTTAGGAGGCATATTCCATCCAGGAGGCATATTCCAAGAGGTGGTGGAATACATTGATGATTTCAGTGTTTAAAATAAAGGGACCCGCCCGGTCGGGAGTGGCTCAGCGGTTGAGCGTGGACCTAGGATCCAGGCGATCGGGGTTCGATTCCAGGTCAGGGCACATGCCTGGGTTGTGGGCTCAATCAATGACTTTCTCATCATTGATGTTTCTATCTCTCTCTCCCTCTCCTTTCCTCTCTCTGAAATCAATAAAGATATATTTTAAAAATAAATAAATAAAATAAAGGGACCTTCCAGAGATATTTTAGAGCCACACTTCACAAGGTCTGAGGCAGGAATAAATCATATGGAGAAGAAAAATTAGAGAAAAATAATCCTGTTTTGAGTAACTGGGAATGCAAAATTGGGAAAATGATGATGTTCTTGATAACAATTCTAAACCTTTGTTGAACAGGTCATAAGCTAGATTTCTGTGATAAATCAATTAAATTGATTATGTCATTTAATCTTTACTACCACCCTGTGAGGTATTATTATATCTTCCATTTTATTGATAAAGAAACTGAATTTCCAAGAGGTTAGATGACTTGCCTAAGATCAGATTCTAACCCAGGTGGTCTGATTCTAGTATTTATACTCTTAACCGCTATATTGCCTGGCTGCTACTAAAATAAATGGGAACATCAAGAAGGAGGTTGGCTTGAAAACAGGGAAAATAATAAGCATATTCTGTAGAGAAATGAAGCACGATTCCCTGCCTATATTGCAGATTCCTGCCTAGCACTTTGTTCAGGACTAACATTTGACACCCTTTTAAAACTTTACTGGCCATAGGCTACTCATCTTAAAGCACATTTCCCCTGAGTTGTGCAGTTGCTTTTATTGGCAGAGAGACAGACAGGGAGAGCTGTCCAACCATCTGCTTCTGGTATAATTCCAAGAGTTTGGTTTTAATATTTAAAGAGCCAGGTCATTTTCTATATCCACTATTTCCCTGGGTATGTAGCATAGCCCTAGGAACATAGCTAGGGCTCCTCACACAAAGTAATAGAGAACAACTCACTTTCTGAAGTAGATTTTTGGTTCTTGACTCCATTTAAGGTTTTCTCTGTAGGCTAGTAAGCTATGATAATAGAAGGATGCAACATTTACTTAAATATAAGAATAGATTTCAGTCTCTCTCTACAGTAATGTGGTCTTATGGTCAAGGTTAAGAGGAAGTTTTGACATCTTAATTTATAAAAATCACTTTTTTTAATTTTATTTAGGGCAACTTAAAAATCTAGTAAAATCATTTGCACTTTCAAAGCACTTTTTCTAAATTGTGAAAAAATTATTACCTTGTTGCAGAATATCTGGGAAATTTTTAAAACAGAGTTATGAATCAATACCTGAACATGTTTTACCTGATCAAACTTTACAGAAAGTTCCAGTCCTGAGTAATACAAGGGAGAAATTCAAGTCTATCTCCAGGAGTGCTTTTGAGAATGTCTAATTGGTTCAGTTGCTCTGTAATATATTACTAATTAAATAATAAGATGTATTTTTTATTTTAGAGTTATGTTCCTATTCAATGAAAGCACAAACATTTGCATTTTCATTAACGATTGTTAAACCAGATATTCTTTTTGCTCAGTGTTTAGTTTCTTTGGTAGCTCAACATACTCTGCTCTTAAAGTTTAGTCTTAAAGAACACATAATCCCAAATTGTTTTATGACACATGAATCAACTTGATTGTTTTTGAAATGCAATTTTGTTTTTGATTTTGATTTTAGTATTTTTTAGGTTAACTCCAATGTATTCGCATTCTGAAGCATTTAATTTTTTCAAAGCATGATGGCATATTGTAAATATTGAGCCCAAAAGAGAATACACAACAAGGAATGCTCTAAGTTAGATTGTTGTCAGGTCAATGGCACAGTCAGGCCCCCAAATTAAGTCAGATCATGTTTGGAAAATCCTGGTCGACAATTTCCTAACCCAAACTCAAGGTCCATTGAAAGTGCTGCTTTTATTTTAGTGTTGTTGCCATATTTCTATACTAGTGCGAAAAGGAAGACTTGCATAAAGGAACACTATAGTGAGTGACAGTTTCTGTATAGTTTGGCATCAACACATCGATTATATTCCTGACTTGCAAGTTAGAGTAATTATCTTCTGGGAATTTTAATATTTTTGTTTCAACAAATTAAATTTGTAATTACTTCTACCATGTTGAGAAGAATCTTATGTAAAAATATTGTCTACATAGTCTGGGGAGGAAGGTGTCACTTCTGCTGTTTTGTTTATGTTGCAGTTAACACAAAACAAGTGACGTCTTTCCTCACATTTGGCATTGGGGTTTATAATATAAAAGACTCAACAAAATAGGGTAGATTAGAATAATGGTATTTATAAATAGAAATATCTAGTTAAACAAATGTCAACAATCGTTATAAATAAGGAGAATTTTTTCCTTCCCCCACTATGATGTTACTCATTGACCTTTAAGCAATGAGAAGAACTTCTGTTTATATGGACTATGAAATGCTTAATTCTCCAATTCTGTCAACTTTGCAAGGGTATCTCATCCTGGTGTATTCTTATTTCATCTCCCTTTCAGCACCCTTTATTGGTTGAAACTTTTAGTCCACTGACATTGGTATATTATTTGTTAGTTTATTTATGAAGAACTTGAGAATAAATCAATTCTCAATTGATGCCAAGAATTTCTATTGAATAACTATGAGACATGCACAGAAAATAAAAATGCATGTATATTTAGAAGTGACACAGTAAGTCAGTCAAGTATATTTCATAGAATTCTGAACATGGATAATTCTAGGAAAAGGAAATGATGACTGATTAACAATAATATCTAACAAATACTATGATGAATGTCCTGAGATTGTGGGCAGAGTAAGATTCTACCATTTATTCAGCAATTTCTTCCAAAGACAACTCTGCCAGAAAAAAACATTTGAATTCCAAATCTGCACCCCAAATAGAGCCAGAAATCTTTCCCTAGCAGTTCAAAGCAAAAGTACCTATAATTGTTTATATAGGGAATTTAAAGAAGCCAAAAAAGTATCCCAACAAATCAACTAAGCACATAATTTGTTTTCTCTGTGTATGTTTTAATAAGCATATTCTCTTGAGACTAGTTTCTCTAAATCACACTACCATCTTAAACATCCAAAAAAGATTTAATGGAATTTTCCAAAGCACGTCTATTATACTTTGTGTATTGATGGTGTACAGCATATGATAGTGAAGTTCTTCTCATCACACACTTCACCTTAAGCTAAAGCAATATTGACATTGCTCTTATTCCTTAGTCCTTACTAGTATCATCTTCATTTTTGTGTTTTCTATGTATAAGGGTGTCTGTGATGTTTGTACCTCTGGCTTGCCTGTCTGGTGGAAGAAGGGCTAAACTAGTTTTAAGGACAAATCAAGTTCCTGTGCTTCTGCAGTGACTGAGAGTGATTCTGGGACTCACGTTTGCTAAGAAAGAAATGAAGTAAGCTTGTATGACATACTATTAAAATAGTGTCTTTGTTTCTAGTCAATTTCATATATATCTATCTTTTACATTTATGAGCCTCTACCTCACCTTTGAATCCTTGCCATTGTTTAGTCCTTTACCTGTTACAAAGAGAAGGCTCAATAAAATTATTGAGTTGAACTGAACCTGACGTTCATAGGCAAGCAGTCAAATTGTAAACATCATTCAGCAAAGAGATGGGACCAACTCTGTCTCTTCTGTTCATACACTCAGAATTCCCACATAGACTTTTTTCTTTCAGAGATACTCATGATTCCATGAGTTGAAATGTATTTTTAAAACTTGATGAGACAATACCTGATATATAGTGCACCTTGCCTTGGAACCATGCAGCACCTTCAGGAAGTATTAAGTACAACCATCTCCTTGGAGATAGGTACACCGCAAAAATCTGTTCACCCATTAAGTCTTATTTCCTCCATGATCCTTTCTTAGAGCACAGTTCTCCCATTCTTTGACCACCATCAACACTAACTTCATATACTCTTTCTTCTGTTGTCTCATGCCACTGTATGTGACTGTGTTGAATTTCCCTAACTATATTATATAGTATTTCTAAAGAGCGAGGCCTGAGTCTCATGCTTTATAGCTCCACAGTGTCTACCATGAGCCTGAACAAATACTTAGTCAGTGTTCAACTAGACTCATTGATTGTATTAGTCATTAATAACTACTTCTCTTTGGGAAGAAAAAGGGAGCAAGTAAGTGGAAAATTAAGGGGGCATTATATTGCCTTTACAGTCTCATGCCTTCAATCTACTGATTAACAAATCTTCAGTAATCTTTTTTATATGCCCAACTATGTGATATTTACAAAATAGAGAAATATAAGAATGGTGTCATCTCTAAAGTTGTTTAAAGTCTTCTGCAATAGAAAATTAATATTTCATCGGTATAAAATGACATCAGTTTTACATTCCTTACTTCATTTGATCCTACTAAGGCTTTTATATTCATCATGGCAGAGCTTATCAACTTTCAACCATTTTATTTACAACCAATACACTTTTGAGAATGTGAGTGATTTCGGTTTGACAAATGGATTTACTGATATGCCCCTTCTCCTAAATTTAATTGAACCCTTGGAAGGTCTACCACATAGGGGAAACCTGCCCCAGACCAGACCGAATGCACACAACCTATGGCTCTGTGATCCAAGAAGGAAGAAATGCACTCCTAGATTCATCAGTAGAGGTGAAACTTAGTGCTCTCATGGTAAGGAGGAAATATGGGTGGATGAGGGTGAAAAGCAGGAAGTTCTTTTTTAGGCAATTCTACCTCTATGTGGAAGCAGAAGCATTGAGAAATAAATGTTTATTTTTAACACCTACCTCATAGTTTATTTTTTAAACTTTTATCCATGAAGGTATACTTGACATGCAACTTTATGTTAGTTTGAGGTGTGCAACATAATGATTTAATATTTGTGTATATTGTGAAATGATCACCATAAGTCTAGTTAACATCTGTAACCATACATAGTTACAGATTTATTTCTTATGATAATTTTTAAGATCTACTGAACAGCTTTCAAATAATCAATACAGTATTATTAACTATAGTTGCCATGATGTACATTGCATTCCCATGACATTTATTTTATAACTGGAAGTTTGTACCTTTTGAATCCCTTTACCTATTTCCACCACCCCCACACTGCACCTCTGGAAACCACCAATATGTTCTCTATATCTATGAGGTTGTGTGTGTGTGTGTGTGTGTGTGTGTGTGTGTGTTTTAGATTCCACATGCATGTAAGATCATAAGTTTAATTGTCTTTCTCTGTCTAACTTATTTCACCTAGAATAATGCCCTCAAAACTCATCCATATTGTTGCAAATGGCAATATTTTCTTCTTTTTTATGGCTGAGTATCTCTCCATTATATCAATATAAATAGATATAGATACTGATATAGATATCTACATATAGATACATATATCACATTTTCTTCATTCATCTCTTGATGGACGATTAAGTTGTCTCCATATCTTGGCTATTGTAAATGATACTGCAAAGAACATGGAGGTGCATATAATTTTTGGAGGTAGTGTTCTTGATTTCTTAAGGATAATTACTAGGAAGTAGAATTGCTAGATCACATGGTAATTCTACTTTTAATTTTTTGTGGAACCTCCATATTATTTTCCATAGCAGCTACACAAATTCACATTCCCACCAACCGCACACAAGGATTCCTTTTCCTTCTCATCATCTTTGACATTTGTTATTTGTTGTCTTTTTGATAATTACCATTCTAATAAGTGTAACATGGTATCTATTTTTGGTTTTAATTTGCATTTCTCCGATAATGGGTGATGTTGAGTGTATTTTCATGCCTATATGTCTTCTTTAGAATAATATCTATTCAGATTCTCTACCCATTTTAAAAATCATATTGTTTGTTTTTTTGGTGTTGAGTTGTATGAGTCTCTTATATTTTTTAATATTAACCCCTTATTAGATATATGATCAGCAAATATTTTGTACCATTTAGTGGGTTGTCTTTTCATTTTGGTGATGGTTTTCTTTGCTGTGCATAAACTTATTAGTGTGATGTAGTTACACTTCTTTATTTTTACTTTTGTTGCATTTCTTTTTGGTGTCAAGTCCAAAAAATCATTGCCAAGACCTATGTCAAGGAGCTTACCACCTATGTTTCCCTCTAGGTGTTTTATGGTCTCAGGTTTTATTTTCAACTCTTAAATCCACTTTGAATTAATATTTGTGTATGATATAAGATAGGGGTCCAATTTCATTATTTTGCATGTGGCTGTCCAGTTTTCCCAACATCACTTTTTTAATAGATTGTCTTTACCTTATTGTATGTTCTTGTGTCCTTTGTCAAATATTAAGTGATCATATATATGTGAGTTCATTTTTGGGCTCTCCATTCTAATCCATTGATTTATGTGTCTTCTTTAATAACAATTCCATACTGTTTTGATTACTATACCTTTGCAATATAGTTTGAAATCAGGGAGTGTGATGTTTCCAGCTTTGTTCTTCTTTCTCACGATTGTTTTGGTTGTTTGATGTCTTTTGTTATTCCATAGAAATTTTAGGATCGTTCTTTCTATTTTTGTGAAATAAGCCATTGGAATTTTGCTGGAGACTGCACTAAATCTGTAGATTGCTTTGGGTAGTATTGTTATTTTAATAATATTGTTCATCCAATCCATGTGCTCAGAATTGGAATATCTTTTCATATATTTGCATCTTGTTCAATTTACTTTATCAATGTTTAGATTTTCCACCATCTTGGTTAAATTCATTCTTAGTCATTTTGGTCTTTCTGATGCAATTATAAATGGGATTATTTTCTTACTTTCTCTTGCTGATAGTTCATCATCAGTGTATAGAAATGCAAGAACTTTCATATATTGATTTGTGTCTGTAAATTTACTGAATTTATTTATTAGTTTTAAGAAAAGTTTTACTGTACAGTATTTAAGTTTTTCTATATATTATATAACATGACCTGCAATAGTGACAGTTTTACTTTATTTACAATTTGGATGCCATTTATTTATTTACTTATTTATTCATGTATTTTTCTTAATTGTTCTGACTAAGACTTCTAATACTATGTTGAATAAAAGTGCCAAGAGTGAACATTTTACCTCCTTTTGACTAGTGACGAAAAAGAGGTTCTGAAGGATTGCTCACAGTCATGCAACCAGGATGTGGAAGAGCTTGGGCTGGAACATAGGTCTCTTAACTCTAAGTTTAGTTTTCTATCCCCCACGACATGCTGCCTTAGGCTGCAACAGATGTCCCCTGCCTTTCACCACCAGTATCACATATCATCTGTAGCAGTCTGAAAATATGACCTCTAGTACTTGCCATTTGAGGCCTTCACCTCACAAAGGGATTTTATGTAAACCAATACTAATACCATGAAAATTTCTAAAGCAGACCATGAGAAAGGTTTCTAAGAGAAATTTCACATATGAACATGAGAACACTTTTCATTATAGCATAGCTATGCATAGCATCAGTAGTCAAGACAATGTTTCTTGGTTTAAATATTGCTGGATTTATCAAGAATAAAACCAATAATATCTTGGAAGAAGGACCCAATTAGCACTCCTTATCTCTGTCCAATCTTTGAGGCAGTCTAAAGTAAAGGTTATAAGCACAAACATAAATCTTCCCCAGAGGTTTCTAAGCAAACTTTCCCTGATGTTTCATAGGCCAGACTGCATCTACTCATTCTTAAGTCAATTATTGACAAGGAGAATGAATAGAATTCCCATGATTGGTTTAGTCTATAAACATTTACTCTTGTCTGAGGGGAAAGCAGGTTTTGGGGGTGAACAAAATTGAGTTTTTTGTAACTATGAAGAAGGAGAATCACTATAAAGTAGGTAACTAATAATACTCACATAGTTCTTTCCAGAAAAAAATATATAAACATTATCATCAGTGAAATCCTTTCAAGTCTTATTAGTGTATTATTGAAACTTTGGGGGTCTTCAAAGCAGAGAAACTATTTAGAAATCCTTTTAGATGTCAGCTTTAGATCTTTGCTTTTGTAAACAAACCACTCTCAATGTAGTAATGCTAATTTTATTCAACCTAAAATGCTTTGGTTAGCCCAGGTGGGTGTGGCTCAGCGGCTGAGCATTGACCTAGGATCCAGGCGATCTCGGTACGATTCCCAATCAGGGCACATGCCCAGGTTGCAGGCTCAATCTCCAGTCGGGGGCGTGCAGGAGGCAGCCTATCAATGACTTTCTCACCATTGATGTTTCTATCTCTCTCTCTCCCTCTCCTTTCCTCTCTCTGAAATCAATAAAGATATATATTTTTAAAAAATTTAAAAAATAAAATGCTTTGGTTCTTCAATTAATCAGTCTTTGGGATTTTTTTCCTACAAATACAGCTACAAAAAAATAAAAATTAAAAATACAAGCTCAGGTACAAGACTGAGGAAATACAGGCTCAGGTACAAGACTGAGTTTTGTTGGGCTTCAGAAAAAAAGATCAAATAAGCCCTGGTCCGGTGGCTCAGCTGATTGGAATGCCATCACATACACAAAAAGGTTCTGAGTTCATTCCTGATCAGGGCACATATCTAGGTTGTGGGTTCAGTCCCCAGTTGGGGAACATATGGGAGGCAACCGATAGATGTTTCTCTCTCACATTGATGTTTCTCTCTCTCTCAGGCTCCTTCTCTCTCTCTCTCTCTCAAACACATTCTTGGGTGAGGATTGAAAAATTTCCAAATATGCTTTCAGATTTGAATTTTCAGCAATTTTAGCCAAATGAAATCTCAAGTTTGGATTCTGCAGCAGTCATTTTTAAAAACGTTTCTTAAATTATTTTATAAACCCTTTAACAATGTGGAATTTTGATCAAGTTTTCTTGTTTGTGTTTTTTTTTCTTGAATGAAGAACTAGTGCTTTATTAACATCTATAATTAAAACTACAAAATGCTCTATTTGGCTTTAAATTCAAGAGATATCAGTTTTATTTCTAAAAGTGGTACCACTCCAACTATCTACAGGTAAGATATTCTATTCGTGTTTAATTTCATAATCCAGAAAAGATAAGTTTGCTCTTATTCGTGGTTCAAATTACATAGCTTAATGTGAAATCTCCACCTTTAGCTTTAAGAGGAGTAAAGTGAAAAAACAAGTTGAGTGACAAGGAATTCAGTTGGGACCAAATCCCCCAAAGACTCACAATGCTTTCTGTAAAACAGATCACCCAGCTTGGCATAAGAACATTTCTACCAAAATTAGGTGGTATCAAAGCTAAGACAGTCTTTGTGAGTGGAGATTTAACTACATTAATATTAAAATAAGCCCTTTGTACAAGCTGATAAATTTAAATTTGGAAGTGAATAACTGAAACCTGCTAGTAGGAGTCCAGATAATACTGACAGCCCAGATTTAAGGGTTTCTAATGAAAACAGGTACTATCCTTTTAGTATGAATTCTATGACTTTGCACAGGCCAGTATTCAACTGGTAACAAAATTATGGGATGAATAACAGGTTACTCTTGTGATAGCTTACCTATTAATTGGAGGAAAAGTACCTTGTAGTATTTTCAGCATCTTCTTTTGGATGGACAAATTGCTGGGACAGAACAGTGGATTTAGGAAGATTCCAAAGTCAATAATGGAAGTTAGAACATGTAAGAAAAATGTCAGAGGACTGAAACAATAGGAAAAGGAGGTCATCATTAAATAGGTCTGAGAGTAGTCCAAGAGGACTAGCTACCTGTATAATTTATGCTTTTTCAATCTGCACGTCAACTGAAGAACAAGATCATAGAAGGGTTACCAATAAGCCTGCCTTGATGTTATTTTACTACATTTCAGCTACTTAATTTATCTTTAAAAAAAACTTTAGAGAATAGACTGAAACCTCCTGGTAGACTATAAGTCATTTAATAGTAGGACCAAGGAACTAAGGAACTTTTCACTTTTTTAAGTTTTGTCTCATAGTACTCACAACTATAAACTTACTTTGCCCTTTCTTGTATATTTACCATTAGAACACCTTCCCACCTTTCACCAACACCCAACTTAGCAAATCTTGATTATTTACTGATATTCATTAGAACACTAGTCATGTCTCTCGGTGAAAATTGTTGGCTTCAAGGCAAAATGAAATCTAAGTTTCCCCTTTTTTCCTCCGTCTTTCTTTAAACATATCTTAAGGAGGAATCATCTCGCTGCCCCCTTTTCTTTCAAAGCTTGGCTTCTCTTTGGCTTCCCCCACCTCCACACTGCTTGCCTGGGGAGTGCATAGAGTAGGCTTTCTTCTCCTGTACACAAGCCTTATTTCAAGCCTTATTTAAATCACTGAGGGCTCTAGCAGGATTCCAGGCCTCCTTCCCAGTCTCCATTTGCATTTTAAGCAGCTTTGGCAGTTGTGATGAGGAGCTCTCCTTCAGAACTACAGGTCTTTGTATTTGCTTGTGAGACTTATACTTGATGGTTGTTCTCTCTGAATATAGACTCTGATATTGAGCGACAGGCCTGGGCCTTGTATTATTTTTCATATATGCTGCTCTTTCCTTTATGGCAAGAGTCAGCAGAGCTAAACCTGCTCACAACTGTATGACCTTAAACTTATAAAGAATGTGTTTGCTTAGTAATGAGGAATTTTCAGTTTTCTCAGTGTGTACTTTCTTTTAGAAAAGCTGGAAGCAGATGCTTCAGTTTCTCTACCATCCTCCTGCTTGCTCCTTGCTGACTGCCTGATATTAATCAATGTTATTTCTTTAAAGGGTGTAAAAGAAAGAGATTTGGATTCAAAAGTTTAAGTTAGGAATTTTATCAGCTCCCAATTACATGAAAGAAAAATCCAAACCCCAAACTAAAAGTATTGATATGATTAAACATCTATATAAATGACAAGATTATCATTACAAATATATTTGTGCCTTCCTATTGGACCCCTAAAGAAAGACACTATCAAAATAAGTATGTTTTAAGGATTTGTTCTTTTGAAAACAAACAGAAAAAAAATGAGGCCTCATAGAATCATAAAATGTCAGATATGGAAGGGACTTCAAAGTTTGGTTCAACTTCCTCTCTGGCTGCACAGTGAAGTGCCTTGCTCAAAGATCACAGTTAGTTATCAGGAGAGGGAGACTGGAATCCAATGTTTGCTCAGCTCTTTCTACCATAGTCTGCCACCTCTTAGGTTTAGTGTCTCCTCTGACCCAACTGTTGCTGATGATTAAACTTGTATTCCTCCTTCAAAGAACACTTTTCACAGAAAAAATAATAAATACTTTTGCCAATGCTATAGCATTTTCTCTTTTCATAACCAGTTTTTCTTTCCAGGAAACCTTTTCTCTTTGTATAGACTTTGATATTGGTTATTTATTTTATTTATTCAATTGGAATTTGGAACCACTGAAGTTCATAATCTGTGTGAAAGGGATTTTTGTTTTATTTTATTTAGAGTTTAGTTCAGCATGACTGATGCACATAGCTGGGCAAACACACACACACACACACGCACACACACACACACCAGTTGCCCAAAATCTGACTGGTGACAAGAAATGAACAGGTGTGAGGGACAGTGATTGGAATCTGCAGGCTAGTCTTCAGGCAGATCCAATATCACATTGTGATGATTTACTCTGGGTAACAATTAGCACAGGTGCTGCAATCATCATCCAGTGTCTATTTAATATTAATCTGTCTGCAGTTCTCACTAGAAAACATCTGTTTATCCCCCTTACATCCTGCTGAGTGCCCTCCATTCACCCTTCAACACCCGTTTGTTCCCTTTACCACCACAGATCCTGCTTCCTCTTTGTCTAGGTTAGAACATCCTGCCTGCACTGTGATCCTGTGGAGGTAGCTGTGATCATGATAAGATTAGCCTGAGGGTATGTTCCAAAGCTTCATTACCATGACACTATTTGATTAATCTTATAAATTAGACATGAATTCAAAGCTGTTCTTTGAATGTTCACTCACTGCTGGTGTACCTATTTATTACTGCCTTGTAACAAATTTCACAGAAGTAAATGTTTTTGGTTTACATGGTTTTGGTTTTTATGCCTGATCCATGAAGGAGGTTTCATAAATCATCACTTCACCTCTTTAAATGCCCTATGGTCATATTTTTAAAATGACACTGTGACAAGGAACCCCAATACATTGAATGGGAAACACTATAAAAACTACAGAACACTTAACATAAAACTGATATATTATGTGATAATGTTTCTAGTAGAAACCATGACGTCATTCATTATAAAAGACAGTCTTTGGCTAAGTTCCATGCTATATGCTAAAGAGCTGTCACTTCCTAGTCACAATGCAGATTGTCATTCTTATTCAGAGCTGGAAAACCTAGAAATTTTAGAGGAAAATATTGCTGAAAAATGAATTTTCCAAACAAAGAATACTAAGAATAAACTCAGACAGCGAAGACTCCCCTCAAAGCCTTAGTTTTATTCTGTACAAAATGAGGATATGAGCCTATAAATCTATACATCTGTGGTATAATTTACTTTTTTTTTCTAGAAGCAAAAGTCTCTGTAGCTGCTTCACACACTAGAGTTTAGCTTAACTAGGTAGACATCAACTAGGGAGCTACGAGCAACAATCTTTTGATTGGAATGGTGACTGGTTTTGCCACACCCTAATGGGTCTCTAATTATCTCTGAAAGCATTGTGAAATGCTTGAAAAGAAAAAAGTACAAAACCAACTCAAAATCATTTAAATTGGAAGTAGGAGCCAACAGCATTCAGCACTTGTGTTGAGCTGTGGGAAGAAGTGTTAAGAAATCAAACAGTGCTTTCCCTCTTCTTCACCTGTATGGGATCAGTCACCATATTCTGCCAAGCCTTCTGAGACAATATCTCTTGCATCTGTTCTTTTCTATTTGCAGCACTGCCATCCTCACTGCATCTTCTTACCAGCTCACCTTGGTTTCTTTGAAAGCCTCTTGAGCATTCTCACTGCCTGTTCCTGTTCATCTTTGGCTCTGTCCTAACATCAGTCTTTCAGAAATGCAGCTTATTTTAAAGAAAAAAATAAAAGGGGGAGGGAAGGAGGGAGGGAGGGAGGGAGGGAGGGAGGGAGGGAGGGAGGGAGGGAGGGAGGGAGGGAGGGAGGGAGGGAGGGAGGGAGGGAGGGAGGAAGGAAGGAAGAAAGAAAGAAAGAAAGAAAGAAAGAAAGAAAGAAAGAAAGAAAGAAAGAAAGAAAGAAAGAAAGAAAGAAAGAAAGAAAGAAAGAAAGAAAGAAAGAAAGAAAGAAAGAAAGAAAGAAAGAAAGAAAGAAAGAGAAAGAAAGAAAGAAAGAAAGAAAGAAAGAAAGAAAGAAAGAAAGAAAGAAAGAAAGAAAGAAAGAAAGAAAGAAAGAAAGAAAGAAAGAAAGAAAGAAGGAAAGAAAGAAGGAAAGAAAGAAGGAAAGAAAGAAGGAAAGAAACATCTTCAGTGGTTCTCCTTTGCTTCTGGGAATAAGGAGAAACCCCTTTGTCTGAAAATTAAAATCCCCTTATGCTTTGGCCCCAGCTTTCCTCTCCAGCCTTAGCTTTTTCACACATATCAGCATGGTCTCCACTGGTACCACTAAGCTTTTTTTCTTTTTCATCCTTGGTAGCACCTCATTCCCTTCAACTCTGCAACCTCCAGGAGTGCCTCCAATTTCCAGTCAAAGCTTATCTTTTTCTTAGAGTCGTCCCAAGCCTTTAAGCCTTAAGTAATCTTTCTCTTTGAATTCCTTTACCAACTATTCACTTGTTCATGAATAGTTGACTGTCTTATTTTCTTATTAAATTTTTATTTTTATTACAGAAACAGTACAACATGAAATAAATACTTGAAAATGGGGAGGGTGATAAGCTGGAGATGCTGACCCAGGTTCCCAGGTCTCTAAATGAAAAACACCGTATTTGAGAGCATAGGCTTTCTGTTCCATGTATCACCATTTATGAATTTTGTGACACTGAAATATTTTACAACTTTAAGTCTCAATTTCCCCATCTGAAAAACACAAAGTACAACAGTACATACTACTGAGGGATACTATGACTTTTAAATAACACATGTGAAACAGTCAGAACTCAGTATGTTAGAGGGAAATCAGGAAATTTCCTGATATTGTTATTATTTTCATTTTCCATTTCGGTCATGC
This sequence comes from Miniopterus natalensis, assembly GCF_054644295.1. Taxonomy (NCBI): domain Eukaryota; kingdom Metazoa; phylum Chordata; class Mammalia; order Chiroptera; family Miniopteridae; genus Miniopterus; species Miniopterus natalensis. Next base: position 49,072,700 of record NC_142103.1, on the reverse strand, counting down.
TCCGTGTATATTTTCATAGCAGGCAGCATGATTTTTTTTCAATTATTACTGTTTTATAAGCATTTTTGGCACCATCTTCAGGAAGATTATTTTAATAGTTTTATAACAATTTGAAGTCTGCATGCATCATATTTTACTCATGTATTCCCTTATTGTTAGGTACTTGGGTTGCTTCTCCTACTGTTTTGTTATTATAAAAATGTTTTGATTCATAACTTTATGTATAAAATTTTATTTCCATTTGGACTATTCCCTTAGAATAAAATTCCTGAAAAGAGGTTTTTGAGAAAAGAGTATGTACATTGCCATGGCTCTTATACCACCAGCAATTTATAGCCCCAGTTTTATACAAACATCATTTTTGTGTATTATCCCCTAATCTTAAAACTATGTAACATTCAAAATAGTGTATATTTTTTCTGTTACTTTAAACACTGCAGTAACAAAGTTGAACAATTTTCACATGTAGATTTGCTGCTATATCCTTTTTATAAATTGTCTGTTCATGTTCTTTACTCATTTATTAATTTGGGCTTTAATGTTTTTGTTTTAATTTTATAAGCTCTTTATATAGACTATAAAGACTACTCTTTTGTCTGTCATATTTGCTGCCATATTTTCTTGGTCAATTATTTCCTTTAAAAATGTTTAGTTACTTTTTAAAGTACAGAAGTTTTACATTTGTATGGAATTCAGTATGTAAATATTTTTCTTTCGGATTGCTTTTATTTATTGAAAAAGATTGCTTATATTTAAAAGGATTCTTCGTAGTTATTCTCTAATCTACTCACTTTGACAACTACTCTATTGTTATGTTGTAACATTGTTTTAGTCTATTGTTATGTAACTATTCTCATTCTAGATTATATACTCCCTAAATTCATGGATCCTGCTTTATGCCACAGGCAGAGTGGGAAACAGGACTGGCTTGTGAGTTCAGTAATCTGTACTTGAGTCCATGTAATTGCTATGTAACTCTAGATATGTCAGTTAATTTCTTTTGGCTTCTATAGCATAGAAACTTCCTCCCTGCTTTCTTCTACAAGTTTCTAGAAGAAAATGTAGTTATATATATATGAAAGCTTGTTAACTGTAATGCAATGTTAAAAAAGTCAGTTGTAATTCTTCATATGTGCTACAGTGCCTAGCACAATGTTTCTCACCTTTATAAGTGGTTCTCAGTAAAATTGTTTAATTTGGATTTTATGGAATAATCATATGTTAATAAAAAGAAGAGAAATCACTGTATGAGATGCTTACCTTATCCAGGATTACTGTCTATACACTCCAAATGTCATAGTATAAAATTAATTGCAAATGTTCTAACTTACTGTAAGAAGTGTTTTGGTTTGATTTGGGAAATGTGGTACCCTTGACTATGATCTTCTCAGTAATGGATTTTAGCATGGTAAAAAGAAAAATATATAAGGTTAGCTGTTGTTTAATCTTTAGCCATGAAATATGTTTGGAAATTTACTTTAAGAAACTTTTGAAAACTATCTCTACTATGAAGTGAATACTACCCATGCTTAAGAGTATGTGATCTTCTGCCTGGCTGGGTATGGCTCAGCTGTTGACTGTAGGCCTATGACCCAGGAGATCATTGTTTGATTCCTGGTCAGGACACTTACCCAGGTTGCGGGCTCTATCCCCAGTAGGGGATGTGCAAGAGGCAGCTGATCAATGATGACTCTCTCATCATTGATGTTTCTATCTCTCTCCCTCTCTCTTTCTCTCTTTGAAATCAATAAAGATATATTAAAAAAAAAAAAAAAGAGTATGTGACCTTCTAAATGAAAGATAATCAGGAAATCAAGGTTTAATAAGGTGTTTAAGAACTCAAGAGGCCATCTTAGTTCCTTTGTTTTAAACCCACTCTGAGAAACATGGAAATACTGAAGTGAACTGACAGTGACAACATTTTGTAAGTGCTTTCAAAAAACCATAGACTGATATGCATCTCTTAGAGTTGGAGAATGTGTAACCTCAGAAAATGTGCCTACGTTCATGCATTAAGAAGCTCAACACCGTGAACTATGGAGCCATAACAGACAAAACTTATTCAGAGATCAAGATGAAAGGGTTCTAGTTATTTTTGCCTTTCTGGAAAAAAGCAAAAAACCACCCCTGGCCTTGTATTTCATATTACTTTAAAAAATTGATGAAGTATGTATGCATTACATGTCCAAACTTAGGAGGGGAGACAAAATAAATATGCTTATATTTTTAATGAACCTGAAGTTCTGACCGAAGTTTTTTAGAATATTTTTAATGTATTCAATTTTAGATTTCATGCCAAGGTTAGGGAAAGATTCATTTAAAAATGCAGCAATTCTAATGGTAATTCTCCTTACAGGAACTGTCTTTCCTCATCATGTCTATAAATGTCAAATTAAATAAAAAACAAATTCAAACCCAATATATGCCAGAAACTAAGTTAGACAAACTTAAATCTCTGCAACTAGTGGAACTTGTAAAGGAAATTAAATGGGAAAAATGATGGAGAAAAGGTATATGAGTAGCAAACAGTTACTTTGGGTTCAAAAAGATGTTGAGTATGGAAGGTAGGGGAAAGGGAATGAGTTGTTTTTTAAAATCAGATGAGCCCAATGGGTGTGTAATAAGAATCATATAGGTGGTCAATGTTGGCTGAATGTTAACTGTGGTAACAGGCTCTGGGTTAATGCTTAGCAGACATCACATTTACTCCTTGTAATCAATCTCTAACAGAAGGACAATGTTTCCTATTTTATAGGTGAGGAAGTGAAGGCCTTGGAATCAATCACAGAATTGGTAGATGGTGTCAGAATTCCGAACCCAGGCATGCTCTTCACTAGCACTCCAGGCTGTGCAGAAGGACAGCTGTGAGGGAGCCCAGAGGTTTGGTTCTCAAGGCTGCCAGCTTCATCACATGAAAGAGGCTTACAAAGTTCAGGTTTCCAGGTCCCTTCTCAGACCTCCAGAGTCAGGATCTTGAAGTCTGGGGCTTGGGAATCTGGATTTGAAAGAAGAAATCCTCCCAGGTGACACCTGTTTAGAGTCAGATTTAGGAACCAAAGTTATTAATAGAAATGTAAAAAGCTCTAAATATGATCTATAGGTAAGTGAATGCAGTTTCACTGAAGAAAAATTTTTTAAAAAGGAAAAGAAAGTGAAAGAAAAGAAGAAAAGAAATAGAAGGAAGAGAGGGAGAGAGGAAAGAAAGAAGGGAAGGAAATGAGGAAGGGATAGAAAAAAAAGTTCTAAGCACCAAAACCCTAGAAGAATGACTTTTTGTCATGCAAAATGGCCAGACTTCATGACACTTGTCTCACCGACAGTTTCTGATGCTCATAAAATATCTTAACTTTTAAAATTTATTTTATTTTAAAATTAGAGTTGACATACAATATTTTATTAGTTTCAGGTATACAACCCAGTGATTAGACATTTATGTAACTTACCAAGTGATCGCCTTGATAAATTGAGTACCTTTCTGACACCATACATAGTTATTACAATATTATTGCCTATATTCCTTATGCTGTATTTTTACATCTCCATGGCTATTCTGTAACTACCAATTTTTACTTCTTAATCCCTTCATCTTTTCCACCCATTCCACCAATTCCCCTCTTATCTGGCAAATGTCAAAATGTTCTCCGGTTCTCTGTATCTGAGTCTTTTTCTGTTCTGCATGTTTACTTATTTTGTTTTTTTTCAATTTCACATATAAATAAAATCATCTGGCATTTGTATTTCTCAGACTTATCCCACTCAGTTCAGTTTCCTCTAGGTCTATCCATGTTATTGCAGATTGGAAGATGTCATTCTTTTTTATGGCTGAATCATATTCCATAGTGCATATGCACTACTTTACCCATTCATTTATTGATGGACACTTAGGTTACTTCCATATCTTGTCTATTATAAATAATGCTGCAATAAATATATGGATGCATGTCTTTTAGATTTAGTGTCTGGAGTTTCTTTGAATAAATACCCAGAAGTGGAATTGCATTGTCCTTTGCCTCTTGTTATAGCCTTTGATAAAGTCTATTTTCTCTGATATAAGTATTGCTACCCCGTCTTCTTTGTTTTCATTGTCATGAAATATCTTTTTCCATCTCTTTATTTCAGTCTTCCTGTGTCCTTTGTTCTGAGGTGACTCTCTTGCAGACAACATATATAAGGATCTTGTTTTGTTATCCATTCAGCTACCACATGTCTTTTGATGGAAACATTTAATCCATTTGCATTTAAAGTAATTGTTGATAGATATGTCTTTTGTTGCCATTTTATTAGTCATATTTTTTGAAACCAGATTTTGCCCTCACTAAACAATGACTTTATTTTTTTTACTTTTCTATACTTTTTAATTTTAAAAATATTTTTCAGTTATAGTTTACATTTAATACTACTTCGTGTTAGTTTCAGGTGTACTGCATAGTGGTTAGAGACAATCATATACTTTACAAAGTGTTTGCCTTGATATTTCCAGCACCAAACTTGCACTATCCATATCTCTTATCTTTCTTCTCCTTCTTCTTCCCCTTCTCCTTCCCCCTCTCTTCCCCCTTCTCCTCCTCCTTCTTCTTCTTTTTTCTTCTTCATGAAGACCTTTAACATTTCTTGTAGTACTGGTTTGGTGGTGATGAACTCCTTTAGCTTTTTCTTGTCTAGAAAGCTCTTTATATGTCCTTCAGTTCTAAATAATAGGTTGGCTGGGTAGAGTAATCTTGATTGTATATCTTTATTTTTCATCACTTTGAATATTTTATGCCAATACCTTCAGGCCTGCAAAGTTTCTGTTGAGAAATCAGCTGACGATCTTATGGGAGCTCCCTTGTAGGTAACTAACTGCTTTTCTCTTGCTGCCTTTAAGATTCCCTCTTTGTCTTTAACCTTTGAAATTTTAATTATGATGTGTCTTGGTGTAATTCTCTTTGGGTTCATCTTTTTTGGGACTCTCTCCACTTCCTGGACTTGTATATCTATTTCCTTCACCAGTTTAAGACTTTTGTCATGTTTTGAAATGTTTTCAATTCCTTGCTCTCTCTCTTTTCCTTCCAGTACTCCCATGATGCAAATGTTGGTACACTTGAAGTTGTCCCAGAGGTTCTTTACACTATCCTCATTATTTTGGATTGTTTTTTCCTTTTTGCTGTTCTCATTGTGTGTTTTCTGCTGTTTTATCTTTTCCTTTATCTACTCTAGAGTTGATTTCCTGTAATGTATTCTTCATTTCAGTTAGTGTATTCTTCATTCCTGACTGGTTCTTATTTTATGTTTTCTACCTCCATTTTTATGATTTCTATCTCTTTGTTGAAGTTCTCACTAAGTTTTTCAAGTATTAAGTTCATTGAGCATTCTTATAACCAGTGTTTTTTGTTGTTTTTGTTGTTGATCCTCATCTAAGGATATTTTTCCATTTATTTTTACAGAGAGAGGAAAGGAGGGAGGGTGGGGGGAGAGAGAGAGAAAAATCAATGTGAGAGAGACACACTGATTGGTTATCTCCTGCACATGCACTTACCACACTGGGCTCTGGTGTTTGCCATTGACCAGGAATCAAACCCATGACCCTTCGATGTGTGGGCCATGCTTCAATCACAGAGCTGTGCTGGCCAGAGCATAACTAGTGTTTTGAACTCTGCATTTGATAGATTGATTATTTTCATTTTGTTTAGTTTGTGTGTTTTTTTTCCCCTGGAGTTTTATTCTCTTTTTTCACTTGAGATATATTTTGTTGTCTCCTCATTTTGGCTGCCTTCCTGTGTTTGTTTCTATGTATTAGGTAGAGCTGTTCTGTCTCCTGGTTTTGGTGGAGTGGGTTTATGTAGTAAGTGCTTCTTAGGGCCCAGTGGTACAGTCTCCCTTGTTACCTGAGCTGGGTGCTCTAGATGCACATACCCATGTGGGCTGTATTCCCCTCTAGTTGTAGTTGAGCCTTGATTGCTGTTAGCACAAAAATGGGAGGGATTTCCCCAAGGTTGATTGACTTCAAGGACTGGCTGCAACCGCCATGGAAGATCTTCTGTGCAGGGACCAACCCCATGCAGCACAACTCTCTTTAGTGAGGTTCAGGTACCTTCCAAGTCCACCTCTTGATATTGTCATTCATGGAGGTGTTTGGGTGGTGCTCCAGGATGATGTGAAGCTATCCACCAGGCGTGATGGCTCTGGGGCCTCCTGGGAGATGCAGGTTAGGATCAGCTGCCACCTGTGTCTTGCTCAGGGCCACCCAGCATGAGCTACAAAGAGAGATGCAGATGGCTGTTACTTGTGTTGGGCTTGGAGGTGCTCAGGGGAGACCAAGCTGCAAACCAAAGTGAGCTTCCACTAATGCTGGACGTGGGGCCACTTACCAAGAGGTATGGGGTATGCAGAGGCTAGATGCTGTTTGTTTGAGAGGTCTTAGGAATGTCGGTTAATGAACCAAGATAAGGTAATTTGTATGTAAAAGCCACTGGAAAAGGCTTGGGTGGGCCAGCAACTTGGGAGGGATGAGGTTTCAGGGAATCACCAGGGTGGGAGAATAGTGTTAGCCAGGTTTATGGAGACTCAGATATGGCACCTGTCTGCTGGCTCTCTGGGGAAGAAAAGGATCTGTGGAGAAAAGGTTCAGAAAAAGCACAGTGGCCTTTGCCAATATTTTTGTCTCAAAGAAAGCTGCCCTTCCACCAACTCTCACTTTGATGCCTACCAGTTCCTCCCCTTATGGCTCTGGTGTTTTTCAAGTTGCTGCCCCAGCACTAAAGCTCAGAGGGAGTGAATCTGCGTAAGTTCATAGGCAGGCCCTTTAAGAGGAACTGCCTGGGACTCCAGAAGCCCTCCATCTCCCTCAGCCTCACTCCCTGCTTATCTTCACAACCAGAAGTTGTGGGAACTTCTCTTTTTGACACTGGAACCCTGGTCTGGGAAGCCTGGTGTGGGGCTGGGACTGCTCACTCCTCAAGGGGGACCTCTGCAGCTGAGATAACCCTCCCAATTTTTATCTGCCACATATACGTCTGAGACCAGACCATTCAGCATCTCCACCCCTCCTATCAATCTCAATGTGGCTTCTTCTTTATATCTTTAGTTATAGGACTTCCATCCAGCTAGATTTTAGGCCATTCTGAACCATGGTTGTTCTGTAGTTTAGCTGTAATTCTGATGTGGTTGTGGGAATTTCTTAGTACCATGTTTCCTTACCTTGCCATCTTGACTTGAGGCTCGAAGATCTTAATTTTTAAGTTGTGTGATCTCATGAAGATTGTTTTTTCTAACCCGGCCGGGTGTGGCACAGCAGTTAAGTGTCGACCTAAGATCCAGGAGGTCAGGGCACATACTCGGGTTGTGGGCTTGATCCCCAGTTGGGGGCATGCAGGAGGCAGCCAATCAATGACTCTCTCATCATTGATGTTTCTCTCTCTCTCTCCCTCTCCTTTCCTCTTTCTGAAATCAATAAATATATATTTTTAAAAAAAGATTGTTTTTTCTGTATCATTTTATGGCCCTTTTTTATATTCTGTTGAGCATGTCTTGCCATAGGTTTATTTGTGTTTTTTGTCCTTAGTCCCTTTACTAGACACTCTAGTAAACCAGAGCCCTCCTTTTCAGAGCCTACCATGGGAACTTGTACATGTAGCATAAGCACTCAGTGAGAGTTACATATAAGGATCTCAATCAGATTAAATTATTAATTTTCTTCAAAAAGTTAAATATTTTGTTAGTGCCTCTACATCTCCAAGAGGTATTTTTCATACAATTTAGAATTTTTATATTATTTGTTCATCTAGCAGTGTAATTTAAATAATGCCCATACAATTCAACATTTGGGCTGAAGGCCAAGTGTCTCTCTTGGAATGTAAATGGAATAAAATATGTAATTAGTGTTTTGGAAACAATAACACAGAACTCTAAACTAGAATATTCAAAAAAAGTATAAATAGTAGAGTTGAGAATATGTAAATTAATGTCAGCACATCTAAAAAAGTATTATCTGTAGAACAAAAATAAAGAGCATTTTAAAATTCAGTTATTATTATTAACTTATGACTAATAATTAGATAAATTTTGTTTTCTTCCTCAAGGCTTTTGCTTCTGCTATTTCTTTACAGAGCAACCAATTATCTCTGAAGGTCTAGATAAAATGGCATCTTTGCTATGAAATTCCGGAATCTCTCTTTGAGATTAATTTTGCCTTCATTCTTTTCTGTGCCTTTGTAACATGCTGTTCTCTTATTTTAATATTTAGAATTATAAAGCTAAATTTTAGACCTAAGAATTCTTGGAAATGATATATGTACAGATCTTGTAACACAGAAACGTACACCTGAAAGTTATATGTTCATATTAAATATTGTCACCCTAATAACTTTATAAAGTGTTAAAAAAAGAAATGATATATCTTCCAATCCAGTCCTTTTATTTTATAAATAAACCATACAATTCATTATAACTTTCCTTTGTTATTAGAGTTAATTGTGAACATATCAATTTCTCCCCTTAAATTCACAGTCCTTGAGTGTAGGACCTGTATTTTGTGTTTCTTTGCATCTTTCTCTGTGTCTAAAAAAAATAAAAAGAACAACAACAAAAAAATGAGTGTTCAAGAAATACTTTGAAAATAATTATTATAAAATGAATAAATGAAAGAATAAATATATTGAATTGTCTCTGGCAAAATAGTGATGTAAGCACAATTTTGATTTTTAACACCCTTTTAAAGAATATTTCTCTTTTTTAATTCCCCACTCCCACTTTTTCTCCTGAAGCCCACTTGTGTCATGTTGATTTCTAGTAAAAGGTACCCCAATAAAATTCCATCAAGATATAAGGGTAATATTTTAAATGTTTTTCAGCTTGAATTTCCTGGCCCCTGCTGTGTAAGATGACTATTTTCATGAGCCATGGCAAATCAGACTGCACATTTTTGTCTCATTTGATTTGGTTGCACTCAGATAAAGTTTAATCTTAACTAGTCCCAGTGACCCTTCTGTCATTCTGTTAACCTTAATGAAAAATGTTCTTCCACTTGACTATTGCTAGTACTTGAATTAACAGAAAATTCTTACAAAATGAATAAATGAAAATTCTTTAATATTTACTATTCTTTCTTGCAATGACTTATTGTTTAGAAATCCCACAAAAAGCTGAAGAAATATTCTCAATAGCAGAAAGATATTGTTTATCATAAAAAAGAAGTATGCTAATATTGACCTCCATGGTAAAGAAGTGTTTAAAGATGACATGGAATAATAAAACTGAACTGAATTTCTCAATACCAATGCTTTAAAGAGGTACCTGAAAGTTAGAGAAGCTGTAATAATGAGAAGTCAAAAGATTTCAAAATCATGACCAAAGTCATGTTTTGTAATAATAAATACAAGTATAATATAAATAATAATAAGATGAAAAATCCTTTATTTTGTTCATTCCATATTAATATAGCTGCCTTTCACTCTGGAAACATCAAATGTGAATATGGATGTCCTTAACATGACTGAATTCTGAGACCACAGTTACATGGAAACATTGGAAACAATACAAAAATTACTTGACATTTGGATATCATCATAAATCATCAAGAATATTTCTCTTTGAACTCAATCCCTGCATCAATCATCTTATTACTTCAAGTAACTGAACAAAAAATATATGTACAAACAAAACCAAATGTCACTTTTAAATATTCTAAGGTGTCAGGTTTTAAATAATGTTCTCAAAGGATCACTATTTTAGTGTCCATTGGTGGGATGAAGGGGATATCAAAATGTACAAGGATAATTAAACACTGATACAATTCTTGGGATTGGTGGCATGGTGTAGAGAAAGAGCAGAGAAGTTAGTAAGGGAACTGAAATTTTGGCTCTGTTATGAAATCCTCACAAAACTTTTGGCAAGTCACTTCCTTTTCTTTGTACTGCATATTAATAGGCTGTCATCAGCATTAACTGAGAAAATGTGTGTGAAAAACCTTTGTAAACTGCAAAGCACTATCTACTTTAATACTTACATTGTGAATAATATATTATCAACATATCATTGAACCTGATTGGTGTGGCTCAGTGTTTAGAGCTTAGGCCCATACACTGAAGGGTCACAAGTGCGATTCCTGGTCAAGGGCATGTACCTGGGTTGCAGGTTTGATCCCCAACCCTGGTTAGGACATGTGCGAAAGCAACCAATTAATGTGTCTCTCTCACATTGTTGTTTCTCTCCCTCTTGCCCCCCTTCCTCCATCCCTTCCATTTTCTCTAAAAATCAATGGAAAAAAAGATCCTTGGGTGAGGATTAACAAAAAAATAAAATAAAATAATATCATAGAGAAAAATCAAAGATCTAAATAGATGAAAACATGTTCCATGTTTTTGGATTGGAAGACAATATTGTTAAGATGGCAATACACCTTAAATTGATATACTTATTCAATGTAATCCTTACCAAAATCCCAGCTGGTTTTTGTGCAGTAATTAATAAGAGGATCCTGAAATTACTATAGAAATGCAAGAGAACCAGACTTCCTAAAACAATCTTCAAAAAGAACAAAGTAGGAGGACTCACATTTTCCAACTTCAAAATTTATTGCAAAGCCACAATAATGAAGACTATGTAATATTAACATAAAGAAAACCATATAGATGTATGGAATAGAATTGAAAGTCCAGGAAGAAATTCTTCCATTTACTGTCAATTCATTAATACAAAGTTATCAAGGCCATTCAACAAGGAAAATAATATTCTTTCCAAAAACTGGTGCCTGAAAACTGTATATCCATATGCAAAAATAGTTAGGTCCTTACCTTAAACCATGCATAAAAATTAACTCAAAATTGATAAAAGGCCTAAATATAAGAGATAAAACTATACAATTCTTAGAGGGAATAAGAGTAAATATTCTTGATCTCAGGTTATTTCTTAGATAAGATACAAAAACACAAGTAAAAAAATAGATAAATTGGGAGATTCCATAATGGCTGCAGATTGAATGGAAGTTACAATGACCCTCTCCCAGGACCAAACTGGAATTACAACTAAAACATAGAAAAAACATCTTGAATAATCAACTAAAGACTAGCTGGAGAAAAACCTCATAACCCAGGACCTAAAGTGGAGACCACATAGAGACTGGTAGGAAATGCAGAGGCACCAGAGAGCTGGCTGAACTCCCACAGGCAGCAGCTAAAGGTTCAGAGGGATATCTCAGCTGTGGGGGCTTCCCACTGAGAACTCCAAGCTGGGCTTCCTTGACCAGAGCACCAGAACTGAGAAATGTTCCCACATAACATCTGGATGTGAAAAACAGCAGGGGTTCTGTCTGTGAGGGAGAGACAGCTGGAAATGCAGGCACCCTCTTAAAGGGCCAAAACACAAAGTTTGTGTGCAGCCACTTAACTTGGGCTCCAGAAGAAGGAAAGCAGAGTGGACTAGAGCAGTGTGAGGAAAGTCCTGGATTTCTAGCTTAAGGGAGTAGAGCTCAGAGGGCAGTCCTCTGGATTCTTGTGATAGGTCATTCCCAAATGGTAGCAGAAGACATCTCACTCAAGCAGACATTTACCTTCCAAGCAGCTTTTTCCCTGAGGGGAAGCAATTTCCCAACCCTGCTAGAAAACCTCTCTTCCCAACCTGTGGAATTTCTACAGCCTAAGGCTCATTAAGAGACTGAAGAATAGCCACTGAGTTCTTTGAGTCTCTGCCTGATTTGCTTCTGAACCCAGGGTCATGGAAAAGTAGGCCTTGGTGCACACTTTGGCCCTATCCAAATGCACCCAACCCCTGCAAAGAGAACCACATGCCATGGGTTGTTGATAACTCCAAAAAGGGTACTCAAGGTCACTCATAAACAGAGTCTGACATTGGTTGACACCAGAAACACTCCAAAAAACTGAGAGTACTATCAGGCCTACCTAATACATAGAAATGAACCCAAATAGGCAGCCAAAGTGGGAAGACAAAAAACAAGCCCCAAATGAAAGAACAGTAGAATTCTCCTGAAGAAGGGCTAAGTGAAATGGAGATAAGCAGCTATCAGATATAGAATTCAGAATACTGATTGTGAGGATGATGAGAAAAGATAGGGAAACTATGAAGGAAAATAAGAATGAAATAGCAGATATAAAAAATACAATGGGAGGAATAAACTGCAGGTTGGTGGAAGCTGAGGATAGGATCAGGGAATTAGAAGACAGGGTAGGAAAAAATCACTCAATCAGATATCCAAAAAGAAAAAACAATTAAAAAACAAGAGAACAGTTTAAGGGAGCTGTGGGACATGAAACCTAACAATGTTTGCATCATAAGAATGCCAGAAGAGGAAAAGAATAAGCAAGGGATAGAGAATTTTTTGAAGAAATAACGGCAGAAAACTTCCCTAACCTAGTCAAAGAAAATGTCACACAAGTTCAGGAGGCACAGAGAGTCCCAAGCAAGAAGAACCCAAAGAGGTTCACACCATAATTCAAAAGCCAAAAATTCAAAACAAAGAGAGAATATTAAGGGCAGAAAGAAAAAAGCAATCTGTTACCTACAACGGGGCTCCCATAAGGCTATCATCTGATTTATCATCAGAAACCCAACAGGACTGAAAGGAATGCATGAAGTATTCAAGGTAATGCAAAACAAGGATCTGAAACCAAGACTACTTTATCCAGCAAGGCTATCATTCAAAATAGATGGTGAAATAAAGAGCTTCCCAGACAAAAAAATGTCTAAGGGAGTTTATCACCACCAAACCAGCATTACAGGAAACTTTAGAGGGACTGCTGTAATAAGTAGAACCAGAATGGGAGACAAACATAGGCATAAAGAATTAAAATGGCAATAGATAACTACCTATCAATAATAAACTTAAATGTAAATGGATTAAATGCTCCAATAAAAAGACATAAGGTAGCTAAGTGAATAATAAAACATGATCCAAATATATACTGTCTGCAAGAGACCCACTTCAAAACAAAAGACTCACACAGGATAAGAGTGAAGGGATGGAAAAAATTTTTCTATGCAAATGGGTATTTAAAAAAAGCTGGGGAAGCAATACTCATATATGACAAAATAGACTTCAAAATGAAGACCATAATCAAAGACAAGAAAGGTCATTACATAATACTCAAGGTATTGATCCAATAAGAGGAAATAACCCTGATAAACATATACGCACCTAATTTATATGCACCATAGAAGCACCTAATTTATAAAAAAAACTTCTAGAGGAGTTTAAAGGGAGATTGACAGCAATACAGTCATATTAGGAGATTTTAACACCCCAGTGACTTCACTGGATAGGTCTTTCAGACAAAAAAATCAAAAAGGAAACAGTCGCCATACATGACACACTAGCTCAGAAGGATTTAACTGACATCTACAGAACGTTCCACCTCAAAGCTTCAGAAGATACATTCTTCTCACGTGAACATGGGACATTCTCAAAAATAGACCACATGTTAAAACACAAAACAAGTCTCTACAAGTTCAAGAAGATTGAAATCATATCAAGCATCTTCTCAGAACACAATGGCATGAAATTAGAAATCAACTACAATAAAGACACTAAAAAAATTCAACCACATAGAGGCTAAAAAGCATGTTTTTAAACAATGAATGGCTTACCAAAAAGGTCAAGGAAGAAATCAAAAACTTCCTGGAAAAAAATGAAAATGAACAGACAGCAATCCCAAATATATGGGACACAATGAAAGCATTCCTGAGACGGAAGTTCATAGCATTAGAGGCCTACCTCAAAAAACAAGAGAAACTTCTAAAATACTTTCTGACCCTACAACTGAAAGACTTAGAGAACAACAAGAAAAATCCAGAGTAAATAAAGGGAAGGAAATAAATATTAGAGCAGAAATGAATGACACAGAGACTAAAAAAATACAAAAGATAAATTAAACCAAGAATTGATCCTTTGAAAAGATAAACAAGATTGATGGACCTTTAGCCAGACTCATCAAGAAACAAAGAGAAGGGACCCAAATAAACAAAATCAGAAATGAAAGAGGTGAATTAACAACTGACCCAACAGAAATACAAAGGATTATAAGATAATACTGTGAACAACTATCCGCCACAAAACTGGACAAACCATAAAATCAACAAATGCCTAGAAAATACAACCTTACAAAATTCAATCAGAGAATCAGAAAACCTGAATAGATGGATAACTGCTGATGAATTTGAAGAAGTAATCAAAAGACTCCCAGCAAACAAGTGTCTGGGACCAGATGAATTTACAGGGTAGTTTTAACAAACATTCAAAGAATAACTAACACCTATCCTCCTCAAGTTATTCCAAAAAGTCCAAGAAGAAGGAACACTTCCAAGCTATTTTTAGGAAGACAGCCTTAGCCTAATTCCAAAACCAGATAAAGATACTACAAAGAAAGAGAATTTTAGGCCAATATCCCAGGTGAACATAGATGTTAAAATATTCAACAAAATATTAGTAAATTGGATCCAGCAATATATTAAAAAGATCATACCTCATGATCAAGTGGGATTTATTCCAGGGATGCAAGTTTGATACAATATTCACAAATTAATAAACATGGCACATCACATAAACACACTGAAAGACAAAAATCACATGATTATATCAATGGACACAGAAAAAGCATTAGACAAAATCCACCTCCCAGTTTTTAAAAAAAAGCTCTCAACAAAATGGGGATAGAAGGATAATACCTCAATGTAATAAAGACTGTATATGACAAACCTATAGCCAACATCATACCCAATGGGCAAATACTAAAAGCATTTCCCTTAAGAACAGGATCAAGAGAAGGGTGTCCACTTTCATTACTCCTATTCAAAATAGTACTAGAACTCCCAGACACAGCAATCAGAAAAGAAGAAAACATAAAAAGCATCAAAATTGGAAAGGAAGAAATAAAACTGTCATTATTTGAAGATGACATGATATCGTACATAACAAAATCATAAAGATTCCACCAAAAATTACTAAATTTATTAAATGAATTTGGCAAGGTAGCAGGATATAAAATTAACACACAGAAATTGATGGCATTTTTATAGACCAACAATGAGCTCTCAGAAAGAGAAACTAAAAAAGTAATCCCATTTACCATTGCAACCAAAAAATTAAGATACCTAGGAATAAACTTAACCAAGGTGGTAAAAGACCTGTACTTGAAAAACTACAGGACATTGCAAAAATATATAGAGGAAGACATAAACAAGTGGAAGAATATACAGTGTTCGTGTATTGGAAGAATTAATATCAGTAACATGTCCATACTCTGAAAAGCAATCTATAGATTCAATACAATCCCTATTAAAATACCAATGGCATATTTCACAGATCTAA
The DNA here is from genome assembly GCF_054644295.1 of Miniopterus natalensis. Lineage (NCBI taxonomy): Eukaryota > Metazoa > Chordata > Mammalia > Chiroptera > Miniopteridae > Miniopterus > Miniopterus natalensis. The sequence goes on along the minus strand of NC_142103.1, from coordinate 49,057,405 downwards.
AACACTTCAAAAATTTATATGGAAACCCCAAAGACTTTGAATAGTCACTTCAATCTTGAAAAAAAAAGAACGAAGTTGGAGGGATCAAAATACCAGATATCAAATTATCCTACAAAGTCACTGTAATCAAAACAGCCAACTACTGTCACAAGAACAGGCATATAGGCAAATGGAACAGAACACAGATCCCAGAAATTGACCTAAGCCATGACACTCAATTAATATTTGACAAAGGAGGCAAGAAAGTACAATGGAGTAAAGACAGTCTCTTCAATAAATGGTGTTGGGAAAATTGGGCAGGTGCATGCAAAAAAATGAAACTAGACCACCAACTTATACCATACACCAAAATAAACTCAAAATGGGTAAAAGACTTAAATGTAAGACTTGAAACCATAAAAATCCTAGAAGAAAACGTGGGCAGCAAAATCTCAGACATCTCTGATAGCAATATGTTTGTTGATACACCTTCTAGGGCAAGAGAAACAAAGAGAAAATGAACATTTGGGATTACATCAAAATATAATGCTTCTGCACAGAAAACAACAACAACACATCAACAAAACCAAAAGGGAGCCCACTATATGGAAGAGCATATTTGCCAATGATTTGATAAAGGGTTATTCTCCAAAATATATAGGGAACTCACACAACTTAACAAAAGGAAAAAAAAATTCAATTAAAAAATGGGCAAGGGATGTAAATTGACACTTCCCAAAAGAGGACATACAGATGGCTAACAGACATAGTAAAAAATGCTCAAAGCCACTAATCATCAGAGAGATGCAAATTAAAAAGTCAATGATTTATCACCTCACACCAGTTAGAATTACTACCATCAACAAATCAACAAAGTACATGTGTTAGTGAGGATGTGGAGAAAAGGGAACCCTAGTACACTGCTAGTGGGAATGCAGACTGGTGCAGCCACTATGGAAAACAGTATGGAGTTTCCTCAAAAAATTAAAAATGGAACTGTCATTTGACCCAGTGATCCCAGTTCTAGGAATATATCCTAAGAAACCCGAAACACCAGTTATAAATAATCTATGCACCCCTATGTTCATAGCAGAGTAATTTACAATAGCTAAGGTCTGGAAACACCCCAAGTGCCCATCAGTAGATGAGTGGATTAAAAGGCTGTGGTACATTTACACCACAGAATACTATGCAGATCTAAAAAAGAAGGATCTCTTACCCTTTGGGACAGGATGGAAATGGAGTGTATTATGCTCAGCACAATAATCCAGTCAGAGAAAGACAAGTACCACATGACCTCACTCACATGTAGTTTTCCAAGTACTGTTGAACAAAATAGATCCAGAGACAGAGAAACATGGAACAGAATGAGAGATCTCAGAGGGAAGGCATGAGCAGAGGAGTGGGTTGGAAGTGATTAATCAAATAACCTATATGTGTAAATGCGTAACCGATGGACCCAGACAATGGCATGGGGAAGGCCTGGGCATAGGGTGGAGAGAATCAATGGGGGAAAAAGGGGGACTTCTCTAATATTTTCAACAATAAAGAAAGATTTAAAAAACAAAGCAAAACAATACAAACAAAGAAAAATCCAGCCCATTCTGGGAAGAAAAAAAAAAGATAAATTGGACTTCATCAAAATTCAAATATTTTGTGGTTTTAAGGATAGCATCAAGAAAGTGAAAAGCAACCTATGAAATGTGAAAATATATTTGAAAACCATGTGTCTACCATGGAACCTTTATTCAGTATATATAAAGAACAACTCAACAATAAAAAGACAACTAACCTTATAAACATTGGGAAAACATTTGAATAAGATCTCTCAGGAAAATACACAAATGACCAATAAACACATGAAAAGAGACTCAGAATCATTATTCAAAAGGGAAATTCAAATCAAAACCTCACTGAAATATCACTTCATATGCACTAAGGCATCCTTAATCAATAAGACAGTGAAAAGTGTTGATGAGAATGAGGACACATCAGAATCTAATTACACTACTGGTGGGAATGTAACATCGTACAGGTACTTTGGAAAAGAGTTTAACAGTTCTGAAAAGTAAAACACAGTTACCGTATGAGCCAAAAATTTCACCTCTAGATATGTAACCAAAAGGACTGAAAATGTATATTTACCAAAATGCTTTTACATAAGTGTTTATTTGCAGCACTATTCATAATAGCCAAAGAGTGAAACCAATACAAATGTCCATCAGCTGCTGAATGGATTATCAAAATATGGTATAACTGTTGCAGGAAAAGGACCTGGCCCTTGGCGGGTCTGCCTAGGGCCAACCACTAGTGTGTGGATTCTTAGCTTTGTGAAGGAAACATTTCACGACACAAGTCCAAGTGACTATGAAGGAATGTTTTTTAAAGCTGGGGACAGTAAAACAAGAAAGGGCTTAGCATAAAAGAAGCAGCAGAAGTGCCTAGGCTGGGCTGCCTTAGCTCCCCGGGAAGTCAGAGAAAAGAGGGCCTTGGGAACATGTTCAGGGGACTGGCCTGCAACGAGCTTCCACTGCCCATTGCACCCCAGATTCAAAGTCTTCTGGGGTCCCTTAGAGTTTAGGATATGTGTGCCTGTGGGGAAAAAGTGGAGGGAAGAAGAAGGCAAAGGGAATGGTGGAAGCTGCTCCCCAGAGGGAACATATGCTTTGTCTTGAGGCTTTTATTTCTCTCTTACAGGCAGGGATCTTTGGGTGAGGTCCCAGGGGAAGGTTTCAGCAGAATATTAATCAGTGTTCAGGGTTGTGGTCTTCACTGATTGGTCAGTGTCAGGACAGGGGGTCACCGGTCATCACAACTGGTCCTGGTGTCGCCCACTTGGTTTTGCTGCATTTTAGGGTCTGGAGCTAAAATATAACCAAGGCTTAGCTGTTATTTCTAGGGAAATTGCTGTAAATTGCTCTGCTGTAAATTGCTCTGTAGTTTGTTTAGCAATCTGTCTTTTTCCCTATTCCACTTGTCTCATAATCATACAAATAAATATTATCCACCCATCAAAAGGAATGCAGTACTGATGCATGCTAGAGCAAGAATGAAAACTTTATGCTAAGTGAAAGTAGTCAGTTACAAAATATCTTATGCTATATGATACCATTTATAGAAAATATCCAGAATAGGCAAATTCATAGAAACAAGAAGTAGATTAGCGGTTGCTAGGGGCAGGTTTTAGGGGGTAAAGGAGATTTACTGTTAATTGGTATGGAGATTTTTGGGGGTGATGAAAATGTTTTAGAATTAGTGATGATTGTTGCATCATCCTATATACATACTAAAAACCACTGAATTATATCTTTGGAAAGATGAATTTTATTGTATGTAAATTATATTAATATACATATTAAAGAATAATGCAGTGGGTTGCTTTATTTTTAACAGAACCAGTGTGCAGCAGCAGATTCTGCAACTTTATGAGGCAAAGCTTTTCAGTAGAAATAAACCAAAGGAGCCCAGCCGAGCATGGCTCAGTGGTTGAGCGTCGACCTAGGATCCAGACGATCGGGGTTCGAATTCCCGGTCAGGGCACATGCCTGGGTTGGGGGCTCAATCAATGACTCTCTCATCATTGATGTTTCTATCTCTCTCTCTCCCTCTCCTTTCCTCTCTCTGAAATCAGTAAAGATATATTTTAAAAAAAACCACACAAAAACAAACAAACAAACAAAAAAAACCAAAGTAGCATAAGTTCCTATCCTGGGTGTGAGAATTACTGTAGTTCTGCATTGTTTTCCTCAACCATGCTATTGTCCACACTAGTAGATTGATATTCAAATAAGAGGAGGTGAGACTTTAGACCTGAGGTCAAAGAAATGTGGAAATATAATTATTTTCCCTCCTGTTTTCCTTCTCCAGTCACTTTATCCTTACTTATTAAGTGATGCCACACATTTGCTAACAGCCTTGTCCTGAGTATATTCCCAAACCCAGTTTACATGTCACACAAGATAATGAGCCTTATTTGTTGATGGTTGCATTTGGCTTTCACTAAGATCTAAATTAACCAGCTTGTCTATCCATTTTATTCACTGGGCATAACCTTGAATAACATCTATTCCTTTTCAGGGATCAAAATCAAGGATTATGGACACAAGCAATAGACAAGGGAAGATTTGGGGTGGGGTGGGGTGAGGGAGGGGGTAAAAGAGAGAAAATGGGGGACATTTGTAATACTTTCAAAAATAAAATAAATTTTAAAAGATTTCAGGTAGTTACTATCAATCAATCACATATGAAAAAAAATCATGAGTATTTGCCCATTGATTATATTAGAAACATTTTACCTAAACATTGAGAGCAATTCTAAATGAATGTGAATTCCAAAAATATTATGTTGTCTCTCAGGGTAACTACTTAGAAGACATAACATTCATTTGGACTGTGTTGACTGTCTCATGACTTAAGAGACTTCATGTTTAAGAAAGCCAAGTCATCTTCCATCTCTTTTCTTTAATAAAAATGCTGATAAGATGTACATTCCAATTATTTGAAAGTTAATAAACTAAAATTTACAAAAGGAATAACTTTTCAGTAAGTTCTTGGTATAGAGATGAAGAGATGACTACGTAACAGTTATAACAAGTTTTCATTGTTTATAGTATTACCTATCAGGCATGTTGAATACCCATCAAGTCATTTACCCACAATTTTAGATGATAAGTCATTTAATGAAGAAAAAGGTTTTGTGGCCTTACATTGCCAAGACTGGTTCCAATTATCTACAGACTACTTAATTCTCTACATTCCCTTGGATAGATTTAGTCACAGTAGCATTGGAATTCAAATATTGTTCCTTGATTTGTTTTCAAAATTAGCAATTGAAGCAGAGAATGGAAAGGACAAGAGACCAAGAAATAACTAACCATCTTTCTCCCAATTACACTCTATTTGTTCAGATAGTATATATTTTCTTATGTGACACCAATCACACTTTTTTCTTTATAAGTTTTAAGAAGACAGATTTCCTGGTCAAGAGTATAACAAGAATCAATAAACTCATTTAACTTCAAAAACCATCAATGTTTTGCTCTATTTATTTGATATATTCCCTAGCTGTTTTTAAATGCTGGAGTACGGGTGGAGGGAGGTAAGGGGGAGAGAATGGGGGACATCTGTAATACTCTCAACAACAACAAAAAGTTGTAGTACTTTTAAATGATTACTAACGTAATGTTAATTCTCCCCTAATTATCTCAGTTTGTTTTTCAGAAAAGATAAATAAGGCAGTTTCATTAAAAATACCATCATCATACCGTAAAAAAATAACATTATGTCATTATTTATCATTTAATATGAAGTTCCTATTCAAACTTCCCTGAATGCTTAAATATGCGTCTTTACCATTTGGCTGTTTGGATCAGGATTCAAACAAATTCCACTTGTATTTAGAAATCATTTCTCTTAAGTATCTTTAATTCATTTTATTTTAAAACAGATCTCTCATAAAATCCCCATCCAATTTTGGTTTTTATGAGTACCATGATTTTAACCATATGCCTATCAGTTTAGGAATGTAATAGGTCAATTTAGATATTTTTCTGAATTTAGCCTTATTTATGATTTAGTTGGGACCATCATACATACAAATATTAATTGAATAAATTCTTCTCAAGTGCTTACTATAGGCCATGCATATTTCTGGTGCTTTATATTCAGTTGTGAAAATGACAGATACAGTCCAGGCCTCTGTCATGTAATTTCCATAAAATAAAGAGTTACATAATATAGTGTCGGTTGTGATAAGTTACATGATAAAAAATAAAGCATAGTAAGGAGACAGAGTGGGGTAGAATGAGGAAGGTATTTTAGATAAGGTGATCATAAAACATGTTTATAAGTTACCACTTATCTTGGGAGTAGGATATAAAATCATAGGCCACCTGAGTTTAAAGTTATCATAAAAGGTCATATAATTTAATTTCTAGACTGCTTGATGACTTAGTAATTGCTACATGATTGGTAAGATATGCTTATTTCAATGATTTTACTGTCCAGGTATTTGTAAAGCTTTCCTGGTGGTTGTGAGTTGGTATCAAAATGTGTATATACATATACATACATTTTGAGCATATGTTTGACATAAACTGTGGAATTATCAAAACCAAAGAATTTGGAAGTGTATATAAACTCAACTTTTTTTGGTTATCTAAATTCCAAAACAGTATCTATTCTATATATAATATACTCTCTTTTGGTGCTTAGTGCAGGAAGTAGATGAGAACATACAATAAAGGTGATGAGAGGAAGTGACTTACATGGCTAAGGCACCAGGAAATTTCAGAAATCTTAATATCAAATTGGTGTGCAGTAAAGTTTACTTGAAATGTGTTTTTAAACCTGTTGTCTGGTTTCGAAATCTATTGCACAGAGATAGTGGTAGATAAAAGAAAGAAATCAAGTACAATATATGTAAAAAAAAAGGAAAGAAGACATCTGAGAGATGCAAAATTATAACTAACTTAATCAAACTTTATTTACTTGTCAAAAGACATTGCATTTGATTGGAAAGAATAGTAGTCTAACTTTCTAATTCCTGGGCATGCATTTTTTTCCAGTAAATTCAGTTTTATTGAAATATATATGAAACTCTACTCCTAGAAAATTTCAAATACCAGAGTGAGGTTGGGTGGAGGGGGTTCAAGGGGGGATGGGGAATATGTATAATACTGGGAACAAAAAAATTAAATAAAAAATTGAGGCCTTGGCCAGTTTGGCTTAGTGGTTAGACCTTCAACCCACGGACCGTAGGGTCCCAGGTCCAATTCCAACCAAGGGCACTTACTTCAGTTGCAGGCTTGGCCTCAGTGGGGGCTCAAGCAGGAGGCAACCACTCAATGTGTCTTTCTCACATCTATGTTTCTCTCTCTTTCTTTCCCTTCCACTCTTTGAAAAAATAAAAAATCTTAAAAAAAAAAAAAGTTTGAGTAGGTTAAATAAAACAGAGCAGCAATCATTTCATATGATTTGTCAGTAAATTCCAAAGAAGGAAAATTATTTTAGTAGGAGATTGCAGCTCCAAGTGTAGTTCCTTTTTGGTGGAAATATACTTTTGGGTCAGGATGAAAACGGGATGAGAGGAAGGGGCATTTGTCCAGTTTTGCTTACAGATGATTCCAAATGGGTGAATTATATAAAAATTAACATAGGTGTTTATTTAGGTCCTTTGCTCATTTTTTAATTGGATTGTTTGTCTTCCTTTTGTTAAGTTGTATGAGTTCTTTATATATTTTGGAAATTAACCCCTTATCAGATGTGTCATTAGCAAATATGTTCTCCTATGCAGTGGGATCCCTTTTCATTTTGTTAATAGTTTCAAATATCACATGATCTCCCTTATATATGGAATCTAAAGAAAAAAATAAACTGATGAACAAAACAGATTCAGTGACATAGAAGTATGGAACAGACTGACAAATCTCAAAAGGAAGGCGGTGGGTGGGGTGGGCAGGGAGAGAGTAACCAAAGAATTTTTATGTATATATGCATAACCTATGGACACAGACAATAGAGTGGTGAAGGCCTGGTGTGGTGGGGTAGAAGGGGTTAATGGGAGAAAAAGGGGACATCTGTAATTCTTTCAATAATAAAGATAAAATTTCTAAAAATATGTTTTTATTTATTTCAAAAAGAAGAAGGGAGAGGTCTACAGAGATAGAAACATCAATGATGAAAGAAAGGCATTGGCTGCCTCCTGCATGCCTCCTTCTGGGGATCTAGCCTAAAACCCAGGCATGTGCCCTGACTGGGAATTGAACCTTGACCTCATGAATCATAGGTCAATGCTCAACCACTAAGCCATGCTGACTGGGCTTGTTAATGGTTTCTTTTGCTATGCAGAAGCTTTTTATTTTGATGTAGTTCCATTTGTTTATTTTCTCCTTTGTTTCCTTTGCCCTAGATGATGTATCTGCAAACATATTGCTATTAGAGATGTCTGAGAGTTTGCTGCCCATGGTTTCTTCCATAATTTTTATGGTTTCATGGCTTACATTTAAGTCTTTTACTCATTTTGAGTTTATTCTTGTGTATAGTATAAGTTGGTGATCTAGTTTCACGTTTTTGCATGTACCAGTCCAATTTTCCAGTCACTGCCCATTGCTCCCCTGGTTGCAAATTTCCTGGGGCCCCTTAGAGTTTAGGAGATGCATGCTTGTGGGGGAAGAAGAAGGGGAAGGGAAAGGCATTGGTGAGCTCCCTGGAAGGAGAGCTTGCCCTGGGTCCTTTGTCTTGAAGATTCTAAAGGCTAGGAGTTTAGGGGAGGTCTTAGGGGAGGATCTCTATAGAATATTCATCAGCTTTATGCTGATGCACCAAAATGAGATTTATTTCCTTAACTTCATCAATCCTTGAGGGTGGTTGGCACAAATGGTACTAATAGTATAAATTTAGGGTAGCTTAAGCATGCTTAAAAAGCCTGTATAGTAATGTCTTATGCCTTCACATTCACTCACCACGAACTCACTGACTCACCCAGAGCAACTTCCAGTTTTGCACGCTCCATTCATGGTTAAGTGCTTTATACAAGTGTACCATTTTTAATCTTTTTTAAAAAAATAAATATATCTTTATTGATTTCAGAGAGAGGAAATGAGAGGGGGAGAGAGAGCTAGAAACATCAATGACGAGAGAGTCATTGATGGGCTGCCTCCTCAACACCCCCTACTGGGGATCAAGCCTGCAACCCAAGCATGTGCCCTGACTAGGAATCAAACCGAGATCTCCTGTATCATAAGTCGATGCTCAACCACTGAGCCAAGCTGGCCAGACCCATTTTTAATCTTTTATACCATATTTTATTGTGCCTTTTCTTTGTTTAGATATGTTTAGTTACATAAATAGTTACAATTGTGTAATATTTGCCTAAAATATCAGTGCAGTAACAGGCTGTACAAATTTGCAGCCTAGGAGCAATAGGCTATGCTATATAGCCTAAGTGTGCAGTAGGGCTATGTAATCTAGGTTTGTATAAGTACACCCTATGATTTTCAAAGAACAAAATCATCTAATCACACATTTCTTGGAATGTGTCCTTGTCATTAATGGCACATGACTGTACTTTAATGCTGCTTGATAGAATTGCCTTTCAGTATTTTTCCTAATTTTTTATGTTAAATTTCACATTATGTAAGGTAACATGCTTACAGTTCTCAAGCATGCTTATATTGTGGGTTCTAGAAATGAGAAAAGGAACCAAAAAGTACATAGAGCATTTCCTGTTTATTCCATACTCATCCTTCATATATTTCAAATAGCTAGAGATTTATGTTCCTCACCAATTACCCAATCTCCATAACTAGATTTACCAGTTGCTCTTGTAAAAATTATAATTCTTAGGTTAAATGTTTACTGAATGTGGAAAATGTCACAATACTATAAAAAGTTCTTTGGTGAAACAATGTAAAAAGAATAAGAAAAGAAGAAATCAACCACAGAACAATCATTTAGAACCAATGTACACTATATCACATAATTATCTATAAACTAAGTTATTTATGTGCTTCTTTTAGCTTTAGTAATAAGTGAGATATTCATGCCAATCATCTTCATATGGCTTGAACATATTATATCATTTTAAGCAAATGGTTACACTCCAAGTTTTAGCCAATCTTATAAATTTAGCTTTAACTCTGAAATGAATATTTAGAATCTTCACCCTTAAAAATCCTCACTTCTCTTTCTAAATTATATGTAAATAAAGCTAAGATAGAAAGAGTAAATTTAATTACAGTTAACTCTCTAGATTTCATATTAAAATTAAAGTAGCACATACTTAAATTTTAGTGCATACTGAAATTAAATTCCTTAAATTAAATTAATTTCAGAACTAGAGCTCTTACCCTAATGAAATCATAAATAGAAATGACTCCTGAAACACCTAGTTTTGTGATTCTCTTTTATTTCTGACCCCCATAATAAAAAATATATAATATGATGTTATAGGTACAAAGGTACATGGGAGAGGTCAGAAAAGTGGAATGTGAATGTGAATGGATGGAATTGGTGGTAGTGGAGAACATAAGACAATTGGTCTCAGGTCAACTACATACTGAGTTAACAACAAAAGCATCCTAGAGTCTTTTAACTACCAGGTTGCAATGGAACTTCAGATATAGCACCATTAAGAATTAAAAAAAAAACATGTTTACCTGTGTATGCTTAAAGCATGATTTGCTTAGCACCTTAAAACTGACCTAAAATGAGATAGTTTCTAAAAAAAAAAAATAGATAATTATAAAATCCTTTTTTAGTAATGCCCAAAGCTAATAATTGAAAATAATACTAACATTGGTGGTAAATTTAACATTATCAAAACTAATTGTTTTATTTAATCACAAGTTTTTAAATAAAAACCAAGTGTGTCTCCACATACCTCTCTGTAAATAAATACAACTTGAAGGTCAGCAATAGTTTCAAATGTTAATTGCAGTACAGCTTTCCTCATTATCCAAATTTGTTTTTCACACATCATTTATTTTTCTCACTCTTATTCAAACTGAAGAGAGTTGTATAGAGTTTCCTAAGATGAACAGACGTATATATTCCTCTTTCCATTAGCTCGCTTCAGATTCTTTCCCTTGCTTTTAAAATTGTATATGGCTGTTCAATTTCTTTTCCCCTCCATCCGTGTAATAAAATAACATTTTTATTTTAACTCATTAGACTATTTACTTAAGTTGAGAAGTATTTTAAAAGCTTTCAGAAGTTGGGGGATGAAGAGAGTACTGAGAATATTAACAATTACCGATCACTATAAGCTTACATGGAAGTCTGGGAAAAAGTTTCCAATATATCAGTAATGTATTTCTCTCTCTTAGTATGAAGTGAGGTGACCAGCTAGATTAGACTGGCTAGGATTTTCAATTTTTTTGCAGTTGACTGCCTTTTCAGAACACTTCATAACCCATAAATGGATGCTGGCAGGAGCTTGAAGACTTGATCCAAGAGAAAATTTGGGATGAACAGTCATTTGGGAAAGGAAGATGATTGATTCACTGACTGATTATATATTATAATCAGTCAGTGAATATATATACATATATTATATATATAAATGAGAATCAAAAGGCTGGAGACAGAAACAAAGAGGAAAGATAGTAGTCTGAAAATAAGTTGAAGATGGCATTTAAATTTAGCATTTTTATTTTAAAATAATTTCTCATCCCTTTCCTTTTTCAGTTCTTAGTTTCCTCATTTGTAAAAATGAAGGAAATCAATTTTATCTAGGAAAGCTTTCAATTTTAAAACATTGATGATTCAAAGTTTTAGGTTTTGGGCAAAAACACCTTAAGTTTTGAGCAGTAGTTATAAATCAGGGATTATTCAGAAGACATTTGGAAATGTCTGGAGATATGTTTGGCTGTCACAATTGGGAAATGAGTTCCATGGGCATCTAGTTCATGGAGTCCAGAGATGCTGCTGAACATGCTGCAATGCACAAGACAACCCCTACAACAAAGATTTATCCAACTCCAAATGTCAGTAATGCCTAGTTGTAGAACCCTGGCTTAGGGTATGTTGGCAAATGAACACCTTTGACCTTTCTTCCCCACTTTAATATATCTTGACTAGAGGTATGACTTTTATATACTTAAGTACTCCCAAAATAAGTCCACAGTCCAGTGTCTCAACATAGACTTACATCATTTAACTGGTGTTTACCAAATCAGAAATCTCAGCTCTTTAAGGTATGGTTTCTATTAAAGAAAATACGATAATATTATTGAGTGTCTCAAGTCAAAGTCTATGCAAATGAATACCCAACTTCACAGAAATCCCCGAAGATCTTTAGAGCTCCAGGGACTTACAGTTACCTATTATAATCTCAACAGTAAACATGTTTATAGAGCCATTTTAGCAACTGTTTCTCAAAATTTAGAAGAGGAGCTGTTTTTCTTGCCATTCTTTATTATGATTTTTCTTTTTGGACCTGTCCTTTCTTCTTTCTCTACATGTCTTAAAATATTGACTTGCTTTTGTTTGTTTGCTTTTTGTTTATTTTGTTCATTAGATTACACATATAAATGAAATCATATGGCATTTGTCCTTCCCTGACTGGTTTATTTCACTTAGCATAATATAGATATAGAGAGAAGACTGACATCTGTCAGAAAAGAATGGGGTTGGAAGTCTGGATGAAAAAAGTGAAAGGATTATGCAAATGAAGCTCATAAACACAGACAACAGTATGCTGATTACCAGAGGGAAAGGGAGTTGGGGCAGATAGAAGAGTAAAAGGGATATAAATGGTGATGGAAGGAGACATAACTTTGGGTGGCGAACACATAATGCAATATACAGATGATGTATTCTAGAATTGTACACTTGAAACCTATATAATTTTATTAACCAATGTCACCCCAATAAATTCAATAAAAATTTTAAAAAAGAAACATTGACTTCTGTCATTTTTTTCTTCCTCTAACTCGCCTAGGAGAGGGAAGAACTTCATGTCCAACAATTTTTTAAACATATTTTTTATTGATTTTGACAGAGAGAGGAAGAGGGAGAGACACACCCATCACATCGATGTGAGAGAGAAACATCAATTGGCTGCCTCTTGCATGTCCCCGACCAGGGACTGAGGCTGCAACCCAGGCATGTGCACTGACCCGGAACTGGGAATTGAACCAGCAACTTTTTGGTGCAAGAAATGACACCCAACCCACTGATGCACACTGGCCAGGGCATCTAACATTTTTTTTTTTTTTGTCAAGTATCCAACTTCTTTGTTTGGGAAGCTAAGGCATAACAAAGTTACAAAGAACTTCCAATCTAGTTGGGGATAGAGACAACAAATGCAAATGTCACTAGTAATACACAGGGTGAGTGGCAAATTCAATAAATGCTATGAAGATCCAGAGGCAGAAGAGGGCACTTTCTTTTGGGAAAAGACAAATTAAAAAAGACTTCAAAGAGAAGTTCATCAAATAATTTTATTTGCAGTGATATTTGGACACTTCATGAAAAAATATAGAATGTTAAACCTGGAAGATACCTTTGTCCAACCTCTTCATTTGTACATTTGAAAGTTTAGGTCCAGTAATGAAAATAATCAGAAAAAATATTTTCCCAGAGACTCTTACTCTAAATACAACGTGATACAAAATACCTCTCACCTTTAGGAACAAATATGTACAATATAATCAATCTTAGCTCCTCCATATGGATCTATAGGTTATTTCACCAGCCTAAGTTTGGAGAGCCTGTCCTATGGAGGATACATGCTAAAACTATGGTTGTCTCCTCATGCACTCACCTCAGATACTAAGTTAGAGACTTTCACTTTCTCTTTCCAGAAAATTATGGGCTTGTCTAGCCAAACACTTAGTTGGGGAAAAGTTAATCAATGGAATTGCAATAGTTTTACTCAGAAATAGTGTATTCATCTAATATTCATTGCATGCTTCCATTCACTAATTGGTGATTGTTCCCAAAGTACAAGGGCATAGTATGTTTTAGAATTCTCATATTCTTTCAAATTTCCAATATCAGGTTAGAAACATCACAAAGGTCATCAAGTTCCTCCCCACCACCTGGTTCTCTTACCTGTCAAATGCTATACCCTTTTATACTATCTTGACCAGGTGATAGTACTGGAGGTGAGTGTGGGATGACTGATGACTCTGGAGCTTACCCACATTTTAAGTTATTGTTTCCATAATTTCTGTTGTCTCCAGAGCTGTTTCAGGTACCAGAGTACCTAAAATAAGATATTTTAGAAAACATCAGGCCTCTGTGAATAGTCACATACATTTTCTTCCACTTTCTCTACATATTTTGAAGAATCTGGTCACCCTTTGTTAATATCAGCCCCTCATTTGAGTCTATAACTTACATATCTCTGAAAGTCTTATATACTAAAGGTGTTCAAGTAGTGGATATCTGGAAGTCATGCAAGGCATACATATATTTTTGTCATCCTTTACATATAAATAAATGATACTGGTATCAAGATTATAGACTAGAAGCAGAAATTCATGGATAATTATCATTTTAAGAAGTGTGAATAAGCCTTTGGGAATGAGCCAGGACTGAAGCCTACAAAATTAAAGTACTTAAAGGGCATACTTATATTTTCAATTAGAATATTTCAGGGTCTACTCATGGATCAAATGAAAATGTGTTCAAATCATAACAATATGGAGACTGATTTTATTTTATATAATGATATTAAAAGAAATCCTTAAAGATGTCAAAAGGATTGTTGTCCTACTATATAGATAGCCCTGGAAATGTACCTTTTGTTAATATAAATTCTTAGATGAATAAAAGCCCATCTGTCATGAGAGATTGTAAAATATACATTTTAAAATGTGTTAGATTATGCACAGAGGTTTATTTTTCAATATCAAATTTTAAACTTTCAACTCTTAAATTATATTGGTTTGGACTCTATGCCTTAGATTTTTCTTGGGAATGATCTTCTTTAAGACTTCTAATTACATAGAATATGAGATATTGGTACTTGAAGGAACCACAAGAAATTATCTGGTCCAGCCTTCTGCATTCAATTAGACAATTTTTGAGAAAGAAGTCAGCTCTGATTGGTCTTGAGGGTTTAACTCTAGATCACAAAAGTGATTAAATAAATGATCATATATGGGCATAAATTATATACTAAGGAGTTTTAGATGTATCTTGGTACTGTAGGTATTGGTACTTAAGTTGTCTTATTTGGTCTTTGCAACAGGATTATGATATAGATACAAATACTTTCATTTTTCATAGGAGGAAAATGAAGATTGAAGAGTTTAAGATCTTTTTATTGAAAATGTTTTAAAGTTGCCATTATTGCAGACTACCTCCCCCATTTGCCACCTCCACCCATCCCCATGTCCCACTCACTTGGCCTTCACCACACTATTGTCAGTGTCCATGGGATATGCATAAATATTCTTTAGCTAATACCTTCAAATTATTTATCCAGTTACCCCCAACCCCCTCCACTCTGGCACCCACCAGTTTGTTCCATGTATCCATGCTTCTGGTTCCATTTTGTTCATCAGTTTGAGATTAAGCCCTTAATACAAAATAACACATCTTAAGAATCAAGATTCAAACCTAGGTCTGCTTCCAAAGCTAGCTTCATTATACCAGGTCTTACTTTTGCTACCTTGTCCAAAATTACCAAATAGTTTTCTTTCTGAATTCTAGAGTAGGGGTAAAGTTGATTATAAAACTGAACTGGTTTCCATGGGCATTCTGTAAGATCAGTTGGCAACCAAAGCATTAATTATAGATTCTTGAGCTTATTTGCTCTAAGAGAACCTCCTAGTCCCAATTTGAACTGAAAGGTTTGGCTGGAGCAACTCCTTTTGATGATTCTATTTTGATAGTATTAATGAATCCTGAAGTAGCTTTCACAATAGAATCTCTATTTCCATTGTTCTTGTCCAAGTCCATATCATTTTACTTGTGAATTATAACACTAGCCTCCAATTTTCTCCTCCAGTTTACTTTATAAAACATTGCCAGCTTTATCTTTTGTAAAACTCTTTTTCACGGTACTTGTTCTGCTCCAAATTATTTAATGTTATCCATATTTTACAAAATAAAATATGTCACCCACTGCTCACACTATCTGGTTTACTCCTCATTCTAATTTTACTGCCCTCTGTTTCTAAATATGAAATCTCCAGTTTAGCCAGATTGATGTATTCTGTGTTACTAAGTCACCATGTACATAACAACCTCTCTTTAATGATTCATTCACACTCATAAGGTTAACTTTAAAGTTCACTTCTTTCACTCTGCCCATCTACATTATATGCTCTTTAGTAGTTCCACTCTACTCCTTCTCTAAAATCCAATAACATTTACTATCTCATATGACTTTCTTGCACAATAACTTAACATTTCTTGGCTCTGTGTTTGTTCTCTTCCAACTAGGCAAATGCTTCTCCCACACAGAGATTAAGACTTATTTCTTTATATTTATTTCCCAGAGCACATAGTACACACTGCATAAATATTTGTTGAATAAATACCTTAGTATACTCAATAAGAAGATGGTATTTTGGCATAGAATACTTAATATTTCCAAAGTTTCTAACCTATAATATAATGAAATAGTACAACTCACTTAATTAGAACATAGAGCACACAGTAATGCAAGGTATAAATTGGACTGGATAGTTATGGAAAGTAACCATTTGCTCAGATTTCCTATACACAATGCTTTGGGAACTCACTTTATTTGTTATAATGTTTCTAATGTTAATTTTAGTTATAAAAGTGACACAAGAAGGGGAATATTAGCATGTCAGTTTATAATTGCTTCAGCCTGTAATATCCTTCAATTCAATGTGATATAGGTTTGAAACATTTATTTAATTTATTATATCCCTGTATGGATTCCCCAAAACTTTAGCTCCTACTCTCATAACCCTTACCAGGAAGAAAAAAAAAGTTGTTGCAGACTTCCATAGTGGGGTGGTTGAAATATGTGAAATACATATTCAAATTTGTTGGCAACTTTTACATAAAGTTTAAAGTATTTGCATGAATTTTCACTAGTATAATATTTCAAATAGAATATATTATACTTGGGAAATATTTGCTTTTAAAGCTTTTGAAACATTTTTCCATTTCAAATTTCTGTTTTGTGTGGTCATCACTTATTCCTTTCCTCCCTTTTAATTAATATTCTCTCTTTGAGGAATTGTGACAAATAGTTTAGAGACTGAAAGAGAAAGCTCTATGAATTTATGAAAAGGATGATTTGTGAATATTTGTTTGCATAAAATTGCTCATATTTTCATTGAGACATGCAAGTTTTAGTTTATTCTATATGTGTGTGCTTGTGTGTGTGTGAGAGAGAAAATGATAACCAGTGGAATACAGATATTTACGATTAATATAACAATTGAAAGTTAATTGTTTTAATACATTTAAAAGTAAGTTTAATAAAGTAAAAAATAACTGCACTGCATTAAAATGTGAAAAAAACTTCTCAAATGTATTCACTTTTCTTTAAGACAATCAATTTCACAAAAGGTGTTCCTGTCCACCCTGAAATACCTGCCTGTTAAAGTGACACTTGTAGGCAGGTTCTTGTTAACTTATTTCCTCACCGAACAAATCAAGAGGGCTAAACTGTTTCAGAAAACAACAAAACCATTTTCTCAGCTCCAAATTCAGGAGAGAATATGGAATGACTCAATGTTTAGCCAACTCTAATGTTCAGTTAAAGAGTGTTTTTACAAAATAAACACACCCATGGCAAGATAAATCACCTTTTTAAAAAGTGTAAAAACAACTGTATTTTAGAAAATCAAATACCTTTAATAAATTTATTCTTGTATTTGATTTTCACATGCTCCCTTTGGTAAACCACAGGAGAAACTCAAAAGACTATTGAAAACAAATGGTTTACTTTTTAGTACAACATTTAGATCTAAACAATCTTTAAAAAATGTCTTCAAGTACTTTTGTAAATAGATAATCATATCATAGAAATTGATACTATAAGAAATCTTTGGTTGCTCATATGGAAATAATCTTTCAATTTCTCACTATTTTAAAGAAGAAATATATTTGTTCATTTTTTTTCTTTGTTTCTCTTGTCTTAGACGATGTATCTGTGAAAATTCTGCTATGTGAGATGTCTGATATTTTCCTGCCTGTTTTCTTCTAGAGTGTTTACAGTTTCACGACTTACATGTAAATCTTTTACCCACTTTTAGTTTATTCTTGTGTATGGTGTACCCTGGTGATCTAGTTTCATTTTTTGGCATGTACCTGTACAATTTTCCCATCACCATTTATCGAAGAGACTGTTTTTACTCCATTGTATGCTCTTGCCTCCTTTGTCAAATATTAATTGAACATAATGGCTTGGATCAATTTCTGAAGCTTCTGCACAACAAAAGAAACCAGCATCAAAGTGAAAAGGGAATCCACTGTATGGGAGAACATATTTGCCAATGAGTCATTTGATAAAAGGTTAATTTCCAAAATATATAAAGTCCTCATACAACTCAACTAAAGAATGACCAGAAGAGAAATAAGCCAGGTAAAAAAAAGACAAACATCACATGATCTCACTTATATGTGGAATCTAAAGAACATAATAAACTGATGAACAAAATAGATTCAGTGACATAGAAGCATAGAACAGACTGATGAATCTCAGAGGGAAGGTGGGGGTGGGGAGGTGGGGAGGGATTAACCAAAAAATATATATGCATATATGCATAACCTATGGACACAGATAATAGTGTGGTAAAGTCCTGGAGCTGGGAGTGGGTGCAGGATAGAAGGGGTCTATGGGGAAAAAAGAGGACATCTATAATACTTCCAACAATAAAGATACATTTTTAAAAAAAATTAGAGGACCCAAACCACATCTGACAAAAAAAAAAAAAAAAAAAAGGGCAAAAGACCTTAATAGACGCTTCTCCAAAGAGGACATACAAATGGCCAAGAGACATACGAAAAAATGCTCAATGTCACTAATCATCAGAGAGATGCAAATTAAAATGACAATGAAGTGATACCTCATCGTGGTTTTAATTTGCATCTCTCTCATGATTAGCGAGGTCGAGAATTTTCTCATGTGTCTCTTGGCCATCTGTATGTTCTCTTTGGAGAAATGTCTATTTAAGTCCTTTGCCCATTTCTTAATTGGGTTGTTCGTCTTTCTCTTGCTGAGTGCTATGCGTTCTTTGTACACTTTGGAAATTAGCCCCTTATCAGATCAACAAACGACATGTGCTGGCGAGGGTGTAGAGAAAGGGGAACCCTAGTACACTGCTGGTGGGAATGCAGACTGGTGCAACCACTATGGAAAACAGTATAGAGGTTCCTCAAAAAATTAAAAATGGAGCTTCCGTTTGACCCAGTGATTCCACTCCTAGGAATGTATTCTAAGAATCCTGAAACATTCATCAGAAAGGATATATGTACCCCGATGTTCATAGCAGCACAGTTTACAATAGCTAAGATCTGGAAACAGCCCAAGTGCCCCTCAGTAGATGAGTGGATAAAAAAGCTGTGGGACATTTACACCATGGAATACTACACAGTTGTAAAGAAGAAGAATCTCGTACCCTTTGGGACAGTATGGATGGACCTGGAGAATATTATGCTAAGTGAAATAAGCCAGGCAACAAACGACAAATATCACATGATCTCACTTATACGTGGAATCTAAGGAACTTAATAAACTGATGAACAGAGTTCTTTAGTTCTTTAATATCACATTCCCAAATCAGATTAACTAATTTTCACTAAAGAATTACTGTATGTCCTGGCAAGTTTTTCTCAGTGGTTAGAGCATTGGCCCATGGACTGAAGAGTCCCCGTTGGATTCTGGCCAAGGGCATGCACCTAGGTTTCAGGCTCGATCACCTGCCCCTGTTGGGGGTGTGTGAGGGGCAACCAATTGATGTGTCTCTCTCACATCCATGTCTCTCTCTCTCTCTCGCTCTCTCTTTCACTCTCTCTGAAAAGCAATGGAAAAAATATCTTTGGGTGAGGATTAAAAAAAAAAGATTTATTGTATGATTAATTACTTAAAGATTTATATTTCTCAGTTTGCATTTGCATTTTAATAGTTCTTGTCAAAATGAGAGACTAATACCCTAAGGAGAATGAGTTTGAGTGGTTGGGTGCGATTACCCAAGAGTTTGTTCAGAGTGATATTCAATCATATCACTAAAGTGCCCTGATTAGTCAGCACACTTGAAGATTAAAGTGGTTCTGATTAACTCACATTTGATTTTAACTAAATGATAACTTAAGTCCATTTTACTCAAGATCTTAAAAAAAAATGCATGAACATATTTCTTAGTTTATTCAAGATAGTCTGGTGACCATGCTAAAATTTTTGCTGAATATTCAGGACTTTGGATTCATCTTTCTAAGCATCAGTTTCCAGTTAGATCCATAGATGGTAATGAAGGTGGAAACAAGTAAGCTAATTTTGTTGTGTGCTTAGTCCAGGAAATTCAGTTGATCCTTGAACAACATGAGCTTGGATTGCATGGTTCCATTTACACACAATTATTTTCAATAAATACTATAAATGTATTTTCTCTTTCTAATTATTTTTAATAACATTTTTCCAGGTTATTTTATTGTAAGAATATAGTATATAATATATATGTACAAAATATGTGTTAATCTACTGTTTATGTTATTTGTAAGGCTTCTGGTCAAAAATAGTCTATTAGTAAAGTTTTTGGGGAGTCAAAAGTTATACACAGATTTTTGACTGTGCTGGGGGTAGGGGGTAGGCACCCTTAACCCCCACCTTGTTCAAGGGACAACTGTAATCTAAAAGGCAGTCATTTTTTCCTTTTGTAATTACTAAATCATTGATGTCAGATTTTTAAAAATGTTTTCCTTAATTGCAATTTTCTAGTTTTTATATTATGATTATTTGATTTCTCATGTGTGACGTTATGACAGTTGATCTTAACAATGATTTGCAGTCCTAATTTATACTTAACATACCTAATTTATAAGTTTTACACTTCTTAAATGTAGTTACACCTTGGAAAAAAATTGCTTAAAAAACAACAGTTTGGAGTTTGCCACCCAGGGTCATCTTCATCTGTAACTAATACAGTTTTCTGGCACATAATAACTGCTCAATGAATGTGATTGAAAACTTGAATGAATTAATGACCAGGTTCACTTCAAATTTTCAAGTTAGTGCTTCCCTCTGGAAATCTATCATATCACTATGTCTGTTTGCAAAAGAACCAATATAACTACCTGATTAGATGTTGATAGGCTATTTGAACAGCATTACCTCCTCACCCTTCATTTGATTGCAGCTTCTAGACAGGATAAAAAAGAAAACATTCCTCCAAAAGAAGTGCACTTTTATCAGATGAAATGGTATGGAAAGCCAGAAGTCTTTATTTCTCCTCTGAAGCAATTATGGAGTGTGCTTGGAAAAATGACTATAAATTTAGCCTAATAGGGTTTATTCTCCATAAACCAAAGGTTGATCAACAGAGGAAGGGGTAACTTTTAAAACACTGGCTAAATTAATGTGATCATCTGGGGGCAATTTAATTCAGAAAAAAATTACTTGCATTACTAAAACTGTTGTCCCTACTTATGTTTCACCCCAACACTATATAGAGGTTTATTAGTTACTGCAGATTTCTTCCTTCTGGAACTAAACACAGAGATGCTATATGCTAGTTTTTCTTCTTCTTTGTGGTTCCTGGAAACATATTGAAGAGAAAAATCAACAAGTCTGAGAAGCAGCAGAAGTTTAGCTTAGTTAGCATGTAAAGAAACATGACAACTTTGGGGGTTTGGAGCTGTAACAGCTTGAAGCTGGTGAAAATGCTAAAATGCTGCTTTTTACCCTTGAACCCTCTTTTTGTGTCTCTTGATAGCTGCATTCTTTAGTCACTAATTCATGCAGTATGGTTTGCAAGAAACTTTAAAGCAATATTTTCTCTGCTGCTATTCCTTACATTTTTATTTGTGGCGTAAATGATCTATGTAGGAAATACTTACTCTGTGGCTTTGGTTTGGCTCAGAAAATGCCAAGTGATCAAATCCAAGCAATGAGTCCATTGATCTCAGCAATGGAGCCTTTTAATGTAGAATAATGTACAAGCAAGCTGCTACAAAAATATTCCAAATTATATTTGCAAATTGAGTAACTCTAATACTTCCATGTCTAAAAGACAGAAAGTTGAATTTTTTCTAATTTTTTTCATTTATTAATTTAATTTTTGCTCTCAGCATCTTCCTAAAAGAAAATAAAGATTAAAATTAGATGGTAAGGTTTATTTTTGATGGTTCTAGCTGTCCTTTTCGCCACATGTGCTTTTTTCATCCTCTATTGCAGGACACTTTGGTTGTTTCCATGTCTTTACCACTATGTTTTCTGATTTCTTTCTAATCCTTGTGCATTTTTAAAAAATGAATCTTTATTCTTGAAAGCATTACAGATGCCTCCCCATTTTTTCCCATTGATCCCCTCTGCCCCACATTTGTGAATGTGAGACCTTCTATGTGCATTCTAGGTAACTTCAGTCTCTGACAGTTGACGGGGAGTTTCTTCATCCTTAAAAACCTGTAGTGTTATTTTTTTATTCAGTAACTTTCCTATACCTTTGAAACAATACTGTGTAAGCACACACTTACCCTAAGGCATCTTCCAATATAAACCACTTATAATCTATATGATAATTTTGTGTACCCCAAACTAAGATAAACTTCTACATCTTCTTGTCTCATTTGTGGAAAACATACACAGACACATGCCCACACCACTTTCAAGTCATTGGAGTAGATGTCTATGAAACAATATGCAAAGCCAAGGAAAGCTTTTCTATAACAGTGTATTTTTATGAGTGCAAAATATGTTACATAAAACAATTTTTGAAATTACAAATATGAACTTAAAATGGTTGAACTGACTTTCAAGTAAATGTGATTTGTTTTCCATTTTCTTTTTTTAATTTTTAATTAAATTTATTGGGGTGACATTGAGTAATAAGATTATTTAGGCTTCAAGTGCACAATTCTATAATACAGCGATTTTAAACCAGTGTGCTGCGGCTGGCACACTGGTGTATCCCCTTAAGTTTTATTATTATTTTATTTTAATTTTTTATTAAATTCATTGGGGTGACAATGGTTAATATGAACATATAGGTTTCAGGTGTAGGTTTCTGTTACATGAACTGTATATTGCTCTGTGTGCCCACCACCCAAAGTCATATCTTCTCCCGACACCATATATTAAGACCCTGTTCATCCCCCACCTTCCTTCTGGCAAACACCACACTGCTGTTTGTGTCCATGAGTTTCAGTTTTATATCCCACATATGAGTGAAATCATATGGTTCTTAGCTATTTCCGACTGACTTATTTCACTTATCATAATATTCTCAAGGTCCATCTATGTTGTTGCAAATGGCAGTTTTTCATTCTTTCTTATGGCTGAGTAGTATTCCACTGTGTACATACACCACATTTTCTTTATTTAGTTTTCTATCACAGGACACTTTGGTTGTTTCCATGTTTTGACCACCCTGAATAGTGCTGCAGTGAACATAAGGGTGCATACATGTGTGTGAATACTTGTTTTCGAGTTTTCTGGTTATGTACCCAGGAGAGGGATTGCTGGGTCATATAGAAGCTCTGTTCTTAATTTTTTGAGGGTTTACCAGACTACTTTCCATAGTGGTTGTATCAGTCTACATTCCCACCAGCAGTGAATGAGGGTTCCCTTTTCTCCACAACCTCTCCAACACATATTATTGCTTATCTTGTTAACATTAGCCACTCTAACAGATGTGAGGTGGTATCTCATTGTAGTTTTGATTTGCATTTCCTTAATTGTTAGTGAAGTTGAACATCTTTTCGTATATCTATTGACTGTTCATGTGTCTTCATGGGAGAGGTGTCTGTTTAGGTCCTCTGCCCACTTTTTGATTGGGTTGTTTGTTTGGTGTTGAGTTTTATGAGTTCTTTATATATTTTGGAAATTAAACCTTTGTTGGTGCTACTGTTTGCAAATATCATCTTCCATCTTGTTGGCTGCCTCTTATTTTGTTGTCAGTTTCTTTTTCTGTGCAAAAGCTTTTTAGTTTGATATAGTCCCATTCATTTATTTTTGCCTTTACTTCCCCTGCCTTTGGAGCCAATTTCATAAAATGTTGCTCTCTATGACCAAGGTCCATAAGTTTGGTGCCTATGTTTTCTTCTGTGTAACTTATTGTTTCAGGTCTCAAATTTAGGTCTATTTTGAGTTAATTTTTGTACATAGGGACAAACTGTAATTCAGTTCCATTCTTTGCATGTGGCTTTCCAGTTTTTCCAGCACCATTTATTGAAGAGACTATCTTTACTCCCTTGTGTGTTTCTGGTTGCTTTGTCTAAAATTATCTGCCAATATACATGTGTTTTTATATCTGGGCTCCCTATTCTGTTCCACTGATCTGTGTGTCTGTTTCTGTGCCAATAGCATTCTGTTTAGATTATTGTAGCTCTGTAGTATAATCTGAAGTCAGGTAGCGTGATACCTCCAGCTTCGTTCTTTTTTCTCAGGATTGCTTTGGCTATTCAGGGTCTTTTGTAGTTTCATACAAATCTGATGATTTCTCATTCTATTTCTTTAAAAACTGACATTGGTATTTTGATGGGGATTGTATTAAATCTATATATTGCTTTGGGTAATATGGCCATTTTAAATATGTTGATTCTTCCAATCCATGAACACTGAATATATTTCCACTTTGTTGTGTCTTTTTAAATCTCTTTTAATAATAATGCTTTCTAATTTTCATTATATAGGTCATTCAGATTATTAAGTTTATTCCTAGGTATTTTATTATTTTGGTTACAATTGCAAGAGGATTTTTTTTTTCCTTTTTTCCCCCCTGAAGTTTTGTTGTCAGAATACAGGAAGGCAGTGGATTTTCATACATTGATTTAGTATCCTGAATCTTTACTGTATTTGTTTATTGATTCTAATCCATTTTTGGTGGAGCCTTTAGGGTTTCCATATACAGAATCATGTCATCAGCGAAAAGTGACAGTTTTATTTCTTCCTTATTTGGATGCCTTTTATTTCTTTATCTTGACTTATTGTGTGGCTAGGACTTTCAGAACTATGTTGAATAAGAGTGGTGAGAGTGGAGATCCTTGTCTTGTTCCTGATCTTAGAGGAAAAGCTTTCAGTTTTTCACCATTTAGTATGATATTAGCTGAGGGTTTATCATATAGGGCCTTTATTATGTTAAGATACTTTCCTTCTATTCCTATTTTATTGAGTATTTTCATCATAAATGGATATTGTATCTTATCAAATGATTTTTCTGCATCTATTGATAAGATCATATGATTTTTATCTTTTCTTTTGTTAATGGATGTATTACTTTGATTGATTTACATAAGTTGAACCATCATTGTGACCCTGGAATGAACCCCACTTGATCTTGATAAATACATTTTTTGGTGTACTGTTGTGTTTGATTTGCTATTATTTTGTTTAGGATTTTTGCATGTGTATTTATCAGAGATATTGGTCTGGAGTTTTCTTTTTTTGTGTTATCCTTGCCAGGTTTTGATATCAAGGTTATATTGGCTTTATAAAATATATTACAAAGTATTGCCAGTGTTCTGCAGGAATTTTTAAAACTTGCTATACCTGACTATTCAGGGGTAATGACCTCTTTTTTATTAGACTGTCAATATAAAAAATGACAACAGCCAACACAACAATAACCATTCAATGTGAATGAATCAAAATTGTACCTATTTTTTGGTCAGATCAGCAAAAATATAACATGTTTTTTGGTGTGCAGCAGAATTTTAGTAATTAGTTTATGTGTGCCATGAGATGAAAAAGATTGAAAATCACTGCTATAATACATCATAGGTATATTTTATTGTATGTTCACCACACAAAGTCAAGTCTTCATCTGTCACCACTTCTCCCTCTTTTACTGTCTTCTAGCTCCTTCACCTCATTTCTGTGGTGTTTTTACTCCCATCCTAAATAATTTAAATCTACCAAAGAAGTGTCACTGAAAGAAAAATTGGTAAAGTATGCACACAATGGGCTCTATTGTACCTGTAAGAGCTGGTTTCCACACACCTTTGAAAAGTTGTCATATTATCCTATATTGAGATATTTAAATTATAGAAGAGGACCCTACAAAAAGCACTATTTAAAGAAAATAATAACTTGCTAATAATGCAATTAAAAATTTCAGTGAGAGGCATTTTTAAGTAAGTTTGGTGAGGTGCTTCTTGGTACCCATTGAATCTCACCATGTTAATTAGTTCCTCATCAGTAATAGTTCCCCAGTATAATGTGGCATTTGAGGACTAAATGATTTGGTATAGAAGTTTTATAAATCAGTGTCCCATAAGACCTGCTTTTCTAAGCATGTTTTATGCTTTTATTCTTAATTATTCTTAATTATTGAGCTAATTGCTTTTCGATTTTAGGTTTAGTTAGCAGTACAGAAAATAATGATCAATGTTAAATTGATCAAACTTATACTCACCTAATATAAGGAACCATAGAGTTCATGCACTTCTCATATTATTTCATTCTTTTTCCTCTTATAAGTTCAATTATTGCCACACCTCATTTGTTTTAGGCTTAGCTGATTCATTACTTCTTATTGTTGATATATTCTTATACTCCGACTGCTTTCTTTGCCTTCATATGTCAAAATGTGTACTAAAAAATGGAAGTCCCATGAGTCTGAATCAGAGGCCTAAAACCTAATGGACATGACCAGTAGACATCAGGATACTAGAATTTTCTAGGGTAGCTTTCAAATATGATTTAGGAATTGGATTCTGTACTTACTCAGTGGCCTGGAATAAGGAAGAGAAATCTGAATTAAAGCAGGAAAGGGTCTTCATATGCACTCATGATTATGTGTAAATCAATTAAAATGATGTGAATTATAGTGGACTTCATAAAAGCTCTGTCAAAATAGTATCAAGTGTTTAATAAAGGGCAAGTACAGTACTCAGACTAACGATTTAAGGACAAAATAATTTGTGATAAAAAATCAACCTTCACTTTTCTTTACACTTTCCAGAATTATTAATCCACCGATTGCAGGTATATCAATCCCAAGGTTGATTTAAAATGCCTATGTCTAACTTAGGTAGAGTTGAACAGTATCTGGAGTTTTTTGGAAAATGCTAAAAAAAGTTAGAATATGATCCTGTCCAGTCTAGCCCTTGACAAAATAGAGAAGTAGAGTTTGTCTTTAATAGCTTCTCTCTTTTTGAGATATTCCTCTTTCCTGTATCTGGCACCCTTTCCATCATATACCACAGTTCCCTAGTGCTGCTCTTCCTCTCTCCATTAAGTGTTATTATCAGACCTGTTATCAGAGAATTTTGACATATTGAAGTGATCTTGTCTCACTCCGGAAAGTTCAACCTCTGCTTCTCATAAAGCACATCAGTCCTATTATCTGTCTTTCAAAATGCTGTTCACTGGGATCAGCCAAACTTGTGGACACAGGGAGAAAATTATGAAGGGTACAGTATAATAAAACAATAATTTATTTATTCATTTTTATTAGTAAAATACACATAAAAAATTTATTTACCATTTTAACCACTTTAAACTGTACAAGTCCATGGTATTATATACATTTAGGATGCAGTACAGCAAACAAAGCAGAAACAGACTCATAGATACGAAGAACAAGCTAATGGCAGTCAGATGGTAAAGGTGTTTGGGGGCTGGGTAGAAAGGGGGGAAGGATTAAAATACAAATTGGTATTTAGAAAATAGTCATGGGAATGTGGAGTACAGCATAGAAAATATAATCAATAATATTGTAATAACTAAGTATGGTACCAGGTGGGTAGTAGAAATATCAGGGGAAACACTTTGTAAAGTATATGATTATCTAACCACTTTGCTGTACACCTGAAACATATAATACTGAATGTCAACTGTAATTTAAAAATAAAAATTATAATTAATTTTCAAATGTAGTATAATGTCATCACTATCTAGTTTAAAAATTTCTATATTACCTGCAACAGAAATCCTATAAACTTCAAGCAATCACTTCTCACTTTCCCCCATCCGTCTACAACCTCAGACAATCATCACTAATCTGCTTTTTGTGCCTATGGATTTGAATTTTATTAAATGGAATCATCCGATACGCGACCTTTAGTTTCTGGCTTCTTCCACCTACAATTATGTTTTCAGAGTTCATCCACGTTGTAGTTTATATCAGTACATTGTTCCTTTTATGGTTGAACAGCATTCCATTATATGGATATGCCACATTTTGTTTATGCATTTCTCAACTGATGGATGTTTGAGTTTTTTCCACTTTAATTATTGTGAGTAGTGCTGCTATATTTCAGGTACAATTTTTGTTTGAGCACCGGTTTTTAATTTGTTTGGGTGTATGCCTAGTAATGGAATTGTTGCGTTACATGTTATTTCTATGTTTAAATTTTTGATGAATCATCAAAATGATATCTGCGTAGTTGCACCATGTTGCATTTCCACCAGCAAAGTATGAGGATTTCAGTTTTTTCACATCGTCAGCAACCCTCATTATTTTCTACTTTTTTAGAACATGGCAATCCCACTGGGTATGAAATAGTATCTCATTGTGGTTTTGATTTATATTTCCCTAATGATAAATAACATTGAGCATATTTTCATGTGCTTATTGGCCATCTGTTTATCTTATTTGAAGAAATATCTATTTAGAACCTTTGTCTATCTTTGTAAATTGGTTTGTTGAATTATAAGAATTATTTATATATTCTAAATACTTGACTTCAGTTAGATATATATTTCACAAATATTGTCTCCCTGTTCTTTGGGTCATTTTTTAATTTTTCTAATAGTGTCCTTAGATGCACAAAATGTATTAATTTTTATGAAGTGCAATTTATGTTTTTTGGGTCTTTTTTTTTTTGCTGTTTGTGCTTTGGTCATGAAAATTTACCCTTGTTTGCTTCTTATAGTTTTATAGCTTTATCTCTTACATTTAGATCTTTAATCAATTTTGAGTTAATATTTGATTATGGTGTGAGGTAAGCATCCAACTTCATCTTTTTGGATCTAGGTACCCAGTTACCCCAGTGACATTTGTTGAAGGGTTCCTTTTTCTCCACATTCTTATCAGCATCTGTTATCTCTTGTCTTTAGGTTACTGTCATTCTAACACCCATGAGGTGATACCTCATTATGGTTTTAATTTTGCATTTTCTTAATGACTAGGGGTGTTGAGCACCTTTTCATATACCTGTTGGCCTTTCATATGTCTTTTTAGGAGAAATGTCTACTTTAGTTCTTTGCCTATTTTAAATATTTATTTGCTATTGAGTTATTATTTACATATTTTAGATATTAACCTCTTCTTAGGTATATGGATTTCAAATATTTTTACCAGTTAGTAGGTTCTCTATTCACTTTGTTGATGGTTTATTTCCTGTGCAGAGGTTTTTTAGTTTGATATATTCCCACTTGTTCATATTTAATTTTGTTGCTTGTTCTTTAGATGTCATATAAAAAATCACTACCAAGACTGAAGAGCTTTAGCTCTATCTTTTTTCCAGCTGTTTAACATTTTCAGGTCTTACATTTAAATCTTTAATCCACTTTGAGTTAACTTGTTAGCTGTGCTAGATATAGCTCCAGTTTTATTATTTTACTTGTGAATATCTGATTATCCCAGCACAATTTATTGAAGAGACTATCTTTTTTCCATTGAGTATTCTTGAATATCTTGTCAAATATTAGTAGACTATATATACTTGGGTTTATTTCTGGTCTCTCAACTCTGTTCCATTTGTCTATTTGTCTGTTTTTATGCCAGTACCATACTGTTTTGATGACTATAACTTTATAGTATGCTTTGAAATCATGAAATGTGATGCCTTGTGCTAATTTATTCTTCTCAAGATTTTGTAGACTACTAGGTGTATTTTGCATTCCCAATAAAATTTAGGAGTGTTTGCTTTTGTAAAAATTATATTAGAATATTGATAAGGATTTTATTTAATCAATAAATGGCTTTTTGTAATATTGACATTTAAGTAAGATTAATTTTTGAATCCATGAACACGGGATACTTTTTAATTTATTTTGTGTCACCTTTTATTTCTTTCATCTATGTCTTGTCATTTTCAGAACAGAGATTTTTCACAATTTAGTTAAATTTATTCTCAAGTATTTTATATTTTCATATTATAAATGGTATAATTTTTTTTGTTTCTTTTTCAAAATATTGTTGTTAGTGTAAAGAAATGTTACTGATTTTTGTATGTTAATTTTGTATCCTGCATCTTTACTGAATTTATTATTTCTAATACTTTTATGGTGAAATCTTTAGGGTTTTCTAAATATAAAATCATGTAATCTGCAAATAGAGATAATTTTACTTCTTCCTTTTTGGTTCTTATACTTTTTATTTATTTTTTCTTGCCTTATTGTTGAAGTTAGGATTTCCATTACTATGTCAAATAGGCTTGGTGACAGTTGGTAACCTTGTCTTTTTTTTTATCTTAGAGGAAAAACTTTCAACCTTTCATCATTGAGCATGATGTTAGCTCTGGGCTTGTCATATATGGTCTTTATTATGTTCAGATATATCCCTTCTGTGCCTAATGCTAAGATATTTTATCATGAATGGGTGTTGAATTTTGTCAAATATTTTTTGTTTGTTTGTTAAGATAATCATAAGATTCTTTTATTCTATTAATGTGGTGCATCTCAATGATTGATTTCCATATGTTGAAACATACTTGCATCACAGGGATAAATCCCACTTCATCATGGTGGATGATCCTTTTAACTTATTACTGAATTCAGACTGTTAGTATTTTATTGAGAATTACATCTGTATTCATCAAAGATATTGGCTTGGATCTCTCTTTTCAAGTAATGTTCTTTTCTGGTTTTGGTATTATAATGCTGGTCTTATAAAATGAGTTTGGGAATATTACATCCCCTTTGATTATTTGGGAGATTTTTGAGAGGTATTGGTATTCTTTAAAAGTTTGCTAAAATTCACAAGTGAATCTATCTGGTTCTGGGATTTTTTTGTTGTTGAAATATTTTAGATTATAGATTTAATCTCTCTAACAGTCATATTTCTTATTTCTTTCTGATACAGTCATGGTTATGTTTCTAAGATTTTTTTTTTCATTTCTTCTAGGTTTTCTGGTTTGTTGGTGTGTAGGTTTCATATTAGCCTCTTATGATCATTGTTTTTCTGTGGTATCAGTTGTAATGACTCCTCTTCCATTTATAATTTTGTTGATTTGAGTCTTCTCTCTTTTTTCTTTGGATATTCTAGCTAAAGTTTGGTGAATATTGTTTATCTTCTTTTGAAATGGTTGAAGAAGATCAGAAATAAAAATGTATAGCTCTAAAATAAATAAGTCATGAGGGCATAAATTACAGCATGGCTATATTACTAACTATAGTAAATAATAATATATTCGTATTCTAAAGTTGCTAAGAATAAATTTTAAAAGTCTATATCACAAGAAAATAATTTTTGTAACTATATATGATGACAGATATTAATTAGACTTACTGTGGTAATCATTTCACAATGTATACAAATATCAAATCATTATGTTGTATACCTAAAACTAATATAATAGTATATGTCAATTACACTTCAACTTAAAGTCAAAGAGCCACATGTGGCTAATGTCTACTGCACTGAATAATCTGGGCTCATTGTAGAGACAGATATGGAGGCAGATGATCCAAATAAGGCAGATGTACCGGGCTTGGGGGAGAGAGGAATATACAATGTGTCACTTGAGTGTGGAATGGGGAAAGATTATTTCCAAGAATAAGGATGAGAAAGGCCTCATCGGAGAGGGGGAATTTGTAATTGGTATTAAAACATTAGGGGTATATCAGTAAGTGGGCTTAAGAGGGTAAGGACATTCCATGTGGGGGCAAGATGGCATATATTTAGAAGTAGGCCTCTCTGCCTGCACTGGGTACCATGTACCAGACTTCCCCATGGAAATAGGCTGAGTAGAGGCTGAGAAAGGAAAGGAAAGCAAAGACTAACATGTGCAAAACCTTGAGTGCCAGGCTGAAGAGGAGGTGGGATTTATCATGTTGGATTATTAAAGGAAATCAACTGAGATTCTCCAAGTTGGGCACAAGGCATTGGAAACAATAATTTCTCAATAGATAGCAACAGTTACCAAGAATGGGAAGCCACTGAAGAGGGATTAGGTGTTTCTGTTTGCTTCTTCTTTAGATCAATTTGGAAATATTGCCATCTTAGAAATATATTTTTTATATTTCATATGCATATTTATTAAATATCACATGGAAATTTTGACTGACAAATTTCCTCTCAAATTCAGAGCCGAGAGAAAGAAAAATGCATGAGTACCATCAATTAATATCTCTGAGCCTAAAAACAGACTCTTGCAGTTTCTCCCTGGTTTCAAAGGTATATATCTACAAAAAGTGTTCACAGTCCATGTGAATCCAAACATACTTGCTTCCCACAGAAACTAGCAAACAGATTACTTTCCAGGAATCTTGCAATAAACTAACAGTGCTATCAAAAAAGGTTGGAGGGAAGGAAGGGGAGAAATAGAGAATTGTATTGCTTGGTGCTCCAAAATAGAAATAAAGTAA
Source organism: Miniopterus natalensis (assembly GCF_054644295.1). Taxonomy (NCBI): domain Eukaryota; kingdom Metazoa; phylum Chordata; class Mammalia; order Chiroptera; family Miniopteridae; genus Miniopterus; species Miniopterus natalensis. The sequence continues at coordinate 49,025,295 of NC_142103.1, read as the reverse complement.
AAAACTAAATTTAAAATCCAGTCAGTTCTGCTAGAACACAGCATCTGCATTCTATAAAATTAAGTTGCTGTGTAAAATCATGCAATAAAAACTGCAGGGCTTATGAGAAATGGGGTTAGTAACAAAACACTCAGAAATCTCATCAGTAACACATTTTGTAAAATGGCAAGAACTGAATAAAAATGGTAGCACAATTGTATACATGTGAAATGATTACAGAATACATTAATACTACAATAAATATAGCAATTTACCTGGAAAAAGCCCTAAAGTTTGCAGAGCAGTTGCAACGTGTGAATTATTGTGAAATTATAGATGGAGGGTTATCTGTAAAGGGTCTGAAATTTCTAACATCCAATGTGCATGGGTGGGGCATAAGAAAGTCTTAGTTTGGTTGTTTTTTTTCTAGTGTGTTTCTATTCTCTAATTTACTTATTTTCAATTCAATCTTTATTATTTCCTTTCTTCCAACTCTGGGCTCAATTTTCTCTCCCTTTTCTAGTTCTTTAAGGCTTAGAGCTAGGTTGTTTATTTGGGGTCTTTCATGCTCCATAACGTAGGAATTTACTGCTATGAAATTCCCTCTTAGAACTGCTTTTGTTGCATTCCATAAATGTTGGTATGCTGTGTTTCCATTTCCTTTGTCTCAAAAATATATTTTACCCTTTAATTTTTCTTTTGTCTATGGGTCTTTCAGGAGAGTGTTGTTTAATTTTCATGTGTTTATGAATATTTGTAGCTTTCCTCTTTTTGATGATTCCAGTGCTGGGGATTGAGCCTGCAACTGAGGTACATGCCCTTGGCTAGAATTGAACTTGGGAGCCTTCAGTCCAAGGGCTGACTCTCTAGCCACTAAGCCAAACCAGCTAGGGCTAAATTTTATTTTTAATTAAATAAGTTTAATTAACAGTTTATATTCAATATTATTTTGTATTAGTTTCAGATGTAGAGCATAGTGGTAAGGGAATTATATATTTTACAAAGTGATACTCTGATAACTCAAGTACCCACCTGAGAGCATACATAGTTATTACATTATGGACTATATTACCTATGTTGTACCATACATCCTCAGGACCATTTTGTAACTACCAATTGTACTTCTTAATACCTTCACCTTTTTCAACCATCCCCCAATCCCACTTCCCTCTGGAAATTATTAATCTGATCTCTATAAATCTGTTTCTATTTTGTTTGTTTGTTCATTTTGCTCTTTAGGTTAGACTTGTGAGTGAAATCATAAGGTATTTGTCTTTCACTCTCTAACTTATTTAAGTTAGCTTAATAACCATTAGGTCCATCAATGTTGCAAATTGTGAGTTTATTCTTCTTTATGGCTAATATCCTATTGTACACATGTACCACCACTTTTTTATCCACTAGTCTATTCATTGGCACTTGGGTTGCTTCCATATTTTTGTTATTGTAAATAATGTTTCAGTGAACATAGGGCTGCATATATTTTTGGAATTACTGTCTTAGATATGTGTGGATATATATCTAGAGGTGGAATTACAGGGTCATAAGGTAGTTTTATTTTTAAGTTTTTGAGACTCCTCCATACTGTTTTTCATAGTGGCTGCACCAATTTGCATTTCCACCACACAAGGACTGAAAGTAAAGTGATAGAAAAAGATATATCATAAAATGGAAAAAGAAAAATCTGGTGTAGCAATAGTTATATAAAAAAATAGACTTCAAAACAAAGGCTATAATAATAAACAAAGAAAAACATTAAGTAATTACAAAAGGATCAATCCTACAAGAAGATATAGCCACTGAAAAATATATGCACCCAACATAGGAACGCCTAAATATACAAAGCAAATACTGATTTAGTAAAGAGAGATTTGCAGTAACATAATCATTTATTCTTCATACTTATGTTTCTTTCTCTATTTCTTTTTTTTTTTAAACCCTCACATGAGCACATGCTTAGAGAGAGGAAAAGAGAGAGACACAGAGAGAGAAGCATCAATTTGAGAAAGAAACATCGCTGTGAGAGAGAAACATCGACTGGTTGGCTTTCATCTGCTGCATGAATGGAGATCAACCCTGCAACACAGGTATGTGCCCTGACGGGGATCAAACTGGCATCCTTCAATTCATGGGACGATGCTCAGCCAACTGAGCCACTCTGGCCAGGCTCTCTTTTTTTCTTAAAGTAAGTTCTTTAATATTTTTTGCAATACTGGCTTGGTGGTAATGTGCTCCTTTAGATTGTTTTTTGTTTGGGAAGCTCTTTACTTTACCTCAGTTTTAAATTATAGCATGCCTGAATAGAGTAGTCTTTGTTGTAGGTCCTTGCTTTCTATCATGTTGAGTATTTCATGCCAATCCCTTCTTGCCTGAAGTGTTTATGTTAAGAAATCAACTGATAGCCTTATGGGATCTCCCTTGTAAGTAACTAACTGACTTTCTCTTGCTGCTTTTAAGATTTTCTCTTTGTCTTTAACCTTTGCCATTTCAATTATGGTGTGTCTTGGTGTAGGCTTATTTGGGTTAATCTTAATTAGGACTCTCTGAGCTTCCTGAACTTGTCTGATATTTTCCTTAAACAGGTTAGAGAAGTTTTCAGCCATTATTTCTTTAAGCAGTTTCTCAATCCCTTGCTCACTATCTTCTTTTTCTGGTACCCCCATGATGCAAAGGTCGTTACATTTGGTGCTGTCCAAGAGGTCCCTTAGACTTTTCTAACTTTTTTATTCTCTTTTTTGTTGTTGTTCTGCTTGGGTGCTTACTGTTATTTTGTCCTCTATATTGCTGATTTGATCCTCTGTTTCTTCTAACTTGTTGTTCATTTCTTCTAGTGCATTCTTCATTTCAAATATTGTGTTCTTTATTTCTGTTTTTTTTTTTTTTTTTATAGTTTCTATGTCTTTTTTTTTTCCTTTTTTTCTTCTTCTAAATATATATCTTTATTGATTTCAGACAGAGGAAAGGAGAGGGAGAGAGAGAGAGACAGAAACATCAATGATGAGAGAGTCATTGATCGAGCCCACAGCCCGGGCATGTGCCCTGACCGGGAATCGAACCCCTATCGCCTGGGTCCTAGGTCGATGCTCAACCACCAAGCCACGGCCGGCCGGGCTCTATGTCCTTCTTAATGCTTACTACTTCTTTGTTTAAGTTCTCACTGAGATCATCCATTCTTCCCCTAAGGTCCTTGAGCATCCTTATAAACATCGTTTTAAACTCTGCATCTGGTGTGTTGGTTGCTTCCACTTCATTTAATTTTTTGTTTGTTTGTTTTTTGGAGATTTCTCTTGTTCTTTCATTTGGACATATTTCTTTGTCTCTCCACTTTGTCTGCCTTTTTGTATTTGTTTCTGTGTATTAGGTAAATCTGCTATGACTCCCAAGCTTTTATTATGGCTTTCAGATGTAAGTGTCTTGTGGGTCTCAATGGCACATTCTTCTAGATAACCCGAGCTAAGTACTCCAGAATTGATTCTTGTGTGGGTTACGTGCTCCCTCTTGAATGCTTTTGGCTTGTTGGTGGGTAAAGTTAACCTTCAGATTAGCTGACTATAAGAATAGACCTCATTTGCCATTTATGAGTTGTTCAGGGGCAGCCTTCAAGGTGGAGTTGTTCCCAGCAATGTCTGGTACTTACTGTAGTCCCCTTTTGCTAGTGTCATTTTGGTGGCTAGTTGGCCAAGCTCTGGTGTGATTTGAAGTCCGCTACTGGTTGTGTTGGTTCAGGGCCCACTTGGCTGGAGTTCTCATTTAGGTCGATGTCAGACATTGTGTGTAACTAGCTTTGGGCTATCCTTCTGGAGCTACCACACTATTCACTGTTTGTGGCTTTGTCTACATAGCCTGGGTGTGTGGGGGAGAAGCCAGGATGCGTACAAGGATCAGCTTCCTGCAACTTTAAGCTGGGGTTAGATCAATAAAATATCCAAGGCTTCAAGAGTTCATCATCCATCTGTTGGCTACTCTGTCACTCCCTGAGGTTTCCTGGACTTCTTCTGGATTCTTATGAAGAAAAACTTTAGACTGGGCCTAAGCTGACCACACTTCACTGACTCTTCCACATGACTCAAGCTAGTTAGGGTGGGGTTACTGGGTCAGGAGGATGGAGCTAGTGGATCCCCTACTTGAGGACAGTGTGATCAAGCACTCAATGAGGAGAATGTGGCCCTCTACACCAGAACCATAGCACTCAGTGACTGCAAGAGTCTTTAACATGAGGTCTCCCAGGAGGAGCATACCACAGGTTCAGGTTGGGTGCAGCCAGCTGTCCCCACTGCAGAAACAAGTTCAGCAAGGCAGGGCCACTGGGACTTGTGAAAACAGATCAAGAACACCTTCCATTGGGTTAGCATTGGCTGGTCAGAGGGAGGTGGGTGAGATGCACTTCTCCCCTTAGCTCTGTATTCACCTTTGCTCAAGCCCAGACTGGATCTTCTGAGGGAGACATACTTTGAATATTTTAGCTTTGAGCAGCAGACCCTTCCCCTCGCAAAACTGAACTCAGCAGGACAAGGCCAGTGGTTTTTGAGTAAACAGAATGATGAATGATGCAGTCTTTCATTGGGTCAGTGACAGCCCACGGGAAAGGGGCAAGCTGTTCACTTCCTCTGAGCTTTGAAGCCATGCTGTCAGAGACCTGGACAGGAGGGTTTAGGGAGATAAGTTCTGAAGCTCTCAGTTGTGAGGAGCATACCCTTCCCCTGCATAACTGAACTCAACAGGATAAGGTCAGTGGGACTTGGAAAAACAAAGTCAGTTTTATGTTGATGGTGGCAGTGGTCCATGGGAAGGTATGAGCTGCATGCATCTCCTTAGCTCCAGAAGTGCTCAGTCAGAAACCCTGACAAGTGACTCTTGGGAAGACATGCTCCAAAAAGCCCAGCTCTGAAAGGCATTCCCTTCCTTCTACTGAACTGGACACAGCAAGATAGGGCCAAAAGGACTTGGGAAAACAGTTAAAGTGGATCTTCCATTGGGGGTGGAAACTGCTGAACACATGGAAGGGGGGAATATTGTCCTTGGTTCCAAAGCCACACAGTTCAGTTACTGTCTGAGTGTTTGCCTATGGTTTATCCAGAAAAAAAGCACACCACAGGTTCTTATTTGGAGCAGGCAATAGTCTTATCTGCCACACTCAAGCTTGGCAGGGTGTTGTACCAGTATTTGGAAGACTAGTTTAGTGCACTCCTCCAGCTACTGCTGTAAGAATAAGAGAGCTCAGCCCTAGTAGATGGCTCCTGAGCATGATGTGAGATGTTGACTCAGGACCAAGACCTCAGTAGCTGACCCTGTCTCCAGAGCCATGCCACTCAGAACTTCTCTTTATGATTCCTGTATGCCCTGAGTCACCTTCCCTCAACTGGAGCCCTGATGAGTGCCTGAGAGCAAGCACTTGTGTGTTTGCCATTCAGGAGAGCACCTGGGATTCTAGCAGACTCCCTCCTCCTGAAAGAGTGCAGAGGACCCACTGATTTTCACTGCCAGATGTTTTATGCAGGCTCCTCTTCCTGGCTCTAGTGCTCTGGGTTGGGGGGTTTTGGCATGAGGATGAGGCACCATGCTCCCAGGGAGTACATTTTTAACTGAGATATCCCTCCGCCTTCTCAGCTGTTGCACCTGGGTGCAGGGTTTAGTCCTCTCTGCATCTCTGCTCTTCTTGCCAGTCTCTTTGTAGCTTTGTCTATGAATCCTTGGATATAATACTCCTGTTTGGCTGTTCTTCACTTGGTCATTCAGGTTATTTGTTCTATAATTTACCTGTAAAGCTGGTTTGGCACTGGGGGGGAATTGTGTGTAGCTTCCACCCACTCCAGAGCGGTTTTCATCACTCATCAGTTTTCTTTTTTATCCTTGTATCATGCTTCATTCCATTGTGATTAGGGAAGATATTTCATATGACTTTAATATTTCAAATTTAATGTCACATTTCTGATCAAGCATAGTGCCTACCTTGGAGAATATTCCATATGCACTTAAAAGGAATGTTGTTGCTATTTTGCTATTGGGAGATTTTTCTGTATATGTCAGCTAGATTTTGTTGGTTTATAGTGTTGTACAAATCTATTTACTGACCTCATGTGACATTTTTGTGTTCATTATGGTAAGTGGGGTAGTGAGGTTTCCAACTATTATAGAAATATTTCTCCCTTTAATTCTGTTCCCTTTAAAAATCATACAGTTGGGGGCTCTGAGTTTTAGGTACTTAAATGTTTGTGATTGCTATTCATTCTTGATATATTTACACTTTTTGAAAGTTTTAATATTCTTTGTCTCTTGCAACATTTTTTATTTGAAGTTTATTTTGTCTGATATGAGAATAGCGCCTCATCTTTCTTCTTGTTACTATTGGGATGGAATATATTTTTATAACTTACATCTATTTTTATTTTTTGGATTTAAGGAAGCCTCTTGTAGACACCATATACATATTTTTGTATTTATCCTGCCAATTTCTGCCATTTAATTGGTAAGTTTTTCCATTTACATCTAAAGTAATTACCAATAAGGAAGAACTTACCATTGACATTTTGCTATTTGTTTTAATGTTATATATATTTTTATTCATTAATTATTTCATTTTCACATATTTTTGTTTGTTTATTTATTGTTTACTATTTTGATTTCCTTCTTTTTTCTTTTTTTATATATTTCCAGTTATTTTCTAGTGGTTACCCTGTGGATACCAATTTGTGCCTTAAAATTTAACAAAGTAGTTTATATTAATGCTCACTTTGTTTAAAAATGCACAAAAAACATATTTCTCCATCACTCTTTCTTTATTTTGTTATTTACATCTTTTACATTGATTGCACTTTAATATAGATTTTAATGAGAGTTTTATGCATTTTTCTTTTAAGTAATATCTATAAAAAGAGAACTTACAAACCAAAAATACAATAGATATTGGCGATTATATCTGCTTATATAAGTACATTTACTTGTATTTTTTTATTTCTTTGTATGGCATTGAGTTACAGTCTTGTGTCTCTGTATTTCAACCTGAAGGAATCCTTTTATAACTTCTAGCAAGCAATTCTATTACTGACAAACTGACCTCAGCTTTAACAATGGAATGCCTCCTTAATTTTTCAAGATATTTATATATATATATGTAATTCTTGGTTAAGAGGTATTTTTCTCTCTCTTTTTTTTAAATTTAGCTTTACTGTTGAAAGTATTACAGATGTTCCTTTTTTCTCCCCCATTGATCCCTGCCACAAAGCATCTGCACTCACCCCCCAGGCCTTCTCCACACTATTGTCTGTATAGATGGGTTATTCATACAGGCATATAAGTTCTTTGATTAATCTTCCCCCCCATTTCCTCACCCTTGCTTTCCCTCTGAAATTCCTAAGACTGTTCCATGGTTCTATGTCTCTGTATCTATTTTGTTCATCAGTTTACTTTGTTCATTAGATTCCACATGTGAGTGTGATCATGCGATACTTGTCTTTCTCTGACTAGTTTATTTGACTTAACATAATACTCTCCAGTTCCACACATGTTGTTCCAAAGGGTAAGAGATCCTTCTTTTGTACAACTGCATAGTATTCCATGGTATAAATGTACCACCGCTCATTATCCACTCATCTGCTGATGGGCATTTGGGCTGTTTATAGATCTTAGCTATTATAAATCACACTGCTATGAACATAGGAGTGTATAAATTCTTTCAGATTGGTTTTTTGGGTTTCTTAGCATATATTCCTAGAAGTGAGATCACTGGGTCAAATAGCAGTTCCATTTTTAATTTTTTGAGGAAACTCCATGCAGTTTTCCATAGCGGCCACACCAGTCTTCATTCCCACCAGCAGTGTACTAAGCTTCTCTTTTCTCCACATCCTCACCAGCACTTGTGATTTGTTGATTTGTTAATGGTAGCTATTCTGACAGATGTAAGATGATAAGTGATTGTTTTTTTAATTTGCAGCTCTCTGGTGATTAGTGAGTTTGAGTATTTTTTCATATGTCTCTTGACCATCTGTATGTTCACTTTGGAGAAGTGTCTATTTAGGTCCTTTGTCCATTTTTTAATTGGTTTGTCTTCTTTTTGTTAAGCTATATGAGTTCCTAATATATTTTGGAAATTAAATCATTATCAAATATATCACTGGCAAATATGTTCTCCCATACAGTGGTCTCCCTTTCTATTTTATTGATGGTTTCTTTTACTCTGCAGAAACTTTTTATTTTGATGTGGTTCCATTTGTTTATGTTATCCTTTGTTTCCCTTGCCCTAAGAAATGTATCAGCAAACATATTGCTATCAGAGATGTCTGAGATTTTGCTGCCTATGTTTTCTTCTAGGATTTTTATGGTTTCATGACTTATACATAAGTCTTTTATCCACTTTGAGTTTATTCTTGTGTATGGTGTAAGTTGGTGATCTAGTTTCTTTCTTCTTTCTTTTTTTTTCTTTTTTTCTTTTTTCTTTTTTTGTTGCATGTACCTGTCCACTTTTCCCAGCACCATTTACTGAAGAGATTGTCTTTACTTCATTTTATACTCCTGTCTCATTTGTCAAATATTGAGTGCAATGGCTTGGGTTAATTTCTGGGTTTTCTGTTCTGTTCATTTGATCTCTACTCCTGTTCTTGTGCCAGTACCAGGCTGTTTTGATTAGAGTGTTTTTGTAGCATAACTTGATATCTGGTATTATGATCACTCCAACTTTATTCTTTTTTTTCAAGATTGTGGTGCTTTTAACACTTAAAATATGTCACCTGAAGCAAGGAGGCTGACATACCTTTCAAGTTGGAAACTTTAACCTTACTACATTCTCTTGTTGAATCCAGGAATATTAGGACTTCATTACAAAAAAAAAAATTAGCCCAAGGAGAAATAAATGCAAATAAAAAGTCACATAATGGCTACCTTATTCTGTATATCTATCTCTAAGTATTTTCTCTGTTCCTATATAAGCTGGTTCTAAACTAATATATTTAGAAACTCTGAAATGGACTTGTGTCTTTAAAGTGCAGAGTGAAGGATCCTAAGTACATTAATTTTGCACATTTCAGGCAATACAGGGTTTTCCCAATTTAGTAATTCAACTAAAGACAAAGCCATTTACCATATGTGTTTATAGTGGGTACTTGTTTATGAAATATGATGAGAAGGCACCATTTACCTCAAATAGCACCATTCTATGACATCTAAAATTCCATTAAGATTTTAACACTTTGATTAAGACTCATCTCCAAAAAGCACTTGATAAATTCAAATATATTCTGACTATGGACCTGGTCTTTCTATATCCCTTGCCATTTACTTCCCTTCTTAGTTTCTACTCATTATTTTGCCCTGACTTTTAATTCATTCTTATTTCTGGACTCTTTTTTATCTAACTTAAATAATTGATTTTGCCATATATTCTTGCCATTGTGGCCGGAGCTCTTGATTTTATTATAAATATTTCTGCTAATATCCTTGGTCCTAGTGTTGAAAAGTTGGAACTGTAGTACATAATGATCCCAGTAAGTTTTAAATAATGGGTAAAAGAATAACTACATTTTTTGTCATGACATAAAATCTCAGTATTTGAGTTTGGTTGGATGTTAAAGCCTAAATTTTTAGCTTCATTTTCCCTTTACATAAAGACATCCAGACAATTTAATGAATTTACATTACTTTGATTTAAGGAATGTATCATCTACATTGGCTACTGAGACATCTTAACCGTATCATTATAGTCTGGCTGGTTTGAGAGTCAGGCTAGTATTAAGTTAGTTACCAAGCTTAAGTGCTATAGCTGTGTTCTTGACTTTATTTTACCAAGATCTTCCTTTTTAGGTGTGAAAGGGCTGAGTTTTTAAATTGACATTTATTATGATTTTCATCTCCAAAAATATTAATATTTTAACATTTTACTTAATGGAAAGAAAGCAATATTTTTTAAAATACTGTGATTTTCCACATGTAGTATAGATGTTATGTTCACTATCAGCATGGTATTGGCATAAAAACAGACACACAGATCAATGGAATGGAATTGAGAGCCCAGAAATAAACACACATATATAGGGCAAATAATTTTCAACAAAGGAGCAAAAAACATGCAATGGACAAAAGAAATCCTCTTTAATAAATGGTTCTGGGAAAATTGGAGAGACACATGCAAAGGAATGAAACTAGACTGCTATTTGTCACCATACATAACAATTGACTCAAAATGCATCAAGGACTATATATAAGACCCAAAACAATGAGTCACAGAGAAGAAAACATATGTACTAAACTTATGGACATTGGCCTTAGGATTTTATAAATTTAACTGTCAGGCAAGAGAAGTAAAAGCAAAAATTAAAAAATGAATGGGACTATATCAAGCTAAAAAACTTCTACACAGCAAAAGAAACTGCCAACAAAACAAAAAGGCAACCAACCAAATGGGAGAAGACATTTGCAAACAACAGCTCTGAAAAAGGATTAATATCAATGATATATAAAGAACTCATATAATTCAACAATAGAAAAACCAATCCAATTAAAAATATGGGCAAAAGACCTGAACAGACACATCTCTCAAGGAGATATAACAATAACCAACAGACATATGGAAAGTTGCTCAATTTCACTAGTTATTGGGAAAATGCAGATCAAAATTACAATGAGATACCACCCAACACCTGTTAGAATGGCTTTTACCAACAAGACAAATAATAGCAAGTGTTGGAGAGGCTGTGGAGAAAAAGGAACCTTCATTCACTTCTGGTGGGAATGTAGACTGGTATGACCACTGTGGAAAACAGTATGGAGGATTTTTTTAAAAGTATGAATAGAGTTACCATATGATGCAGAAACCCTTCTTCTGGGTATTTATATGAAAAGTTTGAATATATTTATTCTCAAACATTTATGCACTCCTGTGTTAATTGCAGCATTACTGATGGTGACCAAGACACAGAAACAACTGGTGTCCTTTGATAAAATATTAGATAAAGAAATGTGGTATATATATATACAATGGAATACTACTCAACCATAAGGAAAGATAAAATACAGCCATTTGCGAGTATACAGATGGATCTTGAGTATATCATTCTAAGTAAAATAAGTCAGACAGAAAAAGGCAAACACCATATGATTTCACTCATATGTGGGATGTAACACTGAAAGCAACAAATGAGCAAACAAGAAAACAAACCTCACAGACACAGACAACAGTATGGTGGTTACCAGAGAAAAAGGGAATGGGGGTATAAAGAGTAAAGGAAGGGGGTCAAATATATGGTGAAAGAAGGTTTGACTTTGGATGGTGGGCACACAATGCAACATACAGATGATGCATCATAGGATCATACACTTGAAACTTATATAATCTTATTTACCATTGCCATCCTAATAAATTTAATTAAAAATACAATTAAAAATAATTACAAAAATATCTTCTGAGATTATCAAAATTGCCTTATATCTATAGATTATTTGGGAAGAATAAGTATTTAAACACAATGAATATTTTATTTCCTGTTTATGACATTTCTGCTTAGATTTTAATGTTTTTCTTTCACCAATTGCTCATAATTTCAGGGTAGAAATCTTGAAAATATTAATTCAATTTATTCTTCTGTATTTGTGATACAGTGGTAAATGCTATTATTCTTTATATTTCACTTTAAATTTTCACTATTAATTTTTGATTGGTTAACTTTTATTTTATGCTGGAATATAGAAATGTAATTGTTTGTTGTATATTGACTGTGTCAGTAACCATGAAAAATTAATTTACAAATTTGAGTAGTTTATATATGGGCTATTTTGCTTTCTTGCATACACAATTATACTATTTGTAAACAAACATGTCATAATTGTTTTTTCTAATTGTTATACTTTTAATTTCTATTACTTGTTGTATTGCTCTGTCACAGTCTTTTAATATAAAATTAAATAGAAATGTTGATAGTGTGTATCTTTTGTTTGTTCCCAAACTAGGTGCAAAAAGTACTAATGTTTTATTTAGTATGATACTACCTCTATGTTTCTTGTAAATACTCATCAAATTAAGGAAATTTCCTTTAATTTTCAGTTCTATGAGAGTTTTTATCTTAAATGATTGTTGAATTTTATCAACTTCTTTTTTTATATCTATTAGATGAACATGTTTTTATAATTCTTTATTGTGTTCATGTCATGAATTTTATTTATTGATTTTTTTTAGAAAAAATATTTTCTCATCGTTTATTTATCTTTTAATACTCACCCAAGGAGTGAGGATATTTTTTTCATTTATTCTTAGAGAGAGTGGAAGGGACGGGGGATGGAGAGAGAGAGGGGAGAAAGAGAGAAACATTGATGTGACAGAGACACATCAATTGGTTGCCTCCCACATACACTCAGACTGGGCACAAAGACTGGACCTGCAACCCAAGTACCTGCCCTTGACTGGGAATCAAACTCATGACCCTCTGGTGAGCAGACTAATGCTCTAACCACTGAGCAATTCCAGCCATGGCTGATTGATTTTTTAAATATTAAACCAACCTTGTATATATGTAATCCATTCCACTTGGTCATGTCTTTTTTTTAAATATCACTGAATTTGATATAATAATATTTTGGGGGTGATTACTGCATTTCCTATTTTTAGAGATATTAGCTTGCTTTTTTTTAAATTTCAGAATGCCCATGCCAGATTTTGGTATCAAGGTTTTTTTGGCCTCAACAAATTGAGTTTAGAAGTATTTTCTTTTTAATTTAGTAGATTTCACCAGTGAGCAATTTAAGCTTGGAATTTGTATTATGTTTTCTTCTACACGTTATTTTTGCTCATCTTTTTTCTTTTGGTATCTGTTTTATTTTGCTGTGAGGAGGGATTTTTTTTTCTAGATTTAGTCCTTAATAGATAAAAGACTATTTATATTTTCTACTTCTTTCTGTATGAGTTTTGGTATTTTGGATTTTGAAGAAAATGTGTATTTCTTTTTAAATTACAAAAAATGTTTAAAATATTTTATCTTTATAACATCTATAAGACCTATAGTAATATTACATCACTCTTTAAATTATCTTTTTTTTTTTTTTTTTCATCAGTCTTGCTAAAGCCCAATAAATTATATGAATCTTTTAAAAAACAACTTTTGGAATTGCTGATATTTTATGATGTATATTTATTTTTAATTATATTGTTTTTTCTATATAATTGCTTAATTATTTTCTCTCTCTTATTTTCTTTGGGTTTTATTTACTTTTGATTTTTTAAATTTCCTGCAATTGAAGATTAGTTTATTATTTTCAAACTTTTTTCTTTTTCTAATATATACATTTAAACTATACATTTCTCAACATTCATTTGCTACATCTAAAAACTTTTGGTATGTTGCATTTTCATTTGCATTATGATAAAAAATGGTCTAACTTTTATTGTAAATATATTTTTGAAAATATGTGAAATAGAACTTTGCTCCTTATTTTTTTTAATATTGGGAAATTTCTTGTTATTGTTCTATTATGTTTAATTCCATGAGAAATAATGCTCAGTATGATTTAGCATTTAGAAATTTTTTGAGATTTAAGGTACGATCTAGTAAATGGACTATATTTGTAAATGACCCAGCTACACTTGAAAAAAATGTGTATTCTACTAAATTATGTATGTGTCAATTATATTGAAATTAATTATGCCATTCATCTTTTATTTATTCCTGCTACTGTTTTTTCTGTTGATCAGATAATTTTGTTGAAATCTCCAATTATGATTGAGATTTTGACTACATCTTCATGACATACATGGACATGGAACATGAAAAACCAAGTTCTGTCATTACTTTTTTATTCATTTTGCAGCCATGTTATTGAATGTATAAAAAGTTCCTTTTAATATATTCCTCTGAAAAGATAATTTTATCATTATAAAATATCCCTATTTATCTCTGTAGTAGGCATAATTCTAAAATGGCACACAAGTTTCCTTTTTTTCTTTACATGCCCTGTATAATCCATATCCCTTGAGTGTCAATGGGACATGTGAATATGAGTGAATATAACTCCTTTGACAATGCTACTATTTGTTCCAGGAGTGATTTTACAGTTGTAAATAAGGCCTGTGGTTAGTTGGCTTATAGTTAATCAAAAGGGAGAATATCTTGAGTGGGTTTTCACTTGATCAATTAAACTCTTAAAAGAGGTCAGATTAATCCAAAATGAAAGAGCTTTACCTTTATGGCTTCGAAGAAAGAAACAGTAATATTTTGAACTGCTAATGGAGGGACGAATGTAACAGGGCCTGAGGAGAGGTTCTAAGAAGAGGAAACAGTTTCTAACTTACAGTCATTAAAAAAATAAATGAGAATTTCAGCTCTAAACCTGCAAGAAACTAAATTCTTTTAACAACCAGTGAGGACGGTAGAAGATCCTGAATCTCAGTTGAGTTGAAACCACAGCCATCACTTTTATTTGTTTGGTGAGAAAATTCAGCAGAGTTCCCAGCAACTCTATCAACATTTCATGGCTACAGAAAGTGTGAAATAATACATATATGATGTTATACATTACTGAGATAGTAATAATTTATTTAAATAGTTCTCTTTGTGGAAACAATTAGGGATCTGCAAGATGACAGCACTCTAACAAGAAGCAGAGTGCCCTTGGTTCCAGCCACAGACTGGATTTACAGATAAAACATTGCATAGCCAGTGTGGAGAAACAAGGGAAATATACCTGATTGGACATGTTATGGCTAAGGAGCACTGAAGAAACATCATAAAGACTGGTAAGAGGGGGAGGCATAACAAGGGGGAGTCTCCCCTGAAGCCAAGGCTCAGCTACAAGGCCCAAAGGTTAGACACTGCAAAGCTCCTTCCCCTTGGGAGTGTAGACTGGCATCCAAAAGCAGGGATCTCAAACCCTGAGTAGTGGAGGAGAGCCCATGCATGTTGGGCATAGGGAGCCAGGGGAACAGTCTGCCTGTAAGAGTAGGCCGCCTCTTCCTAGTGAAACAAAGTGCGTAATGGCAGTAGCCTGAGCAGGAGAGATTCAGCCCAAGTGGTGACCACAGAAAAGTGTGCAGCTCTAGAAAAGAAAGGGCCTGTGGGCTGCACCCAGAAGTGACCTAAAGGGACCCTCTGCTTTCCTAAAAGGCATTGTGCAGAGCCCCAGAAAGCATTTCAGTTTTGTGGTACGGGGAAGGGGAAGAAAGCACTCGGGCCTCTAGTGGAGACCAGAGCTTCAGGTGGGGCAGATCAAGACTCATGCCACCAAAGAAAGAGGCCAGAGCTTCCAGTAGGGTAGATCAAAGATTTTTGTCATGCTCTGAAGAGAGACAAGATAGTACCCTTGGAGTTACTCCAAGTTTCCTGAGATCAGCTGTGCAAGAGACCTGCTTGTGGCTAGCTTTATAACCCCTCCTGCTTGGATCCAAGGCACGAGTGCACCAGATTCTCACAAAGCAAGTTTTCTGCTTGTTTTTTACTTTATATATTTTTGATTACTGGTCAGCACCTCACCCTAATGGCATCCACCTTCCTGGCTTACAATGGGGAGACAGACCAGCGAAAGCTGGGATTTGTGTCTGCATTGTGGAGATTTTGAACTGAGCGACCTATGAGATCAGACAACTAGAACTGAGAAAGGAAGGGTGGAGCATGCTTACCTCTCCTGGAGGGTAGGAGCACCACCTCCAAGAGGAGTGAAGCTGGATCAGCTCACCGAAGACCCAGATATTCTCTGCTGGGCACCGTTCAATGGGGGAAGAAAGAACAGCTCATAGGAGGACATTAAAACAGTAATACTCTCAGGGACTACTGTTTGAAAAAGATTAAAACCCCTTCTTGGGGCTGGGCAGGCAACACACACACTGGAGCTTCTTTTAATCAATCCCACTGAGCCCAGGTCACTGGAACTGCCCATACAAAAAAGGCAAAAGACTGAATTCAATCTGACCTGCAACAGGCCTTTCTATGGGGAGCTAGAAGTGGAGGATATGGTAGAAACTGAGGAGTTGGATTTGAAGCGTAAATTAACTTCCCCTCAGTAAGTGCCTGACATAAAAATCTCTGAGTAAGGGGCGCAATAATAGCTATGTTACACTAGCCAGTCTGCACACTAAACACTCTCTTCAGAACATGCTGGAGTAAGATCAGGCAACCACAAGGGGGTGGGGGCAAAATAGCTGACAAGTGGAGGTGGTCCACAGAGAGAGTCAGAACAACAAGCTACATAAGGACACCAGGATCCAAATCTCAACAGCTCCTGATATTGGCTGACACAAAAGTATCTCCCAGGAGATCTGAAAACAGCATATAAAACAGTGAGCCTCAGAGAACATAAGCTGCTAAAATGGACTTCACTTGGTTGGCTTATTTTATTTAAAAAAAAAAGGAAAAAAGAGGAAAAGAAAATTTTAAAAAATTTAATTTTATAAACTTTTAAAATTTTTATTGATTTTTTATTTAACAAAATATCTCTTAATTGATTTCCAAGTGAAGAAGAGAGAGGAAGAGAGAGAGATAAAAACAACAATGATGAGAGAGTAATTGATGGGTTGCTTGCTGCAAGCCCCCCACAGGAGATAAAGCCCACAAACTGGGTATGTGCCCTGCCCAGGAATCAAACTATGATCTCCTGGATCATAGGTCGATGCTCAACTGCTGAACGACATCTGATGGGCAAATTTTTTATTTTTTAAATTGTTTAATTAATTTTTGTTTTGGATTTCTTTTGTCTTGCTTTGTCTGTTCTTTTATGTTTTGGGGTTTGTTGTTTATTACCAACATTTTCTTGATATTCTTTGCTTTATTGTTGGGATATTATTATTATAATCAATACGTGTATTTACTTTCGTTTATTATTTCTTCCATATCTCTTATAGGCCTCCTTCCCTACCTTTGCTTTACCTTTCTCTCTCTTCTTGTTCCATTGGCATAACTATTTTTTTTCCCATTAGCTGTTTTCCTGTCTTTTTTTTCATTAACCACTTTTCTATTTCTACTCTCTATCTTTATTTTTATTGCTCACCCTTCTTTCTTTCAGAATCTTTTTTCTGCCCCTTTTATCTCCTAGAAGTTCCTCTATTTTTTACCTTTTATTTACTTATTTTTTACTATTAGTAATAATATCCTTTTCTCTCTTTATCTTTGGCCTTAGAATTTGTGTTCTCACTTAGCTTTCCTAATTCTATTTTTTCTTAGGTTATTTTCATTGTGATTGTCAGGGTATTTTGTGAGTTCCTGTTTGTTTCCTGTCAGTTTGGTAGTGGTTTGTTTTGCCTTGTCAGCACCTGTAAAAGAGCTCACCACAACGTGGTTGTGGCTAAGCCTCAAAGTTAGCCAGATAGATAGGAGAGTCCTCCCACAAACTAGTCAACAGTCTAGACAAAAACACAACAGAACAGCCCAAAGAATCCACAAAAAGGACACACCTAGAGCATACATATCAGAAGTAGGAGGAAAATGCAACTCTGGGTCCCAATGGATATTCGTTACAAAAGCCCACCCCACAGGACTGAGAAACAGCAAATATACCTAATATACAGATTCCAATTCAAAGAGACACTAAAACGGAGAGACAAAGAAACAATCCCCAAACTAAAGAAAAGGAGAACTAACCAGGAAGAGACCTTGAGGAGATGGGGATAACCAACTTATGAGAAAAAGAGTTCAGAGTAATGGTTATAAAGATGCTCAAGGAAATTAGTGAGAACCAAAAGAACCTTAATGGGAATATTCAGGAACTTAATGGGAAATACAAAGAACTTATAGAAAGCTACATCAGCATAAAGAAAAACATATAGATACTATGAATGAGAACGAGGCAGAAAGAAAAAAATAAGATAGCTGACATTAAAAAAATGCTGGAAGGAATTAAAATCAGGCTTGATGAAGCAGAGGATAGGATAAGTGAATGATAAAAAAAGGTAGAAAAAAAACAATCAGAGCAGCAAAAAGAGAAAAAAACCCACTTAAAAAGCATGACAGTTCAAGAGAACTTTAGGACAACATGAAAGGAAACAACATCTAGGGTGCCAGAGAAGGAGAAAAGTGAGCAACAGGTCGAGAACATGTTGGAAGAAATAAAGTCAGAAAACTTTCCTAAGCTAGTGAAGGAAAAAGCCACACAAGTTCAGGAAGCACAGAGGGTACCAAACAAGAGAAACCCAAAGAGACCCACTCCAAAACATATCATAATTAAAATGGCAAATATCAAGGACAAAGAGAAAATCTTAAGGCCCACAAGAGAGAAACAATCAGTGACCTATAGGAAAGGGCCCATAAGGCTGTCAGCAGATTTATCATCAGAAACACTTCAGGCCAGAAGGAATTGGCATGAAGTTTTTAAAGTAATGAAAAGTAAGAACCTGCAATCAAGACTGCACTGTCCAGCAAGGCTATCATTCAAAATAGATGGTGAAATAGTTTCTCAGACAAAAGAAGGCTGAAGGAGATCAGTACAACCAAACCAGCATTGCAAGAAATGCTAAAGTAATTGCTGTAAGAAGAAGGAATATTAAGAGAAAGGAACATACACTTAGAGGGAAAAAGTGATGTTAAATAAGCATATATATCAATAATAACATTAAATGTAAATGGAATAAACACTCCAATAAAAAGATATAGGAAAGCTGAGTGGCTAAGAAAACAAGACCCAAATATATGCAGTCTACAAGAGACCCACTTCAAAGAAAATAATCCACAAAAGTTGAAAGTGAAATAATGGAAAAAAATATTCCAAACAAATGGAAATAAAATAATAAAATAATGAAATAAAATAAAATATAAAAAAAAATAAAATAAACCATAAAATAAAATAAAAAATAAAATAAAATAAAAATAAAATAAAGCTGAAGTAGCAATACTTATTTCTGACTAAATAGAATTCAAAATAAAGACCATAAGAAGAGACAAAGAAGGTCACCACATAATGCTAAAGGGACTGATCCAACAGGAGGATATAACCTTTATAAACATATTTTCACCCAATATAGAAACACCTAAGTATATAAAAATATTCTTGGTGGATTATAAGGGGGAGATCAATAGCAATACAGTCATAGTGAGGAATTTTAAAACCCCATTGTCATCAGTGCATAGATCAACCAGCCCAAAAATCAACAAAGAAACTGATTTTCAATGACACACTAGATCTAATGGATTTAATTGAGGTTTACAGGAAATGTAATGCCAAAACAGCAGAACACACATTCTTCTCAAGTGCACATCTAATATTCTCAAAAATAGACCACATGTTAGGGCACCAAACAAGTCTTTGTAAGTTCAAGAAGATTGAAATTATATCAAGCATCTTCTGAGACCACAGTGGCAGGAAACTAGAAATCAACCACTATGAAAAAACTCAAAAATATTCAAATACATGGATGCTTAATAGCATGTTATTAAAGAATTGGTGGGTTACCAACGAGATCAAGGAATGTAATAAAAAATTCCTGGTAACAAATGGAAATGAACAAGCAACAACCAAAACTGTGTGACACAATGAAAGCAGTTCTGAAAGGAAAATTCATAGCATTACAAGGATATCTTAAGAAACATGAAAAATCTCTAATAAACTGACACTACAACTGAAAGAATAAGAAAGAGAACAGCAAGAAAACACAAAAGAAGTAGAAGGGATGAAATAATAAAGATTAGAGCAAAAAGAAATGACATAGAAATTTTTAAAAAATACAAAAGATCAATGGAAGCAAGACCTGGTTGTTTGAAAAGAGAAATAAGATTGATGAACATTTAGCCAGTCTCACAAAGAAACACAGAGGGAAAAAACAAATAAATAAAATCAGAAATGAAAGTGATGATATAACAGATGACAGCACAGACATACAAAGAATTGTAAGAAAATCCTATGAGCAACTATATGCCAACAAACTGGACAACCTGAATGAAATGTAAAAATTCCTATAAACATACAATCTTCAAAGGCTGAATAAGGAAGAATCAGAAAACCTGAATAGGCCAATAACAACTAATAAAATTGAAGAAGAAAGGAAAAAACTTCAAGCAGACAAGAGTCCAGGACCAGATGGATTTACAGAAGAGTTGTATCAAGCATTCAAAAGACAATTAAAAACTATTTTCCTCAAATTATTCCAGAACATTCAAGATGAGAGAAGACTCCCAAGCACTTTTTTATGAGGCTGTACTATCCAAATCCAAAATAAGATAAAGACACTGCAAGGAAAGATGACAGACCAATAGCTCTGATGAACATAGATGCTAAAATCCTCAACAAAATATTAGCAAATAAGGTCCTGCAATACATTACAAAGATCATACACTATGACCAAGTGAGATTTATTCTAGGGGTTCAAGGCTGGTATAATTTTTGCAAATCAATAAATGTGATACATCACATAAACAAAATGAAGAACAAAAATCATGTAATCATATCAAAGATACAGAAAAAACATTTGACAAACTCCAGCATCCATTTTGGATAAAAACTTTGGGCAAAGTGGGAATAGAGGGATTATATCTCAACATAATAAAGGCCATATATGACAAGCCTACAGCCAACATCATACTCTATGGGCAAAAACTAAAATCATGTCCCTTAAAAACAGGAAGAAGATAGGGTTTTCCTTTTTCACCACTCTTATTCAACATAGTACTGGAAGTGCTTGCCACAGCAATCAGACAAGAAGAAAAAATTAAAGGCATCCAAATTGGAAAGGAGAAAGTAAAACTCATTATTTGCAGATGACATGATATTGTACATAGAAAATCTTAAGGACTCCAAAATAAAACTATCAGACTTAATGAATGAATTTGACAAGGTAGCAGTTTACCAAATTTACATCCTAAAATCAACAGCATTTTTATATGCCAATGATGAACTCTCAGGAAAAGAAATTGAAAAAACAGTGCCAAATTCCATTACAAAGAAAAAAATAGGACACCTACCAGTAAACTTGATCAAAGATGTAAAACACTTGTACAAAGACAACTATAGGACACTGAAAAATCAAATAGAGGAAGATATAAACAATTGGAAAAATATACCATATTCATGGATTGGAAGAATTAATATAATTAAAATATCCATAATACCAAAAGCAATCTACAAATTCACTACAACTCTTATTAAAATACCTATAGTATATTTCACAGAACTGAAAAAGACCCCACAAAGCCACAGCAATCTTGAGAAAGAACACTATTGGATTGATTACTTTACTCGATATCAAAGTATACTACAAAACCATTGTCATCAAAATAGTCTGGTTTTGGTACAACACCAGTCATGTAGATCAATGGAACAGAACAGAGATCCCTGAAATAGACCCATACCATTAAGGTAAATTAATATTTGACAAAGTAAGCAAGAGCTAACAATGGAGTAAAGATAGTCTCTTTAATAAATGATAATGGGAAAATTGGGCAGGTACATGCAAAAAATTGAAACCAGATGACCAATTACCAATTTACTCCATACACAAGAATAAATTCAAAGCAGATAAAAGACTTAAATGTAAGTTGTGAAACCATAAAAATCCTGGGAGAAAACCTAGGCAGTAAAGTCATAGACATCTCACTTAGTGAAATTTTCACAAAAGCATATCTTAGGTAAAGAGAAACAAAGGAAAAAATAGACAAATGAGAATATACCAATCTAAAAAGCTCTTGCACAGCAAAAGAAATCATCCTCAAAATACAAAAATAAAAACCAACCATGGTATGGGAGAAAATATTTACCAAAGATATATCTGATGAGGGTCTAATTTCCAAAATATAAAATGATCTCATACAAATCAACAAGAAGAAGACAAACAATTCAATTAAAAAATGGGCAAAGACTTGAATAGACAGTTCTCCAAAAAGGGCATACAGATGACCAAGAATATATGAAAAAATGCTTAACATCGCTAATCATCAGAGAGATGCAATTAAAATCACAATGATGTACCACTTCACACTTCTTGGAATAGCTACCATCAAGAAATCAACAAATGACATGTGTTTGCGAGGATGTGAAGAAAGGGGAACCTTGGTGCGCTGCTGGTGGTAATGCAGACTGGTGAAGCCACTAAGGAAAAAATTATGGGGGTTCTTCAAAAAGTTAAAAATGGAACTGCTTTTTCAGCCAGTCATCCCATTTCTAGGAATATGTCCTAGGAAACACTAAACACCAATCAAAAGAACTTATACACCACTATTTTCCTAGCAGTGAGATTTATAATAACTAAGACCTGGAAACAGCTCAAGTGCCCATTAATAGATGAGTGGGTAAAAAAGCTGTAAGACATTTATTCCATGGAATACTGTGCAACTGTAAAAAGAAGGATCTCTTACACTTTGTGACAGCATGGATTGACACTGAGGATGTTACGGTAAGCAAAATAAGCCAGGCAGAGAAAGACAAATATCATATTACCTCACTTATATGTGGAATCTAATGAACAAAATAATCTGATGAACAAAATAGATTCAGTGATTTAGAAGCATGGAACAGACTGACAAATCTCAGAGGGCAGGTGTGTGGTGGGGGAGGGGAAGGGATTAAAAGATGTATATGCAGAATGACCCAGACAATAGTGTGGTGAAGACTTGTGGCACAGGTGAGTGGGAGATAGATGTGGTCAATGGGGAAAAATGAGGTCATCTGTAATTTTTTCGACAATAAAGATAAATTTAAAAATATAAATTAATAATAAATAAATAATTCCTTTTGTTGCTGAGTAATATTCTATGGTGTGTGTATATATATACGTATTATATATATACAACTGTAAATATTATATATATTGTAAATATTGCTGGAATGAATACTGTATGGTATATAAATGTCAGATCACTATTTGTACAACTGAAACAAATATAATCTTTTATAATAGCTATCATTGAATTATATGTATTTTATTTTAAAATTTTTATTTAATTTATTAAGGTGACATTGGTTAATAAGATTACATAATTTTCAAGTGTACAATCCTATAATATAGAACCTGTGTATTGCAAGGTGTTCTCCCCAATCAAATTCAAGTTTCCTTCCATCACCATTTATTTCACTACCTTACCCTTGTCTTCCTCCTTCCCACATCCCTACTCACTGGTAAACAACATCCTGTTTTCAGTGTATGATTTTTTTGTTTTGTTTGTTCAGTTTTTGTTTTCTGTTTTGTGTACTTTATATAATTAAAATCACCAAATAAAAGAGAAAAATGTTGCCCACCAACTTAAAGTAACATGCCTGGCCTGCCTGCCTGCCCTTCAGTCTTAATGTAACACTCCCAGTCCTGCCCACATAACTCAATGCCCTTTAGATCCATGGACCTGTCTTGGCAACTCAATTGCCTGACCCAGCACCCCCAGACAACTGGCTCTGCCAAAATGAGGAAGCAAAGAAACAACACCCAAATGAAAGAAAAGGAGGGATCAACAGAATGGGAAAAAATAGAAATGGTGGCAAGCAATTTATCAAATATAGAGTTCAAACTACTGGTTATAAAGATGTTCAAACAACTAAGTGAAAATTAGAAGCCACTTAATGAGAACTGTAAAGACCATAGTGGGAACTTCATAAGCATGAAAAAAGACTTATAAGCCATGAATAAAAATCCATTGGAAATGAAGAATGACATAACTGAAATAAAGAATAACCTGGAAAGGGTAATCAGAAAACTAGAAGAAGCTGATGACTGAATAAATGATTTAAAAGTCAGGTAGAGAAGAAGATACAAGATGGAGGTGTAGGTAACAGCTGT
Source organism: Miniopterus natalensis (assembly GCF_054644295.1). Taxonomy (NCBI): domain Eukaryota; kingdom Metazoa; phylum Chordata; class Mammalia; order Chiroptera; family Miniopteridae; genus Miniopterus; species Miniopterus natalensis. The sequence goes on along the minus strand of NC_142103.1, from coordinate 49,001,663 downwards.
ACCCACCACCTACCACAACCACATCAAAATTACAACTAAAATACAGAACAACTGTATTTCAGAACCCCTTGAAATCTAGCTGAACAGAAGTCCTAAAATGAGGGAATTGAAGAAGCAATGAGACCTGTAGGAGGGGCGGAGATGTGGATGGAGACTTGGCCACTGCTGGAAGTTGTGCCGTCCTTGCTGTTTGACACAGTCCTTCAAGGAGGAGACATCTGCACAGCAAATGCTCCATGGGACTTGGTGTATGGCATATTCCTCTTTCTATGCTTGTTCCCCTTCCTGACTCTCTGTGTCCTTACCCGAGTCACTTCACCAGAAAAGGGTTTTGCCCTAGCTGGAAACTTTTCACAGCAGGGGAGTTGTATAGAACTAGAAAAGACATTGATTCAGTAAAAACCCCAAGTTTCACAAAGATATCATGTGGCACCTATAAGGAACTTAGACTCAGACTGTCAGCAGAAAAGTTATGACTTATTAAGCCCACTACCCTGGGGACCTTCCCACCAGGGACGAGGACTGGGTTGGGGTCCCTGCTGACTCGGCAGCACAGGGCAATCCATAGGAAGTTCACCAGAGAGTTCCCACTAAGGAATGTATTACTGGGGATGTTTATATTCATGGAAAACTCTGGGAATCCCCACAAGGAAAGAGCAGTCTAGGAAAGAAATTATTTCAATCTACACCTGAACCCTTATCATACACAGAATATTACAATGAGGATGGACTGCTGCACGGAATGTAAATGGAGAGACTAAGGCTAGGTGCCAGACAGGCGGTCAATCACCATAGCTAAAAACAATCATGTGCAAGCTACATAATCTTTACTTAGGACTTGCATAACCTTTACATAAGAAAAGCTGGTTTAGTTATTCTCCTTTTAGCTATATGGTAGAACAATAATATAGTAACCTCAGAATATAAATAACAAACTAGAGGTTAACCTGTAGAATAACCTATACAATAGATAAGGCTAAAATTAACATACCTAAACAGATGTAAATTCTTTAGCAAAGGTCAGATAAGAAAGTATATTCATTAAATGTGAAAGGCCAAAACAGAAACCACAACAAAGCATGATGTCATGTTGTTTAACTGGCAATAAAATCAAATAGTATAAATACAGTTGTAACAAGGCAATAAAAACAGAAGCTGGTAGTCCTGATGCTCTGAATGCTGTTTCTGTGTCCTTCATTCTTTGCCGATGCTGTCCACATCTTTGGAGACACCTGGACCGCTGGGGCTTGACCCCAGCAGGCCACAGTTCCACACCTGATGCTGTGGTTTAAACCCCAGAAGGATATCATGGTGGTGGAGGTTTCCAGGAAGAGTGAGGGGTCCCAGCCCTACATCAGGTGCCCCAGCCCAGGGCTCCAAGAATGGGAAGAAAAGTCCCTACAACTTCAGGCTGTAAAAACCAGTGGAGACTGTGTCTGAGGAATGTGGAGGCTGCAGGAGTCCCAGGTAGCTCCTCTTAAAGGACCCACCCAAAGACTACTCAGAGTTGCTCTCTCTTAGCTCCAGCGCTGGGAAGCAGCTTGAAAGCAAACTGAGACATTTGCAGAGGAACTAACTTGCCTGCAATTGGGGCGATAGGTGAAGGGGCAGCTTTCTCTGAGACAGAAGAGCTGTCAGAGGCCATTGCTCATTTGGTGGGCCCTCCCCCCACAAAGCTGGAAAGCAGGCACCATATTTGAATCTCCAGCACCTGACTCATACCTCTGGCCCTGCCCTGGTGATTCCTGGAGACCCCGCCCTTCCCTACTTGTAAGCTCATCCAAGCCATTTCTAGTGGCTTTTCTATGGAAGTGGCCTCTAGAGCCTCATGTTTAGGACTTTCCTAAAATCTCTAAAACAAAAAACAGGGTGCCCCATACAGCTTGATATGTGGCCCCAAGCCTGACACTAGTGGCAGCCGGCATTGATTCATGGCTTGGCTTCTCCTGGACACCTCCAAGCCCAGCACAAGTAGCAGCACTTACAGTTTGCTGTGTAGCTCATGCTGGGTGGCCCTGGGCAAGGCACTGGCAGAGGCTGACTTTGCATCTCCCAGGAGGCCCCAGGGATAGTGCACCTTGTGGTAAGACTTGACTACGCTGGACTACAACCCTATCACATCCATGAGTAAAACACTCAAGGACACACTTGGGGAACACCAAAGCTCCACTGAAGTCAATCCTGCTCCATAGGGGGTTTCTCCAGCACAGCAACTTTTTGGTTGTAGCTGCAGCTGGTCTTCACAGCCAATTCGCCTGGAGTTCAATTCCTTTCTGTGATGCCAACAGCAACCAAGGCTTAACTACAACAGGACACTGCACACAGGCCACACAGAGGAACACCTAGAAGGCCCAGCTCAGGTCACTGGGGAGGCTGAGCCACTGGACCCTACAGGACACTTACTACACAAAGCCACTCTACAAATTCCAGGAGACATAACAGCTTTACCTAATACATAGTAACAAACACCTGGAATCATCCAAAATGTGGAGGCAAAGAAACATGTCACAAAGGAAAGAACAGAAGAAATCTCCAAGAAAGGAACTAAATGAAATAGAACCAAGCAAGTTACTAGATACAGAGTTCAGAATAATGGCTATAAGGATGCTCAAGGATATTAGTAAGACTATTAAGAAAACTAGTGAGACCATTGGTGACATAATAAAGTACCAATTTGAAATGAAGGCTACATGAACTGAAATGAAGAATAATTTACATGGAATCAACAGTAGAATAGAGG